>NW_023604295.1:73154413-73558838 GCF_014898055.3 Talpa occidentalis | reverse complement strand
GTTAAATGAACATATTGGTTTCCTCTGAATGTATTATAAAGAAGTATTTCAGAGATTATTTCCAGGTTCTTGACTTTGCATATATATTAATAGAATCTGATCATGTACAGTAACTATTGTTAGCGATAATATTAGTGGTTTCATAAAGAGAAAACCAGCCTGCCTTCCTGCATGCTTTAAGGAGACTGTTGAGGGCAGAGTGGACAATACTGAGACTGTATATACAGTTCCAACTCTGACCTTAACTAGATGTACAAAGTTGGGCAACAAGTTTCTTGGACTCCCTTAACTTTAGTTTCCTAACTTAAAAATAAGGAAATTCTTTTTTTTTTTTAAATGTCTGGGAGTTTGTTTTTTTGTTTTTTATTTTTTTAAGATTTATTTATTTATACAAGCACTGGATACAGTCAGAAGCGCGGGAGGGTGAGAGAATTCACCAGAGCCAGAGCAGGGAGCAGAGCAGACAGAAGGACCGAAGTACAGTGCTGAGGGGAGCAGTGGGCGGCAGGAGAGGTCTGCGCGCCATGTGGGATCCTCCTCTGGTGGCCGGGGAGCAGTCAGGGATCGAACCGGCGCTGCAGAGGCTGCAGGCAGCTTTGCAACCCAGCACTCAACCACTGCGCCACCGGGGAGGCCCTAAAAAGGAAATTCTTAAAGTACTCAAATATGCTGAGAAAAAAAGACAGTACTTTCTGATGCATAATAAGCCTTCAGTAAATGCTTCTTCTCAAAACATTTAGACCACTTATTTCTAGCCAGCAATTGGAGATAATGGGGTCAAGGAAAAAAAAATTGTTGAATGTGCAATTAAGTGAACACTAAAATTAATACATCAACCTTTTCCATACCATAGTTCAAGGTATTCACCATAAAACTAAAGAGAAAAGAAAGGTCCCAGAACTTGAGTGGTAAAAATGTTTCTACATCTATGTGACATTTCAGAACATAACTTCCTAACATTCATCTTTGATCCTCAAAACTTTTCATCTGCTTGAAGGCAGCATAATGAACTTACTGAACAAATACTTAAAATTAAACTACACAAAAATATACAGACCAGCTTAATTTTGTTTGTATTGCTTTTGTTTTTTACAGGTTTTAAATCCCACATTTGATGGACTCTTCATACTAGGGTATGGGATGGATTAAGTACTAAAGCAAAGAACTGACTCAATATAGATACATTGAATTGCTCTCATAACCTTTAGGGTCTCAAAATCAAGAGCAAAGGTTAAGGCAGAATACTAAGAAATAACAGCAGCAACAAAGTAATGGATCTCCATGCAAACTGTATTACACAGCTTGGAATGTTTGTTGCCCTGAACCCCAAAGTAGAGGCTTGAAAAGTCACCAGAAGAGTAGAGGGAAATGAGGACAAGGACCATGGAATCTTGCAGTTACACTGAAGTCAGCGCACATGCCGAGATGCAGCATGACCTCTGGCTGCCTGTACTCCACCTGGGAATCCCTTTTGCCTAGATGATCAGGAGCCCAGCAGACATAACCCTTAATCCTCCCTGACAGATCCCTCAGAATTCCCATATTTCTACCTGAATTTCTATGCCTGAATATATATAGGAGATATATATATATATATATATATGACAGTGGGTCTCCCTGGAAGTGCAAGGGTTAAAGACACAGCACTATCAAACTATTGCCCAGCCACTGCAGCATGAATTTCATCCCCTGCCAGCCAGGGAACTATACACAAGGCACATCAGACCTCTCCTTTCTCTCCTGCTGCTCCCCTCAGCAGTGTATTCCAGTAGATCTGCCTGTTCTGCTCCGCACTCTCTCTGGTGCATCCTCTCACCCCCTGCATCTCTGGTCTACACCCAAGTTCTTATATGTATAAATAAATATTTTTTTTAAAAAAAGGCCTATGACAGCACATAACGACCCCACATTCCTCACCAACTGTATCCAAACACTTAGTCCTTTTCTGTCTCTCCTCTTCAAATAACAGTCTGCCCAATTTAGGTTCATCCAAATCTTATATTGAATGTGTATTTTTATCAGCATTTATATGAATCTTTGTATTTATATATATATAGATAGATAGATATACTTTATAGGAGCTTTTCTTCACTTCATATCACCAACTATTAGTCTATTTTTGCATCACAGGAGAAATAAGAATGTATTTAGCAATGAAAGTATCACAGATTAGTCCTTGGTATAAGAGAAGAGGGATAACTGATTATTTTTCTGTGGGATTTTCATGCTATGTGTTTATGTTGTACCATTTGTGAATTATAGCAAATACAAGATATAGCCCTTTAACATTCTAACAAAAAATCTGAACTATGCCTAATACCAGATGTCTTTTTTTTTCCCCTTAAATTTCTTCATGAATTTGAAAATGGGATTCAATTAGATTTGAATCATAGGAATTGGAATAACACTACCCCTTTTCTATTCTAAAGAGATTGTGGTCACTTTTAGTGAATATTCCCAGCTATCTATGGGATGAATTCCAACCACTTAGTCTGTCAGTTAAAACCTTCCACATCCTGATCTCAATCTACCTTTTAAAACTCCAATTCCCAAAAATTACTTCAAATATAGGAAAATCAAATTACTCACTGGCACGCAAACATGCTTTGCTCTTTATTCACACACTTCCCTCTTCCCTAAATTCTCCGTCCCTTTCTCTGCCCTGCTTTCCTCCTCAACCTTCTCTTCAAGATAAATCATTAAAGTTCTTCCTCCAGAATAAATGATTTCTTCTTACAAAGTTTTAAATCATTTTACTTTTTCCTCTGGAATAATAAATTACATGTTATTTAATTATTTATGCTTTTTCATTCTAACTGCAAAATAAACTCCTTGAAGACAGGACAGAAATGTCTATATTAAATAAATGTCTATTCTAACTAGAACGTCCAGAGGCTCTCAAATCAATCAATAGTTTAAAAATGTTTCATAAGCTAATTTGAAAAGAAATAAAGGAAAGTATAAAAGAAACTAACCATGAAAAAAAATATTTCCAATAAATTTAGAACCACAAACCACAATATTGGTAACATGTCTGGAAGCTTAAGTACTACTTATCAATACATATGTACTACTAATGATTATTATCACTTAGGATCTTACTCAAAATGTAGACAGTTGCTCTAGGCTGAGAGAAATTACTCAGCTTATATGAATTTTTAATATCTATAAGTAAGTTGTTCTAAGGTATATAAATCAAAAATTTACTGTAATAATGCCATCTAAACTGGGAAAACAGAACGTCTTATTATTTCTAAACATTAACATAACATAAAATAAACTAAACATAACATAAACTGCATGCCTCCAAACCTACATATGCATTTCTAGAATTGTAAGTGGTTTTCTCTGTCCTTTCCCGTACAGAAGAGTCTTAATCCAGGTCTACAGATTTCAAAAAATATCAATTTCATTGACTGAATCTGGCATTTTGATTTTTGATATACATAATCATTCCAAAAAGGCCCACATATTTACAAATATAAAACCAATAAAAATATATGCTTCCATCTAGTGGCCAATTCAGTCACCAAGGTAGAGGAGGTGGAATGGATCAGTAAATCCCATATGACACTTTCAATTTCATTTTAGCCAAACAGCCCTCAACTTATCTTTTTTTGGGGCCAAAATTTCTGGACTGGGTGATTTCAGTTGTCACTTCTTCCATATATCTTTTTGAAATATATCTATTTGAAATGGTGAGAAATAGTAACATGCTGAGAAAAAAGACTAATGGCAACAGTCAATGTGGGATTCCTTCTTGAACTCTAGGTACCACCTATGGCATAACCTGTATTATGCCCATGTCCAACACCAACTTTTTAAAATAGGTAATAGTGTCCTCATTTTGAAGGCAGAGAAACTGAAACTGAAAAGGTGTGAAGGGACCTCCCCGGTTCTCCATACTAATTAGCAGCAAAGGAATTCACATTCAGGTCTAGTTCTGTTGGTTCCAAAGTCTGTGGTCTGTCTATAATATTCTGCATGACTAAAAGAAAATACAAAGGAAAGAAGGAAAGTACTGATGATACCCCAAAGATCATTATGTCCCCCTCCATGTTTAAAGTCTGATTGTACGAGCCGAAAGAGTTAATTTTAAGGTTTTATCAATTGCATTCTGAGTCACCTCCTTCCAGCTCAGGTCAAATGCAGCTTGAATCTGTTCTCCAACTATTTACAGACCACTTTATCAACCTTAGTACTCTTCAAGTTCTGACGTCTCTCTTCAGGCCAGAAGTATTTATTTGATCAACAAGTACAGCTTGAGGAACATCAGGCTCTTATTCATGGTTAAGTAATTAAAAACGGAAAACACATCACCAAGTGCCTAATATATGCAAGCATTAATTGGCTCAATTGGTGAATGTTTCCCCAGACTGCATTTGTTTCTTGTGGAAGGGTGCTGTGTCCTCTCCCTGCCTCATGGCTTTCAGGGTTTGCTAATTAGTGCTTTCCTAATCCCATTCAGAAAACTGGAGCAAGTTTTTGCCATTCCCTTTCCATAAATGGGTGGTCACCAGGAGTAGGTCAAGCCAGCTCAGTCTACAATGGCATCTTAATCAGCCAATGTGAAATAAAAATGAGGCAAAAATCCTGGCTTTTATCTCACACTGTCTTTGGGGCTAATTAAAATGCACAGGCTCTTCCTCCCGTTACAACCCTGCTGTTCTATACACTAATAAGCCAACAAAAGGTGCTGAAAGCAATGAGCTGAATAATTGTTGAAATTTACAGTTCCTTTAAGGCAACTGTTAAAAGATTTCTGTCTCCTCAGCAATGTAGATCACATTCTGTTAAGGTATCACTAAGTAAGATCTTCACTCATATTTACATTAAGAACTGCATAGATTTGCGAGGATTAGGCTCCTATAAATTGATGACTTTTTGTGTCCTGGATGTTATTATACTTATTTGGCTTTCAACCCACTTTAACCAAGGAGTTAAAACAACACTGTGTTCTTTGACTGAATCTGCCCCAGAGCACCCTGGGTCTCTGAGATGTTTTAAAAGTGCTATAAAAGCCCACTGGCATAATCGACAAAAAGGTGGGAGGGAACAGTGGCATAAGACAGGAACTAGGCAAACGGGAAAAAATGAACACGCACACATGCACACACACACAAACACACAAGTCATCTGCTCCGGCTCAGACCCTTCCTAGTCATTTTACCCACCAAAAACAAATCCTTAAATTAATAATCAACCTTAATAAAACTAGCTTCAAAAATAGAGTAAGCTTTTGATCTTACTGTTCCCTTGCCTCAGGGTATTCCTTTATATTTATTAAAATGCACCTTAGCATGTTACAAGTAAAACAATAATTTCCTACACTTTAATACCTGCACAAGCATATAATTTTAGGAAACATTTGCCAGGGAACAGCACATGTTCCAAATACATATACCAAATTAAATTCACATTATAATTATATTTAAAAATCAATACATTAAGAATTCAGCATGTTCAAAGAGACTTATTAGCCCAAAACTGTAATTATAAGAAAGTGACCTGTCTCCCTAAGATTGGGGAGGATGTAAGATGTCTGGACAGAGAGTGAAGATTATATTCACCTCCTTTTTTCAAGCCACATGTATATATCTATATATAACCCAAAAACATGGGCACAAAGAACTTAGATAGTTTCTTTTGTTTTAATGATTTATTTATTTATGCATACAAGAAGAACTGGGGTATAAGCCAGAGGTGTGGGGGTGGGGGGAGGGTGAGAGGATTCACCAGAGACAAAGTAGGGAACAGAACCGGCAGATCTACTAAAATACACTGCTGAGGGGAGCAGCAGGTGAGACAGGAGAGGGCTGCTGCACCATATGGGTTAGCTTCCTGGCCAGGGATGGAGCTTTGGCTTCAGTGGCTGGCAACAGCTTGATATTGCTCTCTTTAACCCCTGCACCACCAGGGAGGCCCAGAACTTAGATATTTTCATCTCTGATTGGCACAATGGCACAATAACATGATTATCCAAATGCATTTTTGAAGCTACCACAAACACTTTACAGCTCTAAAAATAAGGATAATTTATAAAACATGCTTTTCCAATAGCGGGACTTTCCTTACGTCAAAATTTTAAATACCTTCTTGAATATCTTTGAATATTTCTTCCTCAGGTTCTTGTATGAACATTTTACTTTGTCTGGAGGCTGATATTCATTTAAACAAGCACCATAACAGTAACTACTAGTGTTTGTATCAATGGGAAATGGCTGAAAGTTATACAGAAAAAAAAAAAATTCTTAGTTTCTTAGGTTGTTCTCCCCTCTGCTATATAAGTAACTTCAAAATACCACAATCCACATGGAAATGAATATGTACTATACCCCTAGTAGATGCAGCTTTCAAATGACTCATCAGGAAAGATAATATTAAATTAGAAGAAATAATCATTCGGATTAATAGTGAGTTTAAAATACATATTAGCTTAAAAGTATGAACCACTACTAAATTCTAAACCATTATTACCTCCTAAATCATTAAAGTAAGACAACAATGAGATATAAAATATAGCACACATACTAACTTATTTCTTTTAGCAACCATATGAAAAAGAAATCATGCTTTATCAACTATAGAAATGGGAGTGTTCATGAACATAAAGACTTTCAGAAATTCAAATTTCCCAAGCTCACATAGTAGCTTATAATTAGACACTGCGTTTGTATACTTAATAGTTATGCCATTCTATATAATTAAATAAATTAAATTATAGTATATTAGAGCCATTTTATTATACTTTATATAATTGCAGTGGTTTCAGAGTTAGAAAGAGTCAGAGACTATGTTAACACCTCACACAAATTATCTCACTTAAATATTTCAACAATCATGAGGTAGGTATATGACTATCACCCTCTTACACAAGTGACTGCTAATCAGCCTCTTAAATCAGAAAGTGATGCTCCATCTTTACTATCCAAAACTCAATAAGCAATGTCAGAGGCTGTACAATTGTCTAGATTAGACAGGCTACAGGAAGCTAGCGGAACCCAGCTAACTCCAACTCACCTATTATACATCAGCTGTACCCTACAGTTTCAGCTTCCTTTTATCCTACTCCATTGCACAACCTCCTATGTGACCCTGTCTGGTGGATTTCTCATTGTTACAGCTGCAATTGGAGGAGAAAGATGGCATGAGATAGCTTTGCTTCTTTTTCCCAGTTTGGATTCATTTTATAGCCTTCTGTTACCTAATTGCTTAAACGAGGACATCCAATACTGTGTTTAATAGTAGTAGTGAAAGGGGCATTCTTTATACCAGATTTTAGTGGAAAAACTTTTAAATTTTGACTATTGAGAATGATGTTAGCTGTGAGTCTGTCAGATGGTTTTTATTATGGTATGCTCAGGTGAGTTCAGTTATGTTCAGTTTTTTGAGGGTTTTTATTATAAATGGATGTTGAATATTATCAAATGCTTTCTCAGTATCCATTTTTAATCTTTCCTTTAATTGATATAGTAAGTTATATTTATTCCTTTTCAGATGTTGACCCATCCTTGTATCCCTGGAATAAACCACACTTGATCATGGTGTGTATGATTCTTTTAATGCGTTGTGACTTCAGTTTGCTAATACATTGCTGAAGGTTTTTGCATATATAGCCATCAGAAAAATTGGATTATAGTTTCTTTTGGAAGCATTTTATTTAAAAGGATGATTTTTTTTGCATAGAAGAACTGGGGTGTAGGGCAGAGGTACAGGGGGTTAGAGGATTCACCAAAGAGAGTGGCAGCACAATAGGCTGTTTTTCTGAAATACAATGCTGAGGGGAGCAGTGGGCAAGACAGGAGAGGTCTGCTGCACCATACATATATGGGTTAGCTCCCTGGCTAGGGATCAAACTCAAGCATAGCAGTGATAGTACTGAGACAACCTCCAGGACACTGGAGAGGCCCTTCTTTGAAAGGATTTTAATACACGAGTCATTTATCAGAATAAATGACTGATAAATGGAAATTTGAAATAAAAAGTCACAACTAAAAAACAGGTTTACATCTCCTTTCTTTTCACCTTATCTCCCCAAAAACACACAAGCCAATTTTCTGAAGAAGTTCAAATTAAATTACCACTACACTACACCACTTTCCCATGTAGTTGCTTAAATGCAAACGCAAAGAATATTTGCAAAATCTCTCTCTCAATCCCAGAGGTCAAAACACTTAATACTAAAGCTAATTAAAATGATATTTTTTTTTTGTTAGACTTCAATGGCCACAGATTCAAATACTTAAACTCAGTATAAAGAGGTAGAACTCATAAGTTAGTCCTTTTTTTTATTTTTTAAGATTTATTTATTTAAAGATTTATTTATTTATACAAGCACTGGGTACAGTCAGAAGCACGGGATGGTGAGAGAATTCACCAGAGCCAAAGTGGGGAACAGAACAGGCAGACCAATGAAACACACTGCTGAGGGGAGCAGCGGGCACGGCAGGAGAGGTCTGCACGCCATGTGGGACCATGGCCGGTGGCCCAGGATCAAACCGATTCTGCAGAGGCTGTGGGCAGCTTCACAGCCCAGTGCTCAACCACTGCGCCACCAGGGGAGGCCCAAGATTCATTTATTTTTATATAAAAGCTGGGGTACAGGCTTTTATACTATACTATACTATAAATTAAATTATAGTATATTATAGCCATTTTATTATACTTTATATAATTGCAGTGGTTTCATAGTCAGAAGGGTGAGAAGATTCACCAGAGACAGAGTGGGGAGTAGAACAGGCAGACGACAGATACACTGCTGAAGGGAGCAGCAGGCTTGACAGGAGAGGTCTGCAGCACCATGTGGGGTTCTCGCCAGCCAGCCGGGATCAAACCCGCACTGTCGAAGCTGCAGACAGCTTCACAGCATTGTGCTCAACCCACTGCGCCACCAGGGAGGCCCTTTTTTAATTAGTGAATTATACTTAGTATTGTAGAGAATAACATAGGAAATTACAGAAAGTTAAGCAACAAAACCCATGAACCTTTACATGAATTAACAGGTTCAGGGCCTCCCTGGTGGCACAAGAGGTTAATATACCACCTATGAAGCTGTCCACAGCCACTGCAGCATGAGTTTGATCCCTGTCCAAGGAGCTACCCACATGGCACAGCAGGCCTTTCCTGGCTCATCCTCTGCTCCCCTCAGCAGCGTATTTCAGTCAATCTGCCTGTTCTGTTCCCCACTCTGTCTCTGGTGAATCCTCTCACCCCCCCCCCCACACTGCTGGCCTGTACCCCAGTTCTTGTATGCATAAATGAATCTTTAAAAATAAAGAAACAGGTTCAATGAGGAAAAAGGAGCATAAATGTGACTAATCTCAAGTTTAAAATAAGTATTTGAGTAATTAATTGAGAAACCAACACCCTCTTGGGTTAAACAAAAAGGCAGCTGACATAGGGACAGTAGTATTGTAACACTGGAAAGTCTAATGACAGTAAGAAAGGAAACTTTTTAAGAAGATATTAAGGACAACTGACTCAACGTTGGTATAAGCAGCTTGTAAACTGTAAGGATGAAAATGAGGACTTACTGAACTCCTTTACTACAAGCACAGCTGAGATTGGCAGATATCAGAAACAAGTTTTAAGTACTCTGACCTGAGTCTGTGCCATTTGCTGTTCGTCTATGCTGATTCATAAGATTAGGAAAACCAAGAGACACTGCTAAATTCACATCCTCAAACCACAGCTGAGGTGATTTACAAGGCCAAAGGAAAGGCGATAATTCAAAGTGTCTGTTTTAATAAATATCAGGTTCAAAACAGAATGATTTGAGAAGTATGCAGACTGAAGATCAGTAATACTCAAATTGGGAAGAGACTAATTACAAAGGAGAAGCAATGGCATGAAAGTCTTTTGGTGTTTCCCAAGACCATGATTATTTTCATTGTTGTTTTTAACAGAGTAATAACTGACATAAAAAAACAATGTGTAAGTTTTAGGTGTATAATGATTTGACACAATCATGTATTTCAATATGATTACTACTATAGCATTAGTTAACACCTCTATCACATTGCATCATTAGTATTTCTTGTGGTGTTAACAATCTAAATCTAGTCTCTTAGGACCTTTGAATTTTATTTTTTTATCATTTATTTATTTTTTAAAGATTTATTTATTTATTTATTTATACAAGAACCGGGGTACAGGCCAGATGTGTGGGAGGGTGAGAGGATCCACCAGAGACAGAGTGAGGAACAGAAAGGGCAGACTGATGAAATACACTGCTGAAGGGAGCAGTGGGTGCGACAGGAGAGGTCTGCCGCACCATGTGGGACATTCGCCAGCTGGCTGGGATCGAACTGGCGCTGCAGAGGCTGTGGATAGCTTCACAGAAAGGCACTTAACCACCTGCACCACCAGGGGAGGCCCCAGCTTTGAATTTTATAATACAGCATTATTGACCATAATCATCCTGCTGTGCATTTGATCTCTAGAATTTATTTATCTACTAGTTGCAAATTTGTACCCTTAAACAATTCCTTAATTCCCCCATCCTCAACCCCATGAAATTTTCCCCTGGATCTTTTTTTACTTTTGTGAGGATGAGGGAAAGGGACTATTCAGACCAGCTGACTAACAGGCTACACATTACAAGTAACCACAAATTTCAGTGCAAAAAATTGAAAGAAAGTGGTAGTATCAGCAAAAAAAGGGCAATGTTTTAAAGGCATAAAGATTGAATGGGGAGCAGAAATAGTATTCTCTTATACCAGGATTTCTTAAATTGTTATAAGTGTTTCTTGTTGTGAGGGGTTGTCCTGTAGATTACAGGAAGTTTATCTATCCTTGGTCTTCACTTACTAGATGTGAATATGCCCCCAGTTATAGCAATCAATATTTCCAAATGTCCAAGATAAACATCTTAGACATATTGAAAGGTATTTTTTTTGTTCTGGCCATTTTTTTAACTATTGTTATTAAAAATTTGTCTGTATAGAGTATTCAAAAGATTTGCAGACAACCATAAAGATAGGGCTTAAAATAAATCCTAGGAAATGGGTGCTGCTCAGAATTTATGGAAATTCTACCTGTTCAAATATCTGTTCTATAGAGTTAAGATTCAAGTTATATGAACTGTGAATCTTCAACAGAAAAAAAGAAGCAAGGCAGCAGAGTTCAGGACAAAACTCATTAAGTTCAAGTTAATAAGGCAAAAAAAATTATCAGCAAAAAAGTTGTTAAAGAAATGAACAAAGCTCATGGCATGCCTTCTCCAAAGCCATAAGGAGTTTGAGGAAGAGGGTAATCAGGGACAGATTTCACAGAAACTTCCAAGAAAACAAGGACCCAGATCCTGTTACTGCTTTGAGCAAAAAGAGAATGATTGGCTATCTTAGGGAGCAGGGTATAGAAAAAACATCAAGCCAACACCTCACCATTTGGTGCTCTGAAGCAGTTCTTAATTACCATAATGGAATGAAAGAGTTAATGTATATTCTAACATGCTTGGGTTGCTAGCAATTACTATCAGCATAGGTTATACTTCATGTCAGCATTCAGTGAGGAAAGCAAGAATAAAACCCAGTCCTTCTAAGTTGTGGGTGCTAACCAGTCAACCATGCTGGCCAAATCCTGCCTCTCAAATCTCTTTGTAATATATACTATTCACCCCAGCTGAAGTCTGCAGTGAAAGCTATTCATGTGTCCCAAGCTGATCAAATGCAGACAACAGTGATGGTACAGCACTACTTGCCTTAACTGATCAAACAGAAAATATCTCTCAACCAGCAATCTTGCACACAACCTCTACTTTTTAGACTTTTAATGATGTGTCCTCCAAATGGTACATCAGAGAAAACATTCCATGTGAAGAACAGGTATAGAGGCAGCTACTTATTCAGTAACAACCCTGGCCTTTTGGGATTGGTTTTGAATAATGGGGCATAAGGGGGGAGGGTAAAAGCTTTCCCCTCTATTCTAAATACCCCTTAGCCTCCTTTGAGTCAAAGCTGCTAATTATGCCAGCAGGCTGAATGATGAGTAGTAGTTTTGTGATCCCAACTATTGTTCAGAAGGGCTGAGATCACCAGTGCATTTTCTGAGGTATAGAGAAATTGAAGGAAAAAGTCTGAGTGCTTATTATCTCTTTGTTTTCTTAAACAGTGCCTATTTACAAACTTTTCACTAGTGAGTAAAAACATTTACTGGCAATAAAACACAGCAGTGTTTCAGAATGTTAACCTCTTCCCCCAAAACATGACAAAGTGTTCTGAGGGCTTGGAAGGAAAAAAAAAAGCTGCTTTCTCTTTTGTTTCTTAACATAAACACAGGATGGGAGTGGAGAAAATTAGAAATCATTAATATATATATAGTATATGTATGCACATTTGTTTGGAGGTATCTATACCATAAAGTTAAGCAACTACACTCTCCCTATACAAAACTCCAATAAAATAAGTACAAACAGCTTATCGCAACAGGTTGAGGAGGAGTAACTTTTACTCCTCAGAGAATTATATTAGCAATAAAATATGGGATATAAGAATAAAGAAGAGATAATAGTTAGGTGATAGATTCTGTATTATCTGAGGTGCACTGGCCATCCTCCCTTTGGGCGAATGTTTGTTTTGTAAGAAGTGGGTGGGGTTGTTAAAATATTCATATCCTGAAAACACATTAATTATCTCTGGAACTTGCCTTTACAGAATTCCCTGAGTCAAGAGTTATGCTATCAAGATCTTATATATTTTAAATCACTATACACCTAGGACTGTATCCAAAGATAAATAATAAATAACTGATAAGCAACATAACAAGTGCACTCACACTTTTTTCCTGTATATCCTGCATATTTTCTTAACATTGGGTGAGTAAGTAGTTATTGCAGTATCTACTTTTGCATCAAGAATACTGATTGAGCGTGAGGAATTTATATGAATTTATAGTTCTTCAGAACTATCTGTCTGTATGTTACTTTCTCTTGAAAGTGAAATTTTAAATCTTTTCTGTGAATTTTTCCAACTTTTGTAATTTGTATCTTATTCATTGTCAGTTTGTATATCAAGAACTAAAAGGCAATTTTTTATGAAAGTGGATGCACCCATGTCACAAGGCTGGCAGACTTCTCTGCCCAGTCCATGCTGGAGAGCAGTCATTTCATTTAGACAAAACTGAAAGCAAAAGAGCTGTGAATTTAGGAATATAATGATGTATATTCTAACTCCCACAATGTAATTCTCAAGTCACATTTTGGTAATCTAACATTTTCCTTGCTGGATACGCCGGATTACTAGCATCATTGAGAGAAACCTTTTATCTCCACCTGCTGGAAGCATTAAACATAACTGGATCCAAGATAATCACTGACCTATACCAGGAAGAAAAATTACCTATACAAATAAGACTTAAAATGACAAACATATTAGATTTTAAACTATATCCTTTGGCACATTATTTCTATCATTGAACTGATTCAAAACCCAAATACCCTTAGATATGTGATAGTTACAAGGTTTATTCTTGTGTATTCCTTTTAACATTTTAAAGTTGGTCATTATATTTTATCAAAATGGTCAAGCAATTATTTTACAAAAAAATGTTGTAAATATGGTTAAATAATAGCCAAACTGTGGGTTTTTTGGGATGGAAACTGGTATGGGAATATACAGCACATATCTTGAGTTAGGAGAATATAATGTCTATTGTTTATAATGTGTTTATATACAAAGAAAATTGATGCTGAATCAGGTAAGAAACTGAGATATTACATCACTTAAGAAAAACAACTTTCTCTTGGTAAAAAATTCTCTTTAGTATACAACAATGAGTTTCAGCTACCTCGGGGGCTATGGAAACAGAAAACAACTGCCTGGATTCACCTTCTGTTGTATAAAATAATCACCACTGTTGATTATTCACTAATTTACTAAAAATAATCTAAATATTATCTAAAAAGTATTATTTTTATGATTGTTTAAATATTGTTGAATAAATTATTTAGTAAAACCCTAAGACTACTAAAGACAGTTGGGATAAAATTTAACGCATAATAGGCATAAAAAAACGAAATATATTTCAATGCCTTGGTTGTGTTTAATGAGAGCAATAGCCAATGTAGGGGAAAAAGAAGAGAGAAATTATCTGCCAACATTGGAATTTTCCCTTTAAACTAAAAGTTTCCTAAGAAAATATTTAATACACTAACATTTTTTTTCCCTAATGCTCTCCATTTTCCCCTTAATACTCTTTTAATCATTGTTGATTGGCAGTGTGCCATTTTGGTCATGTTGAATGCATAAGAATATATGAATAAACCATTTTCAGCTTTTATTTCAGAATCTGAAAATGTGAACTTCCATCAGCATTTAAATCAAACAGCAATAGAAGATCCCTGCCAAAAGTTTACCACCCTTAAAGGGGACATATTAATGCATCTGTGCCATTTTTCTGGGAAATGCATTTTCTTAGTTAAACGTAAAAATGAGAGTGAGTCCATCACAATATCACTGCATGTAACCATTAATAAAGCAATAAATGGGACCGTATTTATGTTTTTAACATATACTCACTGATATTATACAAGTGTTTGCTACAGTAGATATTTAAAAAGCCAAACATCTCATTCCCTTCCAAATTTACACTGAGTTCACTATAGAGAATGACTAAGGTATTTTTATTCTTTTTCAAATTTCAGTATTAGTTCTTGTTCTCTAAATTGGTTTTATTAAATAGTAAAACAAATTATGTACATAAAATTATATTATCAGTTCATTTGTGGTACCAAGAACTCCATAATGTTGAATAAATACATATATATTGTATAATGAAAGAACAGAAATGATTAAGCAAGTTTGATAAAATAATGGTAAATATAAGCTACTGCACAAACAACTAAACATATTTTGAATTGCCTCAGCAATGATATATTTGCAATACTATGCATAATATTAGCAGGTGAATAAGATGGTAGAAAGGCATACACAATGGCCCCACTCTGAAGCTACAAACCAAAATTCTGAGATGGGGGAGTGGGATGGGCATTACCAACAAACAAGAGATATTAATAAATTTCTGGGGGAAAGAGAAAAAGTGGCAATATGTTCCGAAATTAAATTCCAAGAATTCAACTTAAAATCTGCTGTGAGGTGGGTCTGGAGAATGTAGAGGTTGGCAGAGGGGATCCCTGCAGAATCAAGATTTGGTGAGCAGGTATACAGAAGATGGATGGGAAAGAGGAAATTGGAGATACCGGGATTAAGTAAAGGTCTGTATAAGAGCAACTTTCACTTGTCACCCCCTTCTTCCCAAATGCAAGCAAAATCAAGCAGCTGGCATTTACCTCCAGCAAAACAGCTGACCCCTTCCCAGTGAAACTGAACAACCTGCCAGTTGAAACCTGGCATAATCCTCATTCTTTAATTTGAGTGATCCTGGAGTCTGACAGCTGGCTTCTTAGCTGATTCCCCCTAAAGCAAAGTCTCACTTTTGTTTATCTCACACAGAATTCCTAGTGAGATTTCCATGTGAGAATCAACTGTAACTCAGAGGACTTTTATTAATGATGCAGTCGTCCCTTTTTCTACAGGAAAGGTAGCCACAAATACAAGGAACGTAGCAGAATGAGATAGAAAAGACAAAATTAAGAAACTAACAAGCTGACCCAAGAGGAAATGAAGATAACTCAGATATCATAAGAGAAATTTGGAGAGACTAATAAAAAAAAAACTTAATCTCTTCCTTCTGGAAGAGATAGCTACAAAACAAGAAAAGTGTTATGGTAAAGTAATGATTAGAAAACCAAATCATGCTTATGGAGGTTAAAAAAAATGGCCCGATTTAAAAATTTTGGCTAAAATTAAAAACAGAAGTTCATCAGCAGGCTTACAAAGAAAACTATTTAGACTCGACCAAAATAGCAATAGGGTCTGAGAGCATAATATCCACTTACGGGTAAAAGATACATTTATTAGACAAATGTATTTGACAAATACAAAAATTTATTTGACAATAAATTTATTATTGTGGTTGGCATACACCTTCTAATGATCCTTATGTTGTTTAGGTATCTACCCTTCACCTAGAAGCCTCAAGTGAAAGTGATTCCCATCCTGGATTCAGGTGTCCAAGTAATAGTCTCCATGTCATTTTCCTGATACATTGGTTGGTCCAAAGCTATTATTTTTCTGAAGGTGATTTGATCAAACTGAAGGGAAGGGTTGAGTCATTAGACTAAAGGAGAAGTTCTTCTCACAACTGATGAACTTGAAACAAAGATCCACAATTACCACCAACATCACTTTACCTCAAGAAAAGGAAGTGATCCTCGGCTGAAGTGGACCATCAAAAAGGCGGAGAGGCAGGGAGAACATAGTGCCTGATGACATCTGTGAACAGCTTATGTCCCCTGGGTTTCTATTCATATGACATAATACATTTACTCACTGTTCAAAGCTGTGTGAGTCAAGGTCTGCTGTGACTTGCCAGCAAAAGCTGCACAATTTCAGAGCCACTACTTAAATAGAAGACAAATACCCTTGGAATTGTGCCCTGTGTCAACTCTGCCTGGAGTATTAAAGTCCAGAGCAGAGCAGGCACTAGAGACTCATGTGGTCTCAATCAAGTTCTAGAAATACAATGTGATCACAAATTGATCTCAGACTTGAACATCCAAGAAATCCAAGCATCTCTGTGTATACCCAGTATTTCCCAGAGCAACAAAAAGCCCTGCTCAAGGAAAGCTATGAAATCAGTCATATTCTACTATTTTACCAGAAGCTGAAGCAGCAGTGAGGACCAAAGAACACTGGGCTTGGTCTCGTAGATGAGAGTATTGTATATAATCTTTGCCATGGAATGGCCCAAAAAAGAAGGATAATGTTTTAATTAAGTATTGTGTGATACTGTACTCGGCCTGTCAGTGCTCCTCTGCTCATCTCCAGCATTATAGAACCCAACTAAATTTAAAAATCTTAACTTCATCAGGAAATCATCTTCGACCATAGGACTGACTTCAAGCCAAATAAAATGAAATTGCTTCCTGTTCTTGAGTTAGTCATAATGTGTGTATAACAAGATTAATTTTAAGAAGATGCACAAAAGTGCTTGCATAAGCATAACTGTAGTCATACTTCTAAAATGTTTCTTAGAAAAACTGATTTAACAATCAGATCCAAATCCTGAGTAAATTGTATTTTAAGGAGATGTTTTTGCTCCCTCATAATCGTAAATTCCTTGAAGGGAGTCAAATGTAGACCACAATACAAAGGCCTAAAAGCCTGCATTTACTTGCTTTTTTATTTAAATTGAGGAAAGAGCATAATATACTTCCATATAGTTGAACCCAGTCACATCAGTTCTTAGACTTATTAGGGCATGACGCTGTTGACACAAGGCTAAGTGCAAAGCCTTGACCTTTGCATTTCCGCCATGACCTCAGGGACCAGACCTACTCATCTCGCCCCAACCTTTACAACTTGACTGATGTCAGAAGAGGCTGTTATGTTTTTTAAAGGTTCAATTGGCCCAAGTGAAAGCTATTTACTTTTATCCATTATTGTTAATTCCTTCTGAGTGTTTCTTGTTTTCAAGGCCTCCAACCAGGCAAATGATACTTTAATTTCTTTAAAGTTTACTAAAATCTGTAACATCAAAATATTCTTTCCCCACAAAATCCTGTCCTATTTTGACAGAAATTTAAACAAAAACAAAAGATGTAAGTAAAGTAAAAGGGGCGTTAAATATTAAAGGGGAAGAAAGAGTGGCCAATTTGTTAGCTATTAGGAGTTTTACTTTCTAGAATATTATAGTTTCCAGCACTTTCTTTAAGCATGCGAGTAGCCTCAAAAATTCTGGTCATTTAAGCAGAATTGTTCCACAGAGGCAAGAGTCTTCATTTATCATTCATGTTTACTTAGGCTCCATATAGACAAAAAACACAGTTCTACAAGGGAACTTTAGGTTTCTAATCCCATTCCTGGGTCATAATAAGCAACCTTAGGCCCTCAAACTCCATTCCTTGACTGAAATCCAGTCTCCAAAATTTGAATCATACTCGTGAAAAGGAACAGGCTATATCAAATTACCCGAAGTACTTATTCTGAGAAATGGAAGCATTTGGGGGGAGCTGGATCTATTAAAAACAGTCAGTGGAGAGAAAAAGGCAATTTTCCCCTCTAAGAGTATGACAGCGTTTTTTATTGTAGTTAATTGCCTTGTTTATGAAAAAGATAGTAAAGCTGTTGCTGCCATTTGTTGGGATAGTCTTATCTCAACAAAGGGCATGCATTCGGGGTCTAAAATTTCTAAATTTGAGCATTGTTGAAGAGGGCTTTGAAAAGAATTTTGAATTTGAAACAGTGAGTAAAAGGGTTCATACAGCACAAATTTTATTGTAGACCAACCTAATTTTCACATTTTCCTCTCTGTAACAAGTCAGCCATTTGTTCTCTGTACTCATAATGGAAAGAAAACAAGAGTTTCTTTGTTTGTGTACATTAACTCGATGCTGTAAAAGTCATTCAGTCAAGCTTCACTATACTTTCACCTTTAAACCTTAACCTGACTTGTAACAATATTTGTAGCCTCTAAAATTACACTGGTTGAACCCAGACGGAGTTAATCACCCTTCACTGTCTCAGTGAAAAGTATAATGACCTACCATTTAATTTGAAACCATTAAAATTCTAGAAGGGGCAAGAATTCACATCGTGTGTTTATAAATACCTCACAGACAAGAATCCATACATTCAAGTTACCAGGACATTTTTCATATGGCACTTGTTTAGAGAACCAGATGGAAAACAATGAGTGTTGTACACTTTAAGCCAGAAGCATCTATTTTGCTGTCTTACATAGTACACCTTATACTTTTTAATATTGACATAACTTAATTCAAACAAATTCCATCAGTAACTGAACAAAGACAACCTGAATCAAAGTTTGGTCATTAATGAGATTTTTTTTCCTTCCACTAACTACTTTTACTTCCCACACAGGGAAAACCCAGGCACTAGGTCCTTCATTTCTACCTGCAAAGCTTTCCTGTTCTCATGGCACCTGGAGCCTGTACTTCTGGGGTGGGTCATTCATGTCCACGTGAACGACACATAAGAGATAATAACACAGAGGCCTTGGTCATTCAGTCCATTTCTGTGGTTCCACATCAGACAGGGCCACCATCAATCCCCATCTGCAGTACCTCTTAAATGTTCTCCCCATTTCCACTCTTTTTTTAAAAAGATTTATTTGTTTGTTTGTTTGTTTATTTGTTTATTTATGCACACAAGAACTGGGATACAGGCCAGAGGTGTGGGGAGTGAGAAGGTTCACTAGAGACAGAGTGGGGGACAGAACAGACAGAACTACTGAAATACACTGCTGAGGGGAGCAGCGGGTGAGACAGGAGAGGTCTGCTGTGCCATGTGGGTCACCAACCTTGTGGGTCATCCCCTTGTGGGTCACAAGGGGATTGAACTTGTGCCTCAGTGGCTGTGGATAGCTACACATGGCTGTGTTTAACCCCTTGTGCCACCAGGGAGGCCCCTATTTCCACTCTTGCCTCTATAATGCATCCTTCCAGTGGATGCAGGGTAATCTTTTCCATTTTAAAGCTGTGACTCTTTATGTGACTCTATTATGTCACATTATGTGATTCTACTATTTAATTCCTTAACTGGAAATTAAAAAAAAATAGTCATTCCTGGGTTCATATAATACAGACTAAAGGACACAAGGACACAACAAGAGAAGTGGAGGCTGCCTAAAGGGGTAAACCCAATGCAATTCCAAATGATAAAGCTCTTAAAATTCAGATACAACTTTTTAACATTTTAAGCATTGTAGAATGCTCAGTTGGGCAACATACTGGCATCATAAACTCAAACTACCAAAGTGCAAGTCATAGTTTTTGCCCCACACCTATGTTCCCCCTTGGATACCAAACTCCCATGTGCCCTTGGAGGCGCCTGGTAGTCAAGTGCAAGTCCTCCATCTTGTATGTATTCTACCAATTTCATCTATTCATTCTATGATCCCAAAACTCTTAATTTTTCCCCATTCCTTCATTCCCACCTCTTCTTCTGCTCTGTCAATCTCTAGTGTCTATATTGCTTTAATAACTTCCAAAGTCTTCTCATAGCCTGTAGTCTCCTGCCCATTCAACCCAGCTTCCGTGGCACTTGCTCAGAGATGTTTCTATCTGTCCAAGTGAGCAGGTTCTTCCTTATCTAAAAGCCTTTGTCACATAGTAAAATGTGGTCTGCTTAGATGGAATAAAAGAACCTTCAAGTTACAAGCACAGGTATAGCCGCTCAGGTACCCAATCAATAAGTAACTACAAATTATTTCTGGTTTCTCCAGTAACCAAGACAACTTGGTTTTTCCTCTCCTCTTCTCTTCTCCCCTCCCTCTTCTCCCCTCCCCTCCCCTCTCTCTTCTCCTCCCTTCCCCTCTCCTCTCCTCTCCTCTCCTCTCCTCTCTTCTCCTCCCCTCTCCCCATCATGTGTATATAAAAATACTCATATTGGGGCCTCCCTGGTGGCACAAGGGTTAGGACGCAACCTATGAAGCAATCCACAGCCTCTGTAGCACCAGTTCGATTCCCGGCCAGCCAGGGAGCAACCCACATGGTGCAGCAGACCTCTCCTGACTCACCCGCTGCTCCCCTCAGCAGTTTATTTCAGCACATCTGACTGTTCTGCTCCCCACTCTGTCTCTGGTGAATCCTCTCACTCCCAAACCTCTGGCCTGCACCCCAGCTCTTGTATGCACAAATAAATAAATCTTAAAAAAATATTCACACAAAGCAGGTTCTCTAATAACATTATTACATTATAATGCTGATGAGGGGGGTGGAAAGCCAATCCAGGCCTCCACTCAGTGAAAGGCTTTCATTTTCATTTGAGGACCTGCTTTCATGATCCATCATTTTGCTAAAAGTCATAGATTAAGAAACCTGGCAATGTTAAGTGAGGACTTACTGAATGTATATACACATACCTGGAATCTTTGGTACATACAATGTTTTGAAAAAGATTACACAGTGGCAATAAAAGGGTCCATGCGTACAGAAGGAAAGGGGCTTCCCTGAGAAAGTGGCCATCAGCACAGATGAAGCCAGAGACCAAGACAAGCAGATTGAAATAGTGGATTACAGGTGACAATATAAAGATGGATGTGAAACACTCAAAGGAATAACCATGTTACAGAACAATTTTTTGCTTCTCATGAAAACCAGAGTCTACAACTCGCTCTACCCTTCTTCTGATATTAATATTCCTAATTAGCAATTGGTTGGCTTTAAATCTCATTATTCCAATATTCTGTTGCCTTTCCAGAAAATATATTCAGATAAAGAGATAAAATGAAGTGATACCTATAAGGCTTGGAGATAAAAGTTCTATGTGAAATTTTTATCTATTGTGATATTGAAATTATATCTTTGTAGCATAATCTAAGAAACATCCTAACTTACATTTGGTCCTATCAATAAGTAAACAATTTTATCTCATTTTATCGAAAAAGAAAAACACACTAAATCTCAGCAAGCTGTAAGTTCATTTAATGCCACTTTTTTGGACCTCAAAGTGTCTACTACTAATTAAATATTTCTGAGTAAAATAACACATTTTTCTATTTAACATCAAAACTCTTTGAATCCTTAATGTGGAGATGAGAAAGTAAGGATTAGAAAAGTTAAGTGTGGGCCTCCCTGGTGGCACAGGGGTTAAAGTCTCCGATCTATAAAGCTATGGCCAGCCACTGTAGCTAGAATTTGATCCCACCAGGGAGCTACCCACATGGCATAGCAGACCTCTCCTGTCTCCCCTGCTGCTCCTCTCAGCAGTATATTTCAGTAGATCCTCCTGTTTTGCTTCCCACTCTGTCTTGTAAATCTCTCACCCCCCTGCACCTCTGGCCTACAACCCAGCTCTTGTATGCATAAATAAATAAAAAATAAATCCTTTTTTTTTTAAAAAAAAGAAAGAAAAGTTAAGTCCAAGTTTGCACAGTGTGCTAAAGAATGAATTATGTTTTCCTAATTTTTGCATTCCTGATGCTCTTGTGTCTATGGTTTTGCTGATGGTGAGAGACAGCAAGTTCCTCAAAATAGCAAACACTCATCCAAGAGCACACACATCAAATGCAAAATAAGCAATCCAGAACTCACAAGCCCAGAAGGCAATCTTCCACTTCCCTAGCCAGCCCAGGGTCAGGACAACTAGAGACCATCCCAGCACCTACCTCCCAGCCTACTGACTTGACCAAAACTATCCAATCCCAAATGTGCTCAGCTGGCATACCAGGCCTCACTCACTCTTCTCTGTAAAAACCACCATAAAGGCTTCTGTGCCAGTTTTTCCCTTAATGTTCCTGCTTCCCAACTGAACCTGGACTTTCCTCACATGGCCCTGCAAGATCCTGCACCTCTTGTTTCTTGGGAGCTGTGAGTAAAAATATCTTCCTTCTTGACAGTTGTTTCTTTGCCTGATTGCCTTATCAGAGCTGACAAATCCTGAGTGCCAAGATGAGAGCACAAACAGCCAGGCACAGGGAATGCAATCAATAATTATTAAGTGAAACTTAAATAACGACTTAAATCTTACTCACCACATTATTCTATAAATGACATAGAATTTCCCAGACTATGGTAATGGTCAACTAAAAATCCAGTTCTTGTACCACAGTATTAATACTTCCTTCTTGAAGGAAGGAGTAAAGTAGTAAGGAAGGGATTTGGATACAGAGTTTCTGGATTCAAAGAATATTTTTATCGTGTGAAGTTCTGTTAGTGGTTATTTCTCTATCTCCCCTTTGAACTTCACTCTCCCAGTTTGGACACCAAATTACTCCAGGAACAAAAATGGCTCCCTGATGCACACTTCCCACTTTGGTCACCATACCATACTCCAAATGAAAACCTCTACTGCCCAAGTGCTAAAGAGTTGAACTCCCAGTAAAGGGGGATCTATAATCTGATTAAAATAATTCACACTAAATTGCAAATCTCTTTTTTTTTTTTATGATTTTTTTCTTTTTTTATTTTTTTTTTATAGAGGCATGCTTTTATTTTATTTTATTTTACTTGTTTGTTTGTTTGTTTTATACATGCACTGGGTACAGTCAGAAGCGCGAGAGGGCGAGAGAATTCACCAGAGCCAGAGCGGGGAGCAGAGCAGGCAGAAGGACCGAAGTACACTGCTGAGGGGAGCAGCGGGGCGGCAGGAGAGGTCTGCGCGCCATGTGGGACCCTCCTGTGGTGGCCGGGGAGCAGCCGGGGATCGAACCGGCGCCGCAGAGGTCACTGGCAGCTTCGCAACCCAGTGCTCAACCGCTGCGCCACCAGGGAGGCCCAAATTGCAAATCTCTTAATCCTCTTAGAGGTATTAACATTTTTTTTAAACTGGGGGTGAGAGAGCAACCTGATATAGCCTCTAATTGTTTGCATTTTTTGTACAGCATAAACAATAATACATTTTGCTTTATTCAGATAGCAATGGCTAATCACTCCAGATGGCTATTTGCCTAGAACTATGTCTCCTACCTGTCAAATTAGCTCTGAATTTTACCTTACTGACACTTACACTTAAGCTTTTGTTTATTTATTTGCTGTTTTTAAATCTCTACTATGAGGTCTTAGAGTTTGGATTCTCTATAGGGAGAATTTTTATGTCTAGGGTTCGTAAATTATGTTCCATACCAAACATCATAAATTACTTTCTTAAAATTTTCTGACAAAAAATACCAATTAGCAAAACTATAATAAAGACAAGTAGATGTTAGAACATGTGAAACACTGTTTTAGACACTTCACATATATGAACTTATTTAACCCTCACAGAAACCCTATGAGGTAGGTACCAACATTAAGCCATTCTATTGAAAAGGACACCGTAAAGTGACATAACCTACTATGGTTCGCAATGCGACAAGATTTCAAAAGTAGGTATCTTAACTCTGAAGTTGATTCCTTCATAATCACTATACTCTACCTCAAACACACTCTAACTAAAAAAAAAAAAAAAAAAATCACTGATAAATAAACCAGCTCATTGTTTTTTCTTGGTTAAAATTTACATAACTTAAATTCTGGAAGTCACCTAAATATCAACTGTTTCAATTTCTGCATTTTAAGATGAAGAAAGAAACTCACTGGTGGCATGGTGAGAAGTTACATAGCGGCAGGTTCAAAGCCAGCAACAACCACTCTAAATCCAAGTCACATGTTTCCTGTCACTAATCTATAGTTAGTCCATTGGAAAATCTACAAACTCTAAGGAAGGGTCGACTCCAATGTACTACCCAATCCATTCTGTAGGATCCAGTAAATACTTAACTGCTGAACAGCTCCATTCATAAATTATTTCCAAATTAGTGTTTTACAAAATTTCTTGTTCAAAGACTTCTGCTTCTTTTATTTTTAAGATAGCAATGCTGGTTTTCTTCTTTCTGATTATTTATTTCTCCATTTCTAAAAGAATAAGATTTTACCCCAGAATAAATGAGAGAGTATTAATCCTTTTTGTAACCCCTGTCAAAGCAAAAATAAATAATGGGTGGATTCACTGATTAATTCACTGAATGTACTAGTTGTGATAATTTAACATAGATCTTCAAAGTTTTAAAGGAAACCAACATATACAGGATACAGCACAACAGTGGGCAAAGGCAGTTTTATGTAAGGTCCTCAGGAAACATGTGATAGAAGTAGAGCAAATCCACACTGGATGAATGGAAAGGTTGGCTAAGGCTGCCTGGAGGAGGATGCATCTGGACTGATCATTAGTCGGGACTGATTCATTGTGAAGAGAAAGGAAAGAAGGAATGGACCTAGACAGAGATTTCCAAACAGAGGCAGGAGCACTGAGAAAAGCCAGAGGGGAAGGAGGATATTCACCTGCTTGAAGCTGGTTCATAGGCAGAAAACCCCAGTTAGACAGGGAAAGAATATAATCAAGTCAATTATACCAATACATACAAACACAAGGTATTCTTTAATAAGAAAATAAACATAACATCATAGTGGTCCAAATAGAAGGAAGAATGTTTACATGGTAGGAAATTGGGAGGAAAATTAAAAGTTATGGATGGACCCAAGGATAAAGATGATCAACAGAACTTAAATTAGTTAATGTGTCCTCACTGAGTTATTTTTAAAGGCTGCAGAGATCAACTACAGAAATAATTTCCAAATCAACATGGAAATCATGACTGGCCTTTCAGCGATGAAGAATCCATTGTTATTGGCAAGCTATTTTGTCAGAGCATCAGATAGTGCTCATCTTTAAATATGCCTCCTCTGGACAATGAAAAGCTGGTGACAGTTTCCAGCTTCAAATGAATCAGCTCTCCTTGCTTAGGGCACATTACTGCTTCTGACCTCTTCCCCTGCCCTTGCCTTGACCTTTTCCTACTCAGATATTCCCTGCCTCATGCCTGTGAGCATCTCATATTATTCGTGAGCTCCAGAATTTAGCATGAGGAGCTACCCCCATAGATGTCTTACATGAGTAATGCTTCTAATGATCCCCAATGGGACTCTGCCATATTTTTCAGCAGGATGAATTGTTCAAAGACCAAAATAAAATAAAATAAAATCCTATGCAATTTCTAGTTAAACAAATTGAAAAATAGAAATTTCTGCAAAAATTGAATATTTTACTGAGATTTACTGAGAAATCATCAGTTTAAGATTTCTCAGGTTTCTTCATATATATTTAGTTTTGTCATATATTGTGAACACAGAAGCAAATATACCATTCCTATGCTGCCCAAAGAAATCCTCCAAATGTTATCTTAAAAATATGTGTGAATTCTGCACAAGGCTTCCTCACAGATATGCTAGATATATTCTTGAAAATTATGCCTCAATCAATATTTTATAAATTAAATTACACTTTTCACTGACAAATTATTTCAGAGACATTTTATTTTAATTTCTAGTTAATGTTCAATTGTCAGTGGCCACTGACCCTTCAGATTAAGCTTCTCTCCTGGTAATATTTTTGACAAACAGCTTATGATTTATAAGGAAATAACAAAACAAATACAGGGAAGTAGATACAGAAAGGGTCCTGCAACAAATTTTCACAGAAGGTAAAAAGTCTTCTTTGTAATTCAGCAAAGGGCCCACTTTTCTTTCTTTATTCAGATTTCTTTAATGTGTTTTCTCCACCTGTAATTCATATGCAACACAGTTGTACATCTATCAGTAGCAATCAGTAAACCCTTAAGCGTGTTGGTAATTTCTCTTTCTATTCAAAAATATATTTATTTATTCAGTTGATCAGGGACTCTTAACTAATCAAAGGACTTGGGGTTTTGTTTTCTTTCTTTGTTAGCTTTAGGACAAAGAATAAACATAAACAGTCAAACTGATCACTTTGTCTGGCTCAACAAACACAATTTGTAAAATGTAAATAGCACCCAATGAAGGCAGAAGCTTTTGGTTAAATAAATAAGGCATTATGTAACCATTTAGCTAGTAATAACACAGGAAAGAAGGCCAAAACACCAGAAAAGTAAGAGCTTCTAAAACACTGAAGATGACTGAAAATGAAGGGGAATTGATGTATTTGGAGGAGATATAAGAAGCAACGGATAAGTTAGCTCAATGTGAGAAGGATGGTATAATATTGTAGCAAAAATGAAGAACTGTGTGCCATTTTTGATATAAAAATTTTTAAGTATTATTATTATGAATATAGATGCAATTGTTTATGTATCAGTTGGCAGATTTTATTTATTTATTTATTTATCAGTTGGCAGATTTTATTTAAAATATGGATTTCATGTCTTTCTTGAAAATTCTGAATCGGAGACTATCTACATCGAGATTACATTTTTCCATAGTAACATCCATCCAACCTTCTCTTAGAACTGATAAATAGCCTCCCTTATACAGATCCTGTATATTCATTTCAGTTTTTAAAAACTGAAACTGAAAAACTCAGTGTAGAAACAGAATGTCACAAATTCTATTTTGTTTATCTTCCCTGCCAACAAATATGATTTTAGAACAGGAAAGGTAGTTTTCAGAAAGTTCAATTGGAAATGAAGGTGGAAAATTAAGCATCTAGCATCTTAATTTATTTTAAATTTCCTGATTATTAAATACTGTTCTAAAATATAAAATATCATAGTGAGATTCTGTAATAACCAGTTGTAAGATCTACCTCTTCAAATAGACTGTCAGTTTTTCAAGATCACCACTCACAGATGAACTTCTCAAACTCTACCCTTCAACCAACAAGATATTCCATTCCTTCTCAACATTTTTTTGGAACCTACTTAATTTATAGAAAATCTTCCTAAATAAGTTAATTGCCTTGATCTATTCATTTCTGAAAAGCAATTCTTCTTCTCCCATCAATCTAAAACATCTTTCATTCATATAGTGCGAAAAATTCACTGTGTGATTCAACATTCATTTCTTGTATATACTAATTTCAGGACCTTGAATTGTATCTAAAAAGCTCTTATACATTATCAGGTATGTCTGAAACATTCTTTAACGTGTCTGACAACAACAAAAGCTGACAACTGCTTAATAATAAATTTTGTTTAAAATTAAGATGGATTTTAGGCAGTCTACTAAGGAATAATGTTATTAAGCTTCATTAATAACTGATCCTATCAAATTTGAATTAATGGTAACTGCAAAGTAGTGAATACACAGAAGTAAACTTATTATGAAGTATATTTTAAGACACTGAATAAAGACCTTAGTCTAAGATCTCAAGTTTCATATAAGAGAGGGTTTGAAATATGATACCAATTTGATTAGTGATATAAAAAAAATGGGGAAAACCTCATTCCTCATTTAAGCCTCATGTAAAGTGACAATAGGGAAGAGAATAAATGTATTATACCATCTCCACATTGGAAAATACCTTTCACAGACTATTGAGTTCCACTGAGAAAACCATACCTATAGATTACAGAAAGGAGAAAGTAAGATTATGCTGCATTTTCTCAAATATTTCCTTGTGGAAAAATATGTTCCTGTAATATCAAGCATATTCTGGAGAAGTTTATTGGAAAAAAACTAAGATCTAGGTTGCATTACTCAAATTAAAAAAAAAAAAAAGAGGGTGTCCCTGGTGGCCCAGGCATTAAGACTCAGCACTGTCACTACTATGGCCTAAGTTCCATCCCCAGCCAGGGGATGACCCACATGGCACAGCAGACCCCTCCTGTCTCTCCTGGTGCTCCCCTTACCAGTCTATTTCAGTAGATCCACCTGTTCTGATCCCCACTCTGTCTCTGGTGAATCTTCTCACCCCCTACACTTCTGGCCTACATCCCTGCTCTTCTAAGCTTAGATAGATAGATAGATAGATAGATAGATAGATAGATAGATAGATAGATAGATAGATAAATACATCTTTTTTAAAAAGAAATTATAGAATGCTTTTAGTCCAATATATTGTCAATAACAGAAGTGAGAAAAGCAAAGAGTAACACTTCAAAATAATGATACTAAGTCACTATCTCACCCCAATACAAAATTAATTCAAAATGGATTAAACACTTACATGTAAGAGCTGAAATCATAAAAATACCTAAAAGATAGCATAAGCAAAACACTCTATAACATTGTGCTTCAGTGAGAAAGTACTCCTCATCACTTATCAACAGGAAAACACAAATTAAAGCCCCAATGAGTTATTTCTGTGTCATCTCGTACCTGCAAGATCGGCTCATTTCAAAAAGACCAAAAACAACAAGTATTGATATGGTGTGGAGAAAAGGAACCCTGGTATGTTGGTGGCAATGTAAACAGGTACAATCCCTAAAGAAAACAATATGGAGACTTTCAAAAATATTGAAAATAGAGCTACCATGTGATGCAGCAATCCCACTCCTGAAGAATGCAAAAACACTTTTCAAAAGGATATGTGCACTGCAACTTCATTACAGCACTATTTAATACAATAGCCAAGTTATGAAACAACATATCAGTGAATGAAGAAGATGTGGTATATATACACAATGGACTCCTACTCAGTGATTAAAAATAAAAGAGAAATCTTGTCATTTGCAACAACGTGGAAGGAATTCAAGGAGATTTTTTGCACCAAAACAAATGAGAAGATGAAAAATAAATAAATACTGGATGAAATCACTCATGTGAATATATAGGGAAAGAAAACAAAGGAACAGACCAAACCAAACCAAATAAAATCCATAGAAATTTGTAGAATTGAGGCTACTTAATGAAGAGTAGGAGGGTGGGGAGCTAAGTGTAGAGGGAGCCCAGTGGACTGTGGTGGATGACTATGGGTGTCTTGGGGGTAAAATATATCTGAAGAGATGGGATCCTATTCCTCCGAATCATATACAGTGTTATAAACCCTTGTCATCCCAATTGAAACTAATACAACTTTATAAAAAGTAAAAAAAAAAAAAAAACTACATTACTTCTGAAAAATATTAATTGTAGTATTGTTATTGATATATATTACACATGCGGGCAGGTTCCATTCACAGGGATCATCTTCACCAATGCTACATTCTTTATTTTCTATAAAACTTGTCATCTGAGAAGGATACGCCTTAAAGAATAGTAATCACAGATTCTAACCAAGTTACCTCCTCACATTTTTGTTTCTATAATCTGATCACTAAGTAAACTATTTTCAAATGCAAAACAAATATTCAATACTATTTTCTTAGTGACATTAGATCCCAGTGATAAAATTTCATATATAAGGAAAATTCCAGCCACTCATTGAACTGAACTATCATAAAATTTACTTGGTTCTTACTATCTCAAATATCCTCCACAGAGTGAACAATGCTGAATTCCACTAAGCCACCTTATGGGACTGGATTTAAGTTTCTGTGTCCTAGGGTGTATGAGGGTGGACTCTTTTTTGTGGGTTATCATGTGACAAGCAGAAGAAAGGAACACTCAGGTTAATCATAACAACCTATTATCTAAAAAGAAACTAAAACAGACTGGCAGTTCAACCTAGTTTCCTCACAATAAAGGTATCTTAGTCTTGTTATATACATATTTTATACTTCATCTACATGATTTTCATTTAAAAGCATAGTGCAGCGTATGTGTATAAAATGATAAAGAGTAAGCATTCTCAGACCAAATAATTGCAAACCTTCATTCTATCACACTGACTGACCACAGTCAAGGAATTTAATTTTTTGGAAACTTATTTCCCATATTTATAAACAGGGATAAAGGATGCATTAATTTCTAGTGAGGTATTAAATAAGATAAGGCATGTTAACATTTTACAAGGTAGACAGTAAACATTTTATAATATTTGGCTGTATAATAATGTTTATAATTACTATCATTAACAATATTATCATTATTGATTTCTAGTCCTTTAGATTGATTGTACACAATTGAACTTATATTGCATCAATGAATCATTTAATTAAACACTAGGTTTTCATTTTTCAGTAGATTAATATACACACACTCACATCCACAAATATATTATCATGCATGTTTAAACATTAAGTATGTCAGATGCAAAATGGTGAAAGGCTTATTTTGAAAAGGAAGTACTAGAAATTGATAAGCTCCTGGGATTGAATGAGTGATAACAAGAGAAAATGCTAAATAACTCAATGTATCCTACTTGCTCTCTGTGAATCTAAATAAAGTCTACCCGATGATGCTTCAAGTTAATCCTAATTTCTGGGCAGCAAAGATATTGCCTGCAAATATCCCTCCTCTTTACATAGTATCCAAGTGAACACTATGCCTCTTTCTCATTTTTTCTTATATGTGTTTAGGTTTGGGCAATATATTCTAAGTGTGTTCATATCAGCAAGTTCTAGTTACAAATTTGACCAGACTGCTAAGGAAACTTTCAATCCTCTTCAGAGATGATGAAGAAAGCCAGATGAATTCATCTTCCATTGCCTAGACAAGCCAGTTTACTTTATTCAGATAACTTGCTAATCGAATGGTCTGGAGACACTGAAATTACTTCCCAAACCAGTCAACAAAAGCAGTTTAAAGCTACACAGAGGTGTGTGGTTAACACGTACAAATGTGCTTTAACTCACTTTGTTATATGAGCAAGCGCCATTTTAGTGAAGCTTCAGAGTAATAAAGACTAGCTTTTAAATCAAGCCTAAATAAACAATATCAGTTTTAGATCTATGATACTATGTACATTATTGAAGTCTGGAGATCAAATTATGAGACTTACTGAATCTCACTAGCACTGTATGATGTCAAATGATTTGAAATAGACAGTGTGACCAGATTTACATATTCCCTGGCTCTATTACCCTTTCAAACTCTACCTGGAATTGCTAATGACATAAAAGTGTCTCAGTCACATTAGTGGGAGAGAAACTAAGTCTGGGCCTCTGTCTCCTCTCCTGCTAAAATTCTAGAATAAGTTTGTGTTTTTCCATAAAGGTACATAAATAATGACCACCATCACATGCTTGCTACAAAGAACTTTGAGGTCTTTTTATAAATATATTAACGCTATTTCTTACTGTAAGTAAAATTAAAAGATAGCATATACCTGAAGTGACTTTTCAAGTACCAAATGCAACATGTAACAGTTTCCTTACTCCTAAAACACTACTTTTCCTCATTAAAAGAAAACTCTGCAATGAAGTGGGGATACAAACTAAGTCTCTAGCACTCTCAAGCAGAACCTCTTGCAACCAATTTTAGGGAAAGTCTCAAGAACCCATGCTCTTTCCATGGCTGACTGTGGACATTACCCCTGGTCCGCAGGTCACGTACAAATGTGTTGACAAAGGCATAGGTGGTCCAAACATTGAAGTTGATAATTTCCAAAACAATCAAGAGCATCTCAGGAAAGTGAAACCATAAGCTGCTAATGCCAGAAGTGCTTTTAAAATGTTTGTGTTTGCATTCTAGTGAGGAAGGTTAGTATGATCAAAAAGTCAGATCCCCAAAATAGAATGTATTATTACAAACCAAAACCTACTACTTCCAATATACTGCATGCAAATCAATCCCGTCGCACAAAAGGAACATATTCCCACTTAACAGCAGAACTACTGCTCTGCTGACATTTGCTTGTATATCCATTCATGGTGCTTTTAATGCTTCATTTAAGTGTCAAACTAGGTGACAGGCTTTAAGCTTATAGACTATTTAGCATCAGACTCATAATCCAAGAACATGTCCTGCAACTATTTACCCTCCATACACTCTCTCCCAAATAATAAAGTAAATAAATAATAAAATAACTGGATTTTTCTTTTCCCGAATCAAAGCCACAGACAGCTGTGAATACCACAGCGGTACTTCTCTCTGAATAAAGTCAGAAAGATATGCACAGTCATGCTGTTCAAAATATTGTGTTATGTGTGAAGCAACGTTGTCATAAGATGTTTGGAAGCCAAGTAACATCACAGAAGTAAGGGGATTTGTAGCAGCCTGTTTGGGCTGAAGGCAAATGAGACTGAGCTCTCCCATGAAGCAAATGACATGACATCTTCCAGTGTTAGAAACAGCTTTGGATGGTTAAAAGAGAGAGTGAGGGGGAAGGCAAAAAACTGAGATCAAAGCTATCTCCCTATATACCACAGATAATCTTTTTTCTTCCTCTTCTTCCAGTCAGATTGAAGTGAAGGGCTGAAGGTGGAGGGAGACCCAGAAAAGGAAGCCATGCTAATCCAGAATTGTAAAGAAAGGAGGTGGCCTTTTGATCTCCACAGGATAGCAACTTTATTGGCTATGCATAAGCAGTTTCCAACCAGCTGATCAACCAGGTATTAACACTCTACCCTTCCATGATCAGTAACCATGAAGTGAGTCATCTGTGAACAGCAGCGAAGCAGAAGGCTCATCTACTACTAAATGACCACCAGCCCCTGCCCTACCCACAGGGGAAGAACCACCCCAGGAGAAATGATTGCCTCTCCACAGGCTCTTCCCAGATGAGCACCAATTATTTGCCTTGGGACTCAGAGCAAAATCTTTTCTCAAGTGTGGATGAATGAGAACGGCATTCATTTTCCAAACTACAACTTGGGGGGGATCCAGGGGCATCCGCACCACTAGCAGTTACTGTGGGTTTTTGTTGTTGTCTTTCAGTCTCCTTTTTAAAGATGCCAGAAAATGCAGACAGAATAAAGGTTGGGCATGAGTTGGTTAACTGTAAAGAACTGATTATCTTGCTGAGTAAGCTAAAAATTTGTGACTGTTTTCTTAATGTCAGGAAAAGGATTCCCTCCTTTCCAAATTCTTAAGTGTTCCAACCACAGTCTTGCTTAGGTGGTTTTTTTGGACAAACTTTAAATAAAAAGTGATTGTAGCATAATTTTTCTCATTTGAATTCTTCATGTCTCTTTTTCAGCAGGAAAACACAAGGAGGTCAAGAGTTTTGGAATCAGCTTGGTTCAAATCCCTGCTCAACTACATCCCTGCTCATCTCTATCATCTAACTTCTCCATAATGTAGTTTCAACAACCATGAAGATAAAGTAGTATTTTAACAATAGCAGGGTTCTTAGGAGCTCTAAAAAGGTAGTGGTGAATGTTTAAACAATGATAGTCATATCTTTATAGCAATGGTAGTAGTATCAAAAGTTTAATGTATCTCAAAATTTTACCCCAGGTTTATATCCCTGAATTTGAATTTGATCTCATTTTTTTTTCCACTTGTTATGATAGAGAAGGGAGGGACTCAGTCTCAGTCTTTAGAAACTGAGACAATCAATATTCTAGTCTAATTAAATATAGCTTTACTGAAAATGCTCATTAATTTATTAAATATTTACATGTCTATTATTTTGTTTTAAAAAATGCAAAATGTCTAGTTCTTTATGTAGTTGTTAAATAGAGAGAAAACACAGTGACATCGAATGTTTAGAAATCTGCGTTTCATGCTATGCTTGATCAGCGGAAGGTCTACTTGCCTTCAGTCTACTGCTCAGTCTACTTCCACCTCCTCCTATATTTTAAAAGGAGTTTAACTATGGATCTCAGTTTCTACTAGACGTCTAGACTTCTTTCACTTTTTTCCTTTTCTTATTACCAAATTTCTTCCTCTCCACCTCACATTTCTTAATCTATTCTACAAATTAACTTAGGCCTATTTTCAAATTGAACTACAACTTTGATTTCCTTATGTTATTCTATAAGAAATCAAGAATGCAAGACAATTACACTTTTGTTTTGAAATTTAAACATTTTTAAAGGGGTCAGAAATGAACATAGGCATTACCCTAGCATCTTTTATAACATAGAAGATAACACGTCAACCACTGTGATCTTCATTGGAAAGCTGTTATCCTAAATTGCCTCCTAGTCATATTCCTGTTACCCAGTATTTTAAATTGCAGATACCTACACAAAGTAAAATAAACATTTTCATTGTAGGTCAGAAATTTAGAATTTGCATCACTTTAACTCACACAATATTTCATTTGTCATACTGAAAACTAAGGAAAGATTTCAGAAACTTTGTTCTAAGTAAGACATTTTAACTATAAATGTCTTATGTGTTAGAGGTCCCATGATCAAAAAATAAAGATACTTTAAAGGTATTCTAGGGCCTCCCTGGTGGCGCAAGGGGTTAAGACACAACCTATGAAGCTATCCGCAGCCACTGCAGCACGAGTTCAATCTGCGGCCAAGGAGCTACCAACATGGCACAGCAGACCTCTCCTGTCTCACCGGCTGCTCCCCTCAATAGAGCTGCCTGTTCTGTTCCCCACTCTGTCTCTGGTGAATCCTCTGACCCACCACACCTCTGGCCTGTGCCCCAGCTCTTTTATGCATAAATAAATAAATCTTTAAAAAAATAAAATAAAAGTTTTTCTGCTACTCAAGTATGAATATTTTTTTAAAAAAGCAATTTTATTTTAAAAAATCAGAATTACTCATATAACCAAAGAATCTTGAGGAGACAGAAGGAAAAGGATGCAGCAAGAAAAGAGGAAAAGCAGGAGGGAGAGAGAAAACAGACAGTGAGGTAGAAGGAGGAAGGGGGAGAGGGAGGAGAGAGGAACAGGGAGACAGAGGCAGAGGCCAACTAACTGACACAGGCGTGGAATCTAAAGAGTCCCCTCTCCCAAGAGAAAAAGACCCACTTCTCAAATAAAAAGAAAAAAAAAAAAGATATCACTAGTGAACTTCCACTTTATTTAAAATTCAGAACTTCTGCTAAGTTTGAACTGAAATGTAATTACTTCTTTATTTAAGAGCAGGTTTTAGCAAGTGGAGGTGAGGAAAGGAAGTCTATAAAGGAAGAATGTTTAGAAGCAGTTACTGAGAGATCACACAGATAATGTTTTCAGTACTACCCCTTCTCCCCTTCACCAAAAATGTCTAGCTTTCCATAGAAAAGAACTCAGACACACAGACTCACTAAAGAAATGCACCTTAAAAATAAATTTCTAAGGGAATTCCCACCTTTTTTTTTCAAAATCTCAGTTTCACAGAATAAACAGTTATATAGTGTGCCATTCAGTTAATAAATAAAAGGCTACAAAAAAGCAAATATGTACTTTAAAGCATAATATTTGATGTTAAGGATGACATCAACACATCAAAATGGTGTTTATAATCTGTTTGAAGAAAACTCTAAGACTTTGTTAAGTTGGCAGCCATTTAAAAAAAAAAAGGAAAGAAAGGGAAGAAAAAAGAACTGACAACCAATAGATGCTTTTACAGGTTAAATCTTGTTGAAGGTACCTTAGTACACTTTGATTTATTTAAGCTCACCACATTTCTCTTAAATACACTCCATTAACAAGTGATAGACTGTGATCTTAGGCTTGAGGCAAGACATGAAACACAATCTTTCAAGAACTTCATTCATTCCCTGACCAGGTGTCTTTAGCACACCCAATTCTCCCTATTATCTGACAGGTTCTGTGAAGTTTTATCCAAATCAGTTGTATGACTTTAGAACAGTACCCGGTCCTGAGCTAACGCTAGCAGCCCAATAATTTGCCTGGCCTCCCAAATTCTGATTCACAGCATGAGTGAAAGTCATCAGAGAGATGTTTAAACACTTCAGAATAAATATGAGGAAGTGCTCACAAAGACACCTCTAATGTGCAACATGGTAAAATTAGTAGGCACACCTTCAGGAAGAACTTAAGTTTATTAAAAAAAAAAATAACATCAAGGACCTAGATGGATAATTAAATTCAAAAAACAAAGCCAGAAATCAGTTTAGCTCTAAGGTTTCAAATATCTCCTCTCTATTTAAGTTAGAGATTACACTTAATCTAATTATTAAATCTGAAAGGATAGTACATACACTCCCAGATATTTTTCCAAGTGTAGACAGAATTTGCACTGTGACACAAGGAGCTTTCTAGCTATACCCTATTAGTATGACCCTATCTGTAATCTCCAGCCATGATAAAATGTCCCAACATATACAAACTCAGCTCAAACAGTGACTAATGACCATTAATCCCACTATCTTCAGTAATCTGCTCCTTCAGTCATTTATCACACTGACACTTCACTTTACACACGTGAATAAACTTTAACCTAGAAGGTGAATCAACAAAAATCTCAAAGGTATCTGAAGCTGTAAATTAAACGAGGGGGAGACATAGTGAAGAGACAAATAGAGAGATCAGATCTTAATGTTTTCAATTTGCATTCATGGCTGGGGTGGGGGTGGGGAACTCTTCAATCATTCGGATTTGCAAACTGAGAAAAAGCTGCACTACAGGAAGAGGAAGCAGGAATAAGAAAGAAGCCCCCCAAAATTATGCTAATCTATTCGATCACACACTGTAACATAAGATATGCAAGGCTGGAATGTAAGTTTTCTGTTTTTTCCAAAAGAATAACAAATTAATGAATTTCTTATTTAGTCAAGTTGCAAATGTTCCTTTCAGTCAAAAAGCTTATCTCACCCGCTAAAATTCTTTTAGGGCTCTATTTGCAATCATTGGGTGTATGTATAACTTTTCCTTTTCATATGTCATTATGTTAAATAAAACCCTTTAACAAAATATAAAGCATCACCATGGACCACAGCAAGTTCAAACCAACCTTTTAAAATAGTTTCATAATCATGCAAATTTAGTGACTCTAACCTATAGGCCCTGATGCAATGTGAAGCTCAGTATGCCACTATAAAAATTTCCCTGAGGGGTGTGTATGTGTGTGTGTGTGTCTGTATGTGTGTGTGCGCGCGCGTGTGTGTGTGTGTGTGTGTGTGTAGGCCTGAAATCAGATCCTTGATTGAAACCAGAATCTACCAAAAGGAAAGAATGAAAAGTTGAGTCGTGGCTCAGTTCACCCACAGCAAAAGTTTCCTAGGGAGTGTAAGAAAACTATTTGTAAGAGTAGATACAGTGTATACTCTCACATCACAAGGATCCCATTTCAGCATCCTTCTAACACTTCACGTGGAGAATTTGAGTACTATTTAATGAATCCCCCAAACCCTAAATTCAGCCTTCTCTCTACGCTCGCCAATAAGAAAGCCCAGACAACTAACTGTTCCCTTACAGATACTTGCAACCGCCTGTGTTCCTGCTAAATCCAGCCAGGCAGAGTGGCTAGTTTATATCCGACCGTAAGAAGGAGTTATTTCCTGAAGTTTCTTCAGAATCGAATTTAATTACAGACTTTGGTTACATAAAACAACTACTAATAACCCCTTGTGCTCGGAAGAGGAGGGGCAATTGGAGGACCAGGTTCAGGAATCCAGGCGAGTCTCTGCGCCACAAGTTCCCCGGGCGCACAGCTCCCTCTCGGAAGGAGCCAGCAGGATGAAACTCACTTGGGCTCATCTTGGGGGCCCAAGCTCACCACCAGCCGCTACCCGCTCCCCCCTGGGCGCTCAGACGCGCGTTAGCCGGGGTGATCTGGGCGTGCCCTGAACTTGGCAAAAGGCCGAGGTCCGCGAAGAGGTTTGGGGGGATGGGGTGGGGTCGTGGGGGAAAGGGATCGACCCTAATTGTGAACGAGGTACATTTTCGCCCAAAACTCGCGCAGAAATCGAGCCCCTCCGGTCTTAGAAGGGAGAGGTTACCCAACTGCGGTTCAGGCGTTGCTTTTTAAAAGTAGAAAGGGGGCGCACAAGGGGGATGGAGGGTGAAGAAAGAAGAAGTGGGGTTACCTGAACAGAGACATATTAATCCAAAGAGGTAAAAGCGAGCAGGCTCCGCGATCATTGTCCTCGGGTGGATCCTGCATACAGTCTCATGCCAAGAGGAGGGAGTAGAATTGGGGTTCCCAATTTTATGAAGCCACACACCACACACACTACACACAAAGGCTTAATATAAGCAACGTGGGTCAATCCGCCAGGAGTTTTCAGGGCAATTACTTGCCGACCTTTCCGGACGCTTATCAATATCTCAGAGCCCTTTACAGACTGTGAATTCCAAGGTTTGCCTTCTCCGGCTCCAGGGTTTCGGAGGAGGGTCAGCCACTTCCAAGGACCATCCAAAGCGAACAACAAAGAGCCTAAGCAGAAGAGCAGTCGTGCTGTTTCCTGCCTCCACGGTCTTGCGGAGCCTCCCGGCGTGCGCCCCCACACTGTGCGCCCGAGCGCCGCGGCCAGGGCAGGCGCGGCGGCGGCAAAGTTGGGGTGTGAGAACGGATTAGGGAGGGCCAAAAAGTGCTTCTCCGTCTACAGGCGAGACCAGTCAATAGCAGGCCACCCGCGACGGTGGCACAGGCAGCCAAGGCAGCGACAGCAGCTCCGGAGGACCGGCAAGGGGTGCCGGGGGTGTGCCTGGGTGACTCCACGCGCTGGAGGCGAGAAAGGGGGCGGTGCGGCGACAGCGGTTGCTTGGGCGGGTCCTTGCTCCCATCACTTGGGGGATGCGGAGTGCACTGGGGACAGCGTCAGGTCCGCGGACACACGCGCGCCTCCCCGGCGCCCCCAGCCCCGTGCGGCGCTCATCCTAGCCCCGGCCTCGGGCCCGCGGGAGCGTGCGTGCAGGACACCCCAAACTCGACGCGGTGAGACGCTGCAGCCCAAACTTCCCGGGGGTGAGTGCCCGCCGCCCTGGGTCGTGGTGATTGCAGAGCGGCAGCTCCCGGTCCGCCCGGGGCTGGCTGGAGAGGGGCGAAGAGGATGCTGCTGCGGGTGGGAGCGACGGCCGCCGCGGCTCACCCGAGCTCCGCCGGGATCAGCGGCGTCTGAAGTTTCTGCTCTCACGCTGCCTCCACTCAGGCTCAATTGCTTGTGGGTTTCCCCCACCGTCCCCGCGGCTCCTAGTTTCCTCCCTCTGCTACCGGCCGGTGAATACTTAAAGGGGCCGCGCGGTCTCTGCCACGCTTCGGTCTACAGTCTCCAGATGCTGGTCTGGCAAGTTCTGCTTGTTAATATTTCCATCCGCAAACCGGGGGTGCCCGACTGCGCCCTCAGGTGAGAATCAGACTGCTCAGGATCGAAAATCCAAGCGAATGGGAACTTGGCTGGCTCTTCTCGACACTCCTAGCTCCCCTGCACCTTTCTTCGAATGGAACCTCCCAGCCAAAGACTTAAAAAATCCTCCTGGTCCAGCTTAACCTCTTCCTTACCGCTTCCAGGAGTTGGAATAAACTCTCAAGTAACTCTTCCCTCACCCGTCCCCAATCCCATTTATTTTAAATCAAATTTGGGCGAGCAAGACTTTAAGACAGGAGACAGAAGACTAGAAAATATCTGTAGATAACTGTCTTATTACTACAATCACTTTCTTTTAAAATTGCAGTTGTTGAGGATCTTTAGAATGGTTATCCAACTTGAAGTGGCAGGGCTTGAGGCAAGGGACCTGAATGTTCCACCGGAGTCTCTCTTTCAACTTCGTTAACTCTATGTATTAGAATGTTCACAGTAGAGAACTAATCAAAGGAAAGGGACACGTGCAAAAAAAAAATAATAATAATAATATATATAATATATATAATATATATAATATATATATATATATATATATATATATATCCCTGGGGCCACCCTGGTGGCACAAGGGGTTAAGACTCAACCTATGAAGCTGGCCACAACCACTGCAGCACAAGTTCCATACCCAGCCGGCCAGGGAGCTACCCACATGGCACAGCAGACCTCTCCTGTCTCCCACTGCTCCCCTCAGCAGTGTATTTCATCAGTCTGCCTGCTCTGTTCCCCACTGTGTCTCTGGTGAATCCTCTTACGACCCACCCCCACCGCATCTCTGGCCTGTACCCCAGCTCTTGTATGCATAAATGAATAAATCTTAAAAAAAATCCTTGAATGCTCCAATTTGAGGTTATAAGACAGCATTCAGTGTTTCAAAACCAAAGGGTGTGGGCCGTGACACCCCAAACACCCGCCCTGAAATCCCAGCCTACCCTGCAATTAGTTAGCCCTGTTACCATGCCAAAACCCAGTTTTCTATTCTGAAAAATAGGAGCTCGAGCTAGTAACAAATAATAAATCATACCCGAAGCAAAACAAACTTGGCAATTCTGATGACATTCTTACATTCATTCTCTCTTTTTTTTTTTATTAATTAAAGCACTATGTAAAAATGTCTGATATATGGTGATTGCCCCAAAATGGTAGATACTGACATTTAGAACTGTTCTTTTATAATAAATTATTGTCTAAAAAATCATGTACAATAACTTTAGAATCATTATTTGCTATCTATTAAGACACACCAGAAGTTGCTTTCAGTGATTATCTCTGGAGAAGAGAAAGGCATGATGGATGAAGGGGTGAGAATAGATTGTCTCTTTTCAATATACTTGTGCTTTTCTATATTATTTTTTAAGTTAGCACATGCATTACTTAACGAAGGATACAATTTTCAAAGTTAATCCTACATTCATTTTGGCTGCTGCAGGTATATATAACCACTGACCTTGGAGCAGCATTTTGTAGAATGACACTCTGGTTAACAGCACCAATCTCTGAAAGTGAAAGAGTTTAATCCTGAGAAAGCTGACTGAAAATTCAGCAAACAAGCTGGAGATAAGAATTCAAAGACTCCAACCAAAATCTCTCCAGCAATAAAAACAAGAATGTGCAGTAAATGCTGGAAAAAACACACATTATTTGGTCTTTGTGAAAGGATATTTAGTGAGAAACTTAGACTATATCTTTTTCCCCTCAGGATAAAATATGCTTTAAGATAAGCTTGCGTAGTAATAGAAAATATTTATGCTAAAACATGGTGAATAAAAGAGAGTCCTTCAAATCCTCATGTCATCTGAGTGCATTCTAAATAAAGATTTTAAACTTTCACTTAGCAAAGGATGAATAGTTTTAAATAAAAGTAAATCATGTGCAAGGATCCCTGTTGCATGCTTTCTCTAAACTCAATCTCCTGATCTAAAGTTTGCTAAGATATTCAAGCTTTCTTTTAACATTTATCTCATTGCCATTAAATGGAAACCACATGAATATTCCCTTTTATCCTTCTATTTCTTAACTGCATTTGGCAATACTATCCCCCTGCCCCCCACACACCTTCTCTTTCTTATCCCTAGAGATTATATTACCTGTGAGAGTCGGCAGTAAGAATCCTCAAGGAACTAACATTTGGCCAGGCCCCTGATAAGGGCCATCATCACCAACTCATACACTTGATACTTTCTTCCCCTGCCTCTTCCAACATGCAGTTCTATGTCAATTATACCAGCCAAGTTGACAACTGAAAACAAGCATTTGTATTCAGAAGGCATTAGAGGTTGGTAAGAAGTGAAACTCAATGTACCTAAGAAGTTTTGTAACTTTTTCCTTTCACTCACTCATTCTTACTCATGCAAACAGTGTACATCGCCTATAAACAGTAACAGTAAACATCTCTGCAGAAGCAAGATGAAAATAAATACCTAATCTCCAGACCCTCAGAGTTCTTACTAGAGGACATTATATAAGATCAAGACTGAAACCTATCTGAAGAAGTAAATGGCAACATCTCTCCACAGATCAATGACAGCTAAGTTCATTCCTGGAAATGGATGAATCATAGAAACTTGTTACTGTCCCATGTTTTGCTCCTGAATATTAAATCACCAAGGAAAATGCATGAAATACATGATGTGATGGTGTGAGAATGTGTGCAAATGTGAGTGTGAACTCGGGGTAGGGTTCCTACCACACATGTCAGGGCTGCAGGCAGCATGATTCATCCCAGACTGATTGGTTGGGAGACAACTAGCAAATTAAAGAGAAAGTGTCTTAATTTGCACTCAGAAACCCTATGCAGACCTCTATAATCTGATTGAGTTATATTTATTGCCTAAAGTTATAGAGAATTCTAATCTTATTTGGAGCCCAGGGAATTTAGGAGTCGAACAATGCTTCTTTGAGAATTTTGTGAAAACCTGAAAATAATATATTGTAGTAGACCTGTGAAGAGGGGTTTTGTTGGCAGTCAAAATTCTAGAGGAGTCATAATCTCTTGGGTTGCTCTGATCTGATTTTATCTTCTGTAGAGATAGTTATAGGAACTCAGGGAAAAAAAAAAAAAAAAAAAACAACTCCCCAGATCTCTCCAGGGAGTTCAGATATCACTTACCCAGATCAGGAGGAGTAGGGTGGTGTTCCTAAGTAAATTGCAAACCAGAAGTTATCTCTATATTCCCCTTTTAGCCAGAAGCCTTAGAAACAGACCTAATCTGGGACTCAGACCGGAAGTTTCAAGAGAGCTGCTAAGAAGCAGCACCATACATGCATTGCACACGGAAGTTGTGCTGTCTTCTTCAAGACACCAGCCCTCGGGCTACAACGGCTAGTTTAGCAGTTTGTACATGAAATTGCTGCATCATCTGTGCAATTTTCGGTATCTAAGCTGATGAGCTATGTTGAATATTTGAACGATATTTGAATATTTCAGGTCCTCCCTGGTGGCACAAGGAGATAAGGCTCAGACTATGAAGCTATCAGCAGCCACTGCAGCATGAGTTCGATCCCTGGCCAGGGAGGTGACCCACATGGCTCAGCAGACCTCTCCTGACTCGCCTGCTGCTCCCCTCAGCAGTTTATTTCAATCTGCCTGTTCTGCTCCCCACTCTGTCTCTGGTGAATCCTCTCACCCCCACACCTCTTGCTTATAACCCATTCTTGTATGCATAAATAAATAAATCTTTAAAAAGAAATTGAATCTTTCTCTGTATTTTGTTATATGTATAATAAAAGTCTCATTTCAGAAAGTAATCTAAAAGAAACTTAATAAGTGAGACTAAACAAACATTTGTTGGAACAGCTACCCTATTTCAAGAAGTTATGTCTCCTTCATAAATATCGCTCAGTCAATGTCATGCTACTACTGAAGGGGGCTAGAGAGCCCCCTACTCCTGAAAATTAAGGCCTTCAGTTTTCTTCATTAATCCAAATATAGTAGTTACCTGAGGGAAAACCTATTTTTGTTTTAATGAAAAATAGAGTACTATTCTGATTCTAGCTATCCAGGGTGACAAGTCACATGTAATAAATTCATATACGATGAGGTATAGATTTTACATGCAGTAGGAGTTCAAGGAAGGTAGATACAATTTAGGGTTCCAGGAGAGGGGGTGGGAGAAAAGAAGGGGAGAGAATGGGAGGGGAGGAGAAGGGAAGAGAGGCAGGAAGCGGGGAAGAAGAGAGGAGAGGAACAGAGGCAGGAAGGAAGGACTAGGTAGGACTTTAAAATATGGATAACTTTATTACTGTTCCTGAATGGGAACAAAGTTTAACATGATTTTTTTTCTGTTTATACATACAATAGGGCACATTTTAACAACATCACTTTCGTTTGTTTGCTTCTCTGCCCTTTAGAACTAGGAATTATATCCCCCAACCAGGAACCATAGGAAGTTGAGATTTCCTGGATTGTCTTCACTTTCTTAAAGACTTAGGACATTGTCACCTGGGTCAATGTTTTCAATACAGGGAAGTTTGGATTGAATCCCACTAGCCTCACCGAATCATGCACTCCAATCTCATAATGATTCATTAAAAAAACATCAACCATGAGTCATTCAAGTTTGCTGTGGAATTACTATGAATGTGCTTGCTTTTTAGCATCTCAACATCATAAGGACACAGTAGATATTCGAAGATGTGACTGAACCATCTGGTAGATCTTGGGACAACGAGCAGCATGGGTCTCAGAATTTGCTTCTTTAAAGTTAACAATTAGTTTTTGAAGACAAGAGAAGGACCCCTGGAAATAACTCTAATTGAAGGCACTGTTTTGGGTTCTACACAAACACTGATCGAATTCTCACCGTGATCATGTGAGGGGTTATTATCATCCTAATTTATAGATGAGGTTAAGGAGAGTAAATCATTAGCTCTAAGTTCAGTGATCTGGAAGCCCAGATCTTATATTTGAACTCAGCTTGGTTTGAAGCAACGCACAGGGGAGAAAAGACTTCCAAGGTAGGATAGGCTTGGGAGACTTTGGATTCAGCTGAAGCATTTCCCAAAGTCTTTAATATGCAAATGACCATTGTGAGTCTCTATGGGAAGATCATTTTGAGAAGCTCTGTCTCTTTAGTAAACATTGCTCACTCTAAACTAGAAATTTTGTAACTTCCTTTCACTAATTCCATTATTTTTACTCATGCAAGCACTAACTGAGCATGATCTATGTGCAACAACGGGAAAGAACCCCACAGGGCCAAGATGCAAATATAATAGAACCTCATTTGCTAGATTCTTAGGTTCTTATTATGGGGAATTAGACAAGTTGCAGAGTGGGACCTACCTGAAGAAGTAAATAACATTATATCATTGGGGTGAAATGACAGTTCAGTGCATTCTTGAGATGGATCATACCAACTCATATATTTGCTATAATAAAATATTTTATGTTCACACCTGAAAATTAAGATCATTGGTTCTCCCTGATTAAACTGCTTATAGTAGTTAATTGGAAAACAAATTATTTGTCTTGCATTTAGCACTGTCTTATTCCTTAGTCAGCTAGATAGTAATGGAAGTAACAGCAATTCTAGGCCCTTCTTCATAGCACAGAAGGACTGATTCTATTGAAACCTGAGTCAGATCATGACATTCCTCCAGTGGTTTCCCCTCTTACAGAGCGACAGGCCACTCTTGCCAGAAGTCTACAAGGCCTTCAGTAAGCTGATTGGTTTCCTATAGCATCTCCTCCTCCATTTACCTGCCTTTGCTCAATTTGCTTCACCATATTGGATTCTCTGATCCTAGAATGTTATCAGGCAATAACCTATCTCAGAGATTTTGCACTTGCTCTGGCTGGAATACACATTCCCATAAATCTGCAAACCTACTCTGTTTTCAGGTTTTAATCAAATCAAATCTCATGGAGGCTGTTATTGAACACCAGTATTAAATTACATCCTTGCAGAATAATTCCAATTCTCCTTTCAGGCTTTTATTTTCAGCTTTTTAGATATAAATACTTATCTCCATCTATATACTACATATTTCCTCATTTATGTTGTCTGACTGTCCCATTTCTCTTAGAATGTCATATGGGATCAGAGATTATGGTCATTTTATTCATATATTCCTAACTTCCAAAAAATGATTGGTACTTCCTATGTACTCAATTATTTGTTGAATGAATGAATGAATGAATGAGACTTAGTCCAGTTTCTTAATACATCTTTTGAAAATTATTTCCTTCATGAAACTATTTCATTAAATTTTCTTTCATGAAAATTACATTTTCTCTAACATATAGTACAATCATTTGTCCACTTCATCTAACAGAGAACTTACAATAATGCCACACATGAAGTTGAAGTCCTAGTCGACTTCAGTACCTTGAAAGCCAAGATTCCAACTGAACAATCACATGTTTACTTGGTCTGGCATTTGGAAACAAAGAGGTGGAACCTGGGTTTAAAGTATATTATATTCAAACTATAAGCAACCTTCAGGATTATCTTCACATAAATGAGAAATGAGACTTAAAGGCTAATGAGACCGACTTCCCTCAGAACATTTCTTAAGTTCATGGTTTACTCAAAACTAGCATCCATTCCACTAAATGACTATAGATTTCTTTCCCTGAGAGCAAGTTAGTCAGAAATTCTTGGTCAAGATACTCTCTTTAGAAAAATTGCATTGTTAGCTATAGTACATAATAATACATATATTACTAATATTGTGAGTATTTATTTCTGACTTATCTTCAGGAATTCAGGAACCACGACATTTTTTTCTATGTCCAGTTCCTTTTAGAGTAGAAATAGTAACAGTCAAAATTTATATATAAGTAGTATTATGTGCTAGTGGTACTGCTCTAAGTACTTTATATATTCTAACTCGTTTAAACTCTCAGAAGCAAGTTATTACCCCCAAATTAGTATTATCCCATTTTATGAAATGGGCAACATTCAGGTAATATGAGGCTGAACACAGACTGGAAACATTGCTCCCCAAATGTTACCCCAACATTAGACTTTAGGTGTAAATAAAAGTTGTTGATTAAAGTAACGCTATTCTTAGAGATTCATTTTCAGTTATAGAAAGCTATTGTTGTGAAAGTTTTGCTGTCTTTATTTGGGAACAGGTATAAGAAAATGACATTGAAGTATATGTATCTGCAGTTCTATTTCTATGTGATATTTTGATATTAAATCTTTTATGTCCAAAATGTTGAAAGGGATTTTATGTTTCTCTTAGGTCTGATTTTATGTTTCTCTCATGTTAATGTCTTAACAACTTTGTTAAGACATTCAAAGTATATTGGAAAATATTAAGATGTGTATGTGTATTTATATCTTACCATAGATTTTTACATTTTTCTATCTATCTATCTATCTATCTATCTATCTATCTATCTATCTATCTATCTATCTATCTATTTATTTATTCAAGCACTGGATACAGTCAGAAGCGTGGGAGGGTGAGAGAATTCACCAGAGTGGGGAGCAGAGCCACCGGAGGAGGGTCCCACATGGCGCGCAGGCCTCTCCTGCCGCCTGCTGCTCCCTGAGGGAGCGCATCATGTGGGACCCTCCTCCAGTGGCCGGGGAGCAGCTGGGGATCAAACTGGTGCCTCAGAGGCCACAGGCAGCCTCGCAACCCAGCGCTCAACCGCTGCACCACCGGGGAGGCCCTTTACTGTCTTTTGATTTCTTCCTTCCATATATATCAAAAGCTAAGCATATACCATTCTAATCATGAATTAAAATTCTCTTAATTTAGGATCATAGTTAACAGCTGCACAGCTGAATGGCCTATTCTATAGGCTTACAATTTAAACACTAACTGACTATTTTGTAAGTAATTTACATTATGTTTAATTCTGCAGATGTGTTTCGCAAAACTGTTCAATGTTTTTGGTTTCTCATTGCTTAAAAAAAATCCTTTCAAGAAATATTTAGAGGATTGAGGTACATATGTTGGGATTTATGTCACATTTTGTACATTCATTATATTTAGTCCCACCTGCTGCTTTGTTTATTCTGAATAATATTTTACTAGGTTTTAAAGTTACTTTAATCAGTTCATTAAAGAAGTGTTATGTTCATTTGAAAAGCATCTTGAAATTCTATGAGAGTTTTCTATTAGAGGTTATCTGGGTCAGGAAATAAAAAGTAGGTCTAAAAATTTAGTGTAATACTAACTTTGGAAAAAAGAGTATATGACATTATCATAAATAAACATTTTAATAACACAATTCATTAAATTTAATATAATACATCATATCGAACATTTTATGTTATTTTTTATAGCCCATTCATTTTTTTTTTCTCTTATGGAAAAATGACTTCATATTTGAAAAGCTAGGTAGGGCTTTGGGATTTAATACTGCCTGGTGTGACTGAGGACAAGGATACTAAATATGGCGGTGTTCATTCTTGTGAATAAATACTGAATCCATATCCTACAATAGTCACTGAAAAACAAACTGCTGTTGAAAACTGACATGAAATGTAAACCTACTGTCTTAACAACAAGGATAATTATATATTTTCCCAAGAGTTTAATCACCTCCTCTCTAGAATCCTGGCTATATTCCAAAGGAAATCATTCAGTTCCATTATTCTAACTAAAAGTCTTTGTTGATTTGATATAATCTCATCTTCTCAATTTCCTATCACTATATATTAGTTTAAAGCTGCTTTATTACACCTAGAAGGTAGAATTTCGCTGGTATAGTATGTATCTTATTGCATTTATGTATCACATGAGTATCTTTGAAACAAAACAGATGTTTGCTGAAGTTAGTAAACCAACCTTACAAAAACAGCATACAAAAATTAATCAAAAATATTTAGATATCATTTTTTAATTAAAATCTGTAAGAATAATGGTAAAAAATGTTTCACTGCTTTAGCATGTCAATATTTTGCCACAAGTAATCTTAGAGCACACAATAAAAGTAATATGTCCCCCCTCTATAATATATATGAGATTCACCCAGTTTTCTTCAAATTATTAGTGTAATATTTTTAGAACATTTGGAAACTTTTAAAAAGAAAAAATCTACAATAATCCACTCAGATATAATCACATATGCTGTCACTTTATTTTGTATAGTCTTCTCTGCTTTCACTCTGCATACATAGACTTTTCTTCTTACAATATGGAATAACACTCTAAAAACTGCTATGTAAACTATATTTTCACTCAACAATAAATGATAATTTTTTTCCATGTTATAAACATGGAAAAAACAACATCATTCGAAGGTGAAAATAAAACTCCATCACATGAATATATTATGTGTGTAACAAACCTCTGGCTTTTAGATTTTTATTATTTTCAGTTGCCACTGAATTTCATAGATTCTATTTTTTTAAAAATCACCTTAGGATGTTGTCATTTGAGTTAAATTGTTAGTCAATTTTATTTTAATCACAGATATTCTATTGAAGCAATGCAGGTATCCCCAAAATACAAGTTATTCAATTGTTTGGAGATATCATGCAGATTGTTTGTTCAAAGGGCCTTAGAAGAATGTGTTAAAAACCATTGCCAACAATGAAGAAACATTAGAAAATTTTTTTTCAAAGATTTATTTATTCATGCATTCAAGAACCGGGGTACAGGCCAGATGTGTGGGAGGCGTGAGAGGATTCATCAGAGACAGAGCAGGGAACAGAACAGGCAGACTGACTAAAACACATTGCTGAGGGGAGAAGCGGGCGAGACAGGAGATGTCTGCCACTCCATGTAGATATCTCTCCGGCTGTTTGGGATTAAACCCGTGCCGCAGAGGCTGCGGACAGCTTCACAGTGCTGCGCTCAACTGCCACCAGGGAGGCCCGGAAAATTCTTAACATCTAAAATTTTCATTTATTTTCCTATAGGATTATTATTTGCCCAGGGGGTGCTCTTTGTTTTCATTACAACTGATTAATAAATGAAAATGTTTGTATTTCACAACTATGCTTGAATTTCACAGATCTTATATTTCACACTAGAGTAAGCGCTATTCTGTTAGCAAGGCCAATAAATTAAGACATACAGCTTTTCCTAAAGTTACCTTTGGGAAAAAGTATAAACTTAAGCACAATTCATTATTTTGTTAATTGCTTTTTCCAGCTGGAGTATATATTGTTAAACTTTTGGCTATCATAAACATTGACAGTGATCACAATGTGACATAAATATGAGTACAAATAGGAATCAATCTAGATTGAGCATAGAAATCCTAGTTTATCCAAATCATATTAATTTAGCTGATATTGGCTATTTTTTTATTTTAGTATAAATTTCACATGTGCCTTAATGTGCAACAGTTAAAAAATTTCTCCCTTTTCTGGTGAAAAATGGCCCATGAAGTTATGATAATTAAAGAAAGGGCATGAATTCTCATATTAGAGCTTTTACTGATTGGAAACATAGTAACATTATTTGTGGAGGGTAAAAATTTTATCAATTAAAAAAATATTTTTTATCCAGCCGATCCATCTGTTTTAAATAATTGTGAATTCTTGTCAGTTCGGCTTAACTCATACAGAAATGTACAGAGCACTTTGCAAAGCCTAATTAATAAACTAGATTATCCACTATGCAAACTTTTCTGATCTTGTTCCCCCATTTAATGTTACCCACAGTAAGAATACTTATAAGGTGATAATGAATATAGAGATGCTTCTTTAGACATGTTTATACATCCTAGAAGATTATTACATGCGTTTTCCAGGTGGAAACTATGTGATTAAGGAAACAGACTTCCTCTGGGTAACTCCTACTCATTCTTTAAGTTTCAAATGAAAATCTCTTTCTCAGAAAAGCTTCCTCAGACTTGCATTCCCCACCTTCCCTAATAGGATAGCTGTCTTTGTAAAATGTTACTAGAGCAACTTCAACTGTTTTTCATAGTACTGATCACAAATAACAGCTCTTAAAAATGTATCTTTCAAGCTTCCTCTTCTGCAAGTCTCATAAACTTCACAGTGGCCGTAATGATTTCTAACATGTTCACCAATGGTATTTTAGCTTTTATCAGAGTACACTGAACATGATTTTTGTTCTTACACTTCTAGTAAGCACACTTCGTTTTGAGAAATACTTAACTAGACTAAGGGCAGGAGTAAGAAAAAAAGCCTAAATGCAGATATCTGGGCATTTATGTCTTTTGCACTTAATCTAACTACCCATTTCCTACAGGGAAATGGACAATCGCTGGAAGATTTACTCTATTTCAGCGTTCTCAGTGGGGGGCCATTTTGTCCTCTTCCCCTGACCCAGAGAATATTGGGCAATCTTTGCTTGTCACAACTGGGGAGAGGAGGGAGAAGGTGATACTGGCTTCTAGCGTGCAAAGATAGAGGATTCTGCTAAACAATGAATAATCTAGCTCAGAGTGTCAAGAGGGTCATGGTTGAGAAACTGCTCTAGTCTAATTTTAGTACATTCTGGGGAAGTTTTTTTCTTGTGAAGACTGAATAAAATAATGAATATGTATCTTCTAAATGGTATATAGTTCTGCTCTAAAGTTATTAGGCAAGTAATGCTACACATCAACTGTATAGGAAAGTATTATGAATATAAAATTCTATAAAAAAACATAGCCCAAGTTATTATTAAAAGCTTTCATACATATAATTTAAAAACTATCTAGAATTCATATATGGAGGCCAATTTTTTCAACAGATGTGATTTCCATTTATATTTGGATTAATAAATTACTGGAGTAAGAAAGATGATGTGTGAAGGTAAGGCAAAGTTTAAAGTTAAATTAACTTGGACTAAACCATATATGAACTATTGAAAGCTCAGCAGAAATATTTTATGGTGGTACTTCATAAATGCACCAAACTAGATATGGTTGAATGGACATTCACAAAATTTTGCTTTTATTAGTGTGGATGTGGCTTCAGTTGAACATACAGAAAATATCTGGTAATATATTTCAGAGGCATATTAGTAGTTACTGAGAAATTATATACATATATTTTATTTACTTTTCCTTAGTAAAAAGAAAAAGAGGTTTATAACATATTTATACCTCTCATCTTAGAATTAACTATAAGAAAAAATTCTAAGGCATACTCAAAGTTTAGAGTCCTTATTATTTATTTAAATATTGCTTTTTGGAACAGGACTGATGATATAGTTTGGTGCATACTTAGAATAATGATGATATACAATATTTACTTCTAAATTGCACAATTGAACTTCTGTTACTGAGTAACTGGGTGACCATGTGATTTTTCTCTTAATATTTTTTATTTTAAACAAAACAAATAATAGTTCTAACCTAATATGGGGTGTGTGAGGATTGAAACATAGAGCATACAAAGTGCTTAGCATAATGCTTAGAATAGTAAAGATTAAATATCAATTCATGATTACTGTTATAATTTCAATGTGAAAAAGGGTGCCATTCTGGAAAACTGAGTATTAATTTTATAGTTTGTAGTAGAGGACAGCAAACTTTTAAAAATTATTATTAAGAGAAAATATATAGGGGCTGTTGCTAAAGATTGTTCAGAAAGACTCAAATACACTTTTAGATATCTATAAATATTTAATAGACATCTATGTACAATCAACTTCTAGAATAACTCAAATTTGATTTTATTAATGGAGTTTGCAATTAAATATAGAATTTAGAATATATAATTTTCAATGATGCACATTGAAACATATAATTATAAGGAATGATACTTTAATATAAATAAGTATTTAGAAACCAATATTCTAAATTATAGTACATTAGTGATCATCCATATTTGTTCAATTGGATATTATGCTCTAACTAAAGTTGCCATGCTATCTCTAAAATGTGATGATCCCATGGTACTCAGACATAATGTAATATTCTCAATGTATACACCTTTTTAACTGCTGTAAGAAAAGTAAATAGATTTTTAAAACCAGTCAATGATTATGTTTCCTAAACTAGAAACTTGGAATTTAAAAGATGTATATTTACTTGTTAGTCTTCCCACTTTGTATTGAACTGTTCCATTAAATATTTGCTACTTCCTGAAAATTGCCACATTTGTTTATTTGACCATTTATAGTTTAGAAAGCGTTCTCCTTGAAAAAAAACAAAAACATTAACTTGACACTTTTATTTTTTTAACTTGGCAATTTACAAAGGGTGGAACACAGGCTTAAGAGTTGTGACTTTCCGGGCCTCCCCGGTGGCGCAGCGGTTGAGCGCTGGGTTGCGAAGCTGCCCGCGGCCTCTGCGGCGCTGGTTCGATCCCCGGCTGCTCCCCGGCCACCACAGGAGGGTCCCACATGGCGCGCAGACCTCTCCTGCCGCCCGCTGCTCCCCTCAGCAGTGTACTTCGGTCCTTCTGCCTGCTCTGCTCCCCGCTCTGGCTCTGGTGAATTCTCTCACCCTCCCGCGCTTCTGACTGTACCCAATGCATGTATAAACAAACAAATAAATAAATACATAAATAAAAATACATGCCTCTTTAAAAAAAAATATTAAAAAAAAAAAGAGTTGTGACTTTCCAACCTATAGGTATGGAGGAAGAAACAGAAGAGAATTGAACACTATCCCTACACTTGCTTTCCACATATAATGAGCTTTTACTATCTTGAGATTCCTGGGATGTTTTTGTTTGCAGGGAATAACATTTAGTTCTTAAGGTGAAATGAAAGATACATAATTTTTATTTCTCTGACAAAATGATCAAACCTATTTAGAATAGTATTTCACAAGTTCAGAAATGTGCGATTTGGCTTAGCCAAGAGAATCCAAAGCCAAGAGTCTGAAGAGAAAATGCTCAATGTCTAGACGTTACTGTCATAAAATGAGCTTTCCATGTTTATCTATGTGTGGGTAGGTGAGGCTTAGGGTGAGGTTTTAACAATAGCTTCTAGAATCAAAGAATCAATTATTTAAAGTTGGGAGGTCCAAAGATAATCCCCCTGACATTATAATAATGATATGTATTAAGTAAATTAACTTTCTAATATACAGTAAAGAGTACCACCCTTCGCACTTAAAACCAACAACCTTGAGAGAAAATATTCCTTGCATCAGATTTTTATCAAGATTTTTCTCACTTTGTCTATTATATAATGATTTTGGCACTTTTTTTTTAATATTTATTTATATTTTATTTATTTATTTATTTATTTACACACGTACCGGCTACAGTCAGAAGCGTGGGAGGGTGAGAGACTTCACCAGAGCCAGAGCAGGGAGCAGAGCAGGCAGGACGGAAGTACACTGCTGAGGGGAGCAGCGGGCGGCAGGAGAGGTCTGCGCGCCATGTGGGACCCTCGTCCTGTGGCCGGGGAGCAGCCGGGGATCGAACCGGCGCTGCAGAGGCTATAGGCAGCTTCGCAACCCAGCGCTCAGCGCTCAACCGCTGCGCCACCAGGGGAGGCCCGATTTTGGCACTTTTGCAAAGCATATTTCTTTAGTTTATCATGAAATTCTTTCATAACAATAGTTAGCAAGATTGGGCCTCCCTGGTGGCCTAGGGGTTAAGTTTCAGCACCACCATCACTATAGCCTGAGTTCGATTCTCAGCCAAGGAGTTAACCAACAGGGTGCAGCAGACCTCTCCAATCTTGCCCTCTGCTTCCCTTAGCAATTTATTTCAGTAGATCTGCCTGTTCTGCTCCCGACTCTCTCTCAGTTGAATCCTCTCACCTCCTGCCCCCTGCACCTCTGGTCTACGCACCAGTTCTTCTATGCATAAATAAATAAATAAATCTTTAAAAAATAATTAGTAAGATAATAATACATAAATGTGAAAGGTATTTTTTTTTTTTTTTAGCTTTCTATTTTGCCACTGTGAGATGGGTAACAAAATCTCCCAATAGAAATTCTTTACAAGTATTTGGAATTTGTAGTATTTGAAATCCCCTTCAAATGCATAACATTAGGGTATTTCTTAGATCATGCATATTCTCTTGGGCTAGTTTTTGACTGCACTATAGTTGTTTATCAAAAATAAAACCCAATACTCAAGGTACACACACACTCACACAGATAACACATATTGATGAGAGAAAGAAATAAGAGTAGTAGTTTTGTTTATCTCTTTATCTCTTTATTTTGTACTTTTGTCCATGAAGGAAATTACCTTCTGTATGAAATGTTTCAATTGGCTGAGAGTGTTTAGTATACAATGCTCTATTGCCCTCTGCTGGTTAGAAAATTATAAAAATTCCCATCTGATCCCTAACCATATGGGGACCTTAGAAAATAAATGGAAAACACAAACATTTCAAAATAATCAATATATTGGAGTGATAGGCAGTTTGAAATATGACTTTCTAAAACATTAATATCATACTGTAAATGTTTCCTAAATTTTGCTTTTTAAATTAGTTTTTTTATTAACTGAATACTTGATTATTAAATATAACCCCAAATATCTACTAATCAAAAGAAATAACACATTTTAATTCATTTTACAAAATAATAATTGCAAGACTCATAGTTGTTTATGAATTTTTGGAAGTTTTTGGCTCTTAAATATGGATGATGCTCTGATAGGTGCATTTGTGGAATATTTTATAGATATGACTAATCTAGTATGAGTTTATCTTTTCTGAAGAAATATTTTTTTTTATCTAGTTGATAGAATATTCTCAATCTTCTTTAATAAATGTATAATATCATCTGGATATTAAAGTTCACTTCACTAAGCAAGTGATTTATTTTGCCATTCCAGTATCTTTTAAAATATTCTTTTTTTAAAGGTGTATTTATCTATCTATCTATCTATCTATCTATCTATCCATCCAAGCACTGGGTACAGTCAGTAGCATGGGAGGGCAAGAGAATTCACCAGAGCCAGAGCGGGGAACAGAACAGGCAGAAGGACCGAAGTACACTGCTGAGGGGAGCAGCGGGTGGCAGGAGAGGTCTGCGTGCCATGTGGGACCATCGCCCAGCGGCTGGGGATTGAACCGGCACTGCAGAGGCTGCGGGCAACTTCGCAGCCCAGCGCTCAACTGCTGCGCCACCAGGGGAGGCCCTTTTAAAGTATTCTTTATATGCTATTCACATCTCACTGCAGAAAAGCCAACATTGGTGTACAATGGTGTATTAAATTCTTTAATAAAAGTAAGAGTGGCACTGCTCCAAGAAACAAAAAATTGCATAGACTAGTGAATTTTCCTGGTGTTTTAACACTGCATGTTGTTTTAATGCTTGATCACATTTATTTCAAAAGCACTTCTTAAGAATAACCTTATTATCTATGGCCGATGATGCAGACTTTATTATTAAAGAGGGCCTTGATGGTTTTTCTAAGATTTACTTAGGTTAAAAGTTTAAAACAAAGCTGTCACTGCCTTTTTCAAAATTTTCATTGATATATTGAATCTGGGATTTATTTCATATTTTCAATAGTTTTAGCTACACTATAAGTTGAAATAATCTGGTTCTCATTCTTCCTAGTATATTTCTTTGGAACATTTATAATACGTGGGTCATGGTTTTTTGAAACAGCCTTTATTCCAAGAGCTCTGCTTTCCCATTTTATCCTCAGACTGGGTGTTTTTTATGAATTAAGAAGATAACTTTTCCCTATGGCTTCACTGAGAACACAACTGTCAATCTTTTAAAAAAAAATTTGGGGGACAAATGCTTTATGGATTGCTCTAACTACTGCTATCTAGAATAGTCTCATTTCAAACTTTTCAAGAATTTATTTTCAATTCAATCTCTAAGTCATTTCAAATGTTTGGTTTTCCATAAACTCAAAGAAAAAATTTCATGCTATAAAATATAATTCTAGTAATAAGATAGAAATAAATATTTGATATTTTAATTTACAAACGATATTTTTAAAAAGACCTAGTTTGAGGTTTCTCACATAAAATCCGATTTGCATGCTATATATTTTTTTTTTTTTACTTTCCATCTTAACTTAGGAGTACAGGAAAATCAGGGAGAAAGGAGATTTGTCCAGATTCATACAGGATGGCCTACAGATAAGAATCCAGGTTGGCCTAACTCCAAGTTAATAGTGGTTTTTTATTTATGGTTTATTTGTTTATTTTTGATATATTTCAGTCTCTAAGGGGGAAAGCAAAGTTGGGAATACAATCATATGAGGGTGTTAAAATGATGATGACCTCTGATCCATTTACTACAACTCTGCAAAGCTAAAGAGGTTTTTTGGGGCCTCCCTGGTGGCACAAGGGGTTGAGATGCAACCTATGACGCTCACCACAGGTGGATGCATGAGTTTGTTCCCAGCCAGGGAGTTACACACATGGCGCAGCAGACCTCTCCTGACTCTCCTGCTGCTACCCTCAGCAGTGTACTTCAGTCAATCTGCCTGTTCTGTTCCCCACTTTGTCTCTTGTGAATTCTCTCACCCCCACACCTCTGGCTTGTACCCCAGTTCTTGTATGTATAATAATAAATCTTTAAAAAAAGAGGTTTTTCACGTTAAAGTTATCCCTGACTACATGAATTAAAATAAGAAAAAAAAAATACAAACCTTAGAAAATGGCTAAATTTTCAATAAACAGTGTTCAAGGAAGTAAACCAGGTATATCATTTAATGCAAATGTAACATTACAGTCATGAAAAATAATAGTAATTATGAGTTAACTTGAAAGTTTTGAGTTGCACAGTATAAAAGTGACAATCAAAATATTATGGAATAAAATTGGAAGAGAAAGGTCTATAGGTATCGAAAGAGCAAGGTCTTCTCTATATTTAAGGGACAGAGTGAGGGGAACATGGGCATCACTTATCTGCCTGCTTAAATGGCTTCTACCATTCACCACAAATGACAAACATACTCTTAGTGTATAAGACCTTCAATAGAAAAGAACTTTAATACAATTAGTGTGCCATAGAGAGAAGAGAGGAGAAGAATACAGTTAAACTAGGTCCCCATGAAACACCAAAAGTCACCCACCCCCACGTGGATAAATGCCCAACCAAACAGGTTGGCCTGCAGCACCACTAAGTCCTGAAAGCCTGCCACAAATCTAATAAGGCACCTTCTGGTGGGAAGCCCTAGGAAAGGGGCAGAAAGGGTCAGACAAGTATGGATGGAAAAGAATAAAATCAAAATACAAATCAAGATAAAGTCTGCCATTGTCAGCCTCCCCATGGGTCTCTCACCCAATCTCTGTGTCTTTCAAGTGACTCCTTCCATATCCCTCAAATACCTTTCACAAGTTCAAGGCTGAGAAGCAAGCCCTACTTCTTCAAATGTCTCTTCTCCACATGCCTCGTCCACTTTCTTCCTCGCTTCTCCCAGTCTTTTCTAGATTCTCATTGCTCAGCCCTACACTTCAATACATGGCGCAGGGAACCTGTAACCTCCCCTTTCTACGGCTATCACAGTGTTACATATTGTTGGATGAATGATAACATCTTTTAAATAACAATAATAATAATAATAATAATAATAATAAGTGTGTTATACTTAAGTGAAGTCCCTTCTTTCTATTTCTCTATATTCCAGATTTTTATAAGAAATATTGCTTTACCTTGTTGTTCTTGAAGGAATTATCAGGTTCTCTTAATAAATTACTGCCTTAGGCAGGTACATTACTCTTACAGAACTAAATTACCTAATTTATGAGGAAATGATAAAATTGAAAGTCAGTTTGAGTGATTTACTGCTATGTCTATTAAGGAATAACAAGACAAATATTACTATAACATTCATTTAATTTAACATTCATCATTTCCAGAAAGTGGCAACCTGAGATTTAGTGTTTATTAAGCAATTTGTATAGAATATGCAAAACTGCGTTTCACTAAGGAATCTCACAGTTTCCAAATATCTCAAGGTATTTTAGAGATACCTGATTACATACAATTGATATTTTTTAAAAATCTATTTTACCTCAATAAATAAAATTAAAAAAATAATAATACAATTACATTAAAGCTTAAGACACAATGAAAAATAAAATGTTACTTTGAATACAGACTATGGAAGTGGATTTATTCAACCTTTCCTTTTCACCTGATAACCACTTAATTTGGTTCTCTGTGGCAAAAAAAAGAGCTAAATATTAACTTGTTTTAAATTCAAAATCATGTCAGACAGGGTTAATTGTATATTGCCTTTCAAGTACAAATATCCCAAATCTCATCCCCAAAGGAATTCTTTGCCTTTGGAAAGAACTTTTGGCCTATGAATAAAATAAACATATTTTCCTTACCACTCAATTTCTACAATAGTCTCATAAATTTAAAAAAAATAAAAATCTCAACATTTGTGGCTAAAATATTAATCAGATATGATGCCAATATGTTATTAAAGAACACAAGTCTAAGAAAATTATCAGTTTCCTTTATTCTTTCTTTCTGGGAAAAGAATGACATTGTATGGGAGCTTTATAATGGCCCAAAGGAAAGTAGGTCTCTGTGTGTCTCTTATTCGATATTTTAAGTTGAAGTCAGCTGTTAAGAATTACTGAATTATCCGGGGCAGAATCTCGGGTAGGGCTCACATTACAGTATGTTGGATATGAAAAGTTGAACACAAAAGGGGTGAAAACTTTTCAGTGATTAAAAAGGCCTGTGGGATTGAATTTTTAGACTCCAGAGCAACATATCAAGAGCAATGCAGATTCTCAAGTTCTAGCAGCAAGTTGTGTCTGTAAATCGATAAAGTGTTTGGAAGAAACATATCAAGATGGCTCTAAAGAGTGTATTTCTTCCAGTTCAATAAATTTCTTTCAGTTCTTGTGGGACTGAGAATTAAACCTAATGGGTGAAAATAAATGCATAACAAAGTTAAGAAATTGAAAGTCTGAAGATTTCAATCAGGACAGAAAGTGGGGTGGATATAGTCAACTATTTCACTTATTTTTTTTATCTTTTGAAACAACATTGATTGATGTTCTCATAATTAAATTTTAATTAACCTTTCTTGTGTCTTTTAAGTATTCCAGGCATCCTGTAGGATACAATCTCAATATTTTTTATGCATGGACATTGCATAATTTCTTTAACTTTATTACTAAGATTACTGAGATATAAATTTATTTCTCCATTTCATATTTGTTTCCCTCTGAACTTTTCTTCCTTAAAAATGCAACTGTCATACAATTAAACTTGATCACTTAATAGATAATTTAGGATATCTGAGTGTTGATTTAAACATGTAACCCCAGGATCAGCAGTACAAAAGGATTTCGTTGTTTACTCAAATACAGTATTCCTCTTTCAAACAATTTGCTGCAGAATTTTTATACCTTGGAAAAAGATCTTAATATTTACTGAGTGAATTGTTTAGAATCTCCCAGCTAAGTATAGGTTGTTTATAATGTGCAAGAGATATGTATGTATTCACTTAACTGAAGAAAAATAAATATATGGAATAAAATGTTGATTTTTTGGTAAAGTTATTCAAAATAAATTGAAAATACATATTTTGGCATTTCACTTTACTTTAGAAATTAGCTTGAATTGAGAAGATTGAGTGTGAATGGGAACTTAACTTTGTTTACAAATTTTTTTATGATATTTACTGTTCCATTGATGTTCTATTTCTCATCAGAGAAAGAGTGCAAATTTATTTAAATACCTTTTGTTTGAGAAATAGAAGCAGTTGTAAGCTTCTCTATTGTCCTTTCATTATGATACATTAACAATTTTCAAAACTAATGAGCTAAATTTAAACTTTTCTGAATCAAGAAAGTGTTACATGACAGTGCCTCCCTAATTTCCTAAATTTCATAGTTTTAACAATTTTATAGCTATTTCTAATAAAATAATTGGAGGTGAAAAATTACATGTTGCAATCTAAGCAATATCCGGAGCATTTAAAGCTAACTTTTTTATGACTCATATCTATCACATGGGCTTTATGCAACATAATTGAAACAGGACTTTTGCATATCCTCCAGAAGACTTGTTTCAGTACTGAGATACTGAAAGAATCTTTAAACATATGTGTGGTGGTCTCTTACACAGTTTCATCATAATGGTCGTGGCTGCCTAGAGATTCTGCAGAATTGTGAGCCTTTCCTTTCAATTTTTGAAATTTTTTAACTTGCAAGGTAGTTATCCTTCTGATCCTATGTTCTCATCTTTACTGAATCACTATTAGCACAAATCAGGAGAAAGTGCTGTTGAAATTAAGAAGACACACCCTTGTTTTACAGAAATAAACTTCTTAGATAACTTTTCAGTATAATTTTCACTCAAAACATGAGGTCAAATTACACTATAAATTTACTGATTTTGTAATTTTCTTTCCTTCATTTCATGTCATTTCATTTCTGTAAGCTGAATACCTATATGGACCTTAAGATTCAGTAAAAAGTCATCTATCAAATATTAAAATTAGAAGCAAAGTTCAATTAAACACACAAAAAACTGAACATCTACCCCTGAAGAAGATCATCTATATGCATGGCATAAAATAAATTTCCATGATCTTCCTAAAGTCACATATGTTGTCATGGACCAAATATCTTGCATTTACGCCTTTTATGTACAGATTTTGCCACTTTCTGTCACGAGGTAGAAAGGCTCACAAGCAAATACCCAGATCAAGAGCAGAATTGGCTGTGTTTTTTAATGTCTGAATAAACACAGACGCAGAGGCTGCCCTTTTCCCCACACCTCTGTCTGTGGATAGTCTATCAGTACAAAAAAGGGAAAAGGAGAGCAGTTAAGTTTGCTGGGTGGGAAGAGGTCATAAATAGGGACGAAGGATGATTGAAGTTTCTGTTAGAAAATGGCTCAAAACTGATATACAGAAATAGCTTTGATCTGAGGTTCTGCATATTTTGGTAAATTTAAGGTGGAAAGTTTAAAAATATTTATTATTTTAAATATTGTCTCAAAAAATTACTCTACTTTGGGGCCTTCTGGTGGTGCAGGGGTTAAAGACACAGTGCTATCAAGATATGGCCAGACATGGCGGCCTGAGTTCAATCCCCAGCCCTGGAGCTAACACACATGGCGCAGCAGACCTCTCCTATCTTGAGAGTGGCTCCCCTCAGCAGTGTATTTCAGTAGATCTGCCTGTTCTGCTCCCCACTCTGTCTCTGATGAATCCTCTCACCCACCCCCCACTTCTGGCCTACACCCCAGTTCTTGCATGCATAAATAAACAAATCTTTAAAAAAATTACTCAGAGTGGGCATCCTCTGGTGGTGCAGGTGTTTGAGCGCCACGCTGTGAAGCTGTCCGCAGCCTCTGCAGTGCCGGTTCGATCCCAGCCCGCCAACGAGGGTCCCACACGGCATGGCAGACCTCTCTTGTCATGCCCGCTGCTACCCTCAGCAGTGTATTTCATCGGTTTGCCTGTTCTGTTCCTCACTCTGTCTCTGATAAATCCTTTCATCCTCCCACGCATCTGGCCTATACCCGGGTTCTTGTATAAATAAATAAATAAATCTTTAAAAAGAAAATTACTCAGAGTAACAAGCTCCTTTTCTTTTCTTTTCTTTTCTTTTCTTTTCTTTTCTTTTCTTTTCTTTTCTTTTCTTTTCTTTTCTTTTCTTTTCTTTTCTTTTCTTTTCTTTTCTATCTTTCTCTTTCTGGAATTCAATTATCTACTATTTTCTGGGGACTGTTCTTCCCTAAAAAAACAAACAAACAAACAAAAAACTCTTTCTTTTTCTGTGAAATTCAGCCTTGGAGCTTAAGTGTTACATAATTTTAGAATTGAATTGTCAGCCAGTGTCATTTGTGGGTCAGGAGATTTGGGCATATTTTATTACCTCCCAGGGTGGAAAATCTGGGCAACAGAAATTGCTTTGGTTTTGGACTGAGATGGGCCTGCATTTAAAATACTGGCAGTCTGATCTTAATCTGACTTCTGTGACCTGACCCAGTTTTCTTAACTTCACTCTCAGTTTCTTCATCTGTAGAATTAGGATATAAAACCTTTTTTTTTTTTTTTTTTTGACATGGTTGCTGTTAGGATAAAATGGGATCCTTAATGCTTATAAAGTATATGGCATATAGTAGATAATAAATAACCATCATTATCATTACATAGTTGTTTTATGACCTATGGATGGACAGTTTAAGATTGAGATTGAAACAAGTTGCAATCAACTACAGAAATTTAAAAACTTCTTTCTGATTTAAGCTAAGAAAGAACGTCCACTTAGAAACAGACTTCTTGATACTCCAGGAAGTATTAATGATAACTAAGAATAATCATGGGTCAGGATTGATTTAAATCTTTCTCTGTGATCTTCAGCAAGTCTTGTGTCTCATAGTATCTCCATTATGGGGATGTACTTTATACTAATGTGCTGATCAAATGAGATAATAGTTCAAAATATGCTCTGTAAACTATAATATAAAAATGCTAAGTCATCATTGATTTCAGTTATTCCTATCAATTTGAGTCTACTATCAGAGAACTGCTAACTCATCATTGACTTCTCAGTTACACCACTTCAATAAATGTAAGACACAATCTCTACGAGCTTATAGCCTTAAAATAATGAAAAACATTTTACTGGAAAGGATAAAAGTACATATCCTTGAAATATATGATACCGATGGTCTAAGTACTTCTGTATCTCCAATCTAAAAGCACAACTTTCATTTTTTTCTTTTTCTTTTTCCAATATTAGTACAATACTTCTGGTATTACCCGTATAACATGGCGTTACCATGTTTCTCTCTTATCATACAACACATTTAATCTTGCTGGCTTTTTTTATATGAGCATCCCCCATTAGACTGACTTTTAGTGTTTATTTTGTCATTTCAATTAGTGATTAACTGACATTCCTTGCTCCTGATTGTATTAATGAGTCATCTTTCTCTCAACATTTGGTTGAGAAAAAGAAACAATGTAGCATTTGGTTTCCCTGAACCTTTGATAACCCTCTAGCTGCTCACAAGCAACATTCAAGACACTTCATAATAGCCCAAAAAGCATTTCAGTCCAGTTCACCTCTCAACACTTTCCCGCCTTTCGTTTCCTCCTGTGCTTTGTCAAAAGTCTCAGGTCCCCAGGGTCTTTGCAGACACCACACCACCTCCTGCTAGCAACATGTCTTTTCTCATGGTTTTCTTTCAGTTTTGCTTTGACCATTGAACACCAGTGTAGGTGCTACTTCTGCCTGCATGTTCTCACTCCTCTAGGAATAACTAATGTGCTGGGAAGTTGAGATTTTATAGGCCATTCTCTTTGTACATTCATCTACCAAGTACAAGTCACACTGCCCTGACTTTTTATCTGTTTTCACTGTTTCTTATATGTATCCTCTTTTATTTATGAAGTTGTGTTAATCTTTGTGTTTCCAAGACTCTTTCACTTTCTCAACTGATTCTTAGAAATATAAATTTTGTGAGCTATTGTTTATATCTTAAAATAGCAGCTTGTTAATTATTCATCGCAGGTTGTAAAAATACCCTCCTTTCCACATATATTATATTCTTCTTTAGCCTATGCATATCAAATTAAAATATACAGTTCTGAGCGATTTTCTGTTCTCATACTTCTGATGCACAGAGAGTCAAAGTGAAAGAAATAAGAAAAAGTGTAGTTAAACAGGAATAAAAACAAGCAGAATCAATCATTTACATGAGAATGCTGATCAGAATGCTTTGTTTTTTAATAGCTTTTATGAACTTCTACCAGATGCCCATGCTGAAGTACAGCTTGGCTCAATTCTGCAAGGACTAATCTGCTTTCTCCAAAAGAAGATGCTCTGGATGGGTTCATATGGTTACCCCACACAGGCAGCCTTTAACATTTTACTTTCTGGGAACAGGAGGTTAGAGTGCTGTCAACCTTCTTGCGGTTTCCCAGTAAATGTTACACATCCACCACCCTCTGCCTGGGACTACCAATGTGAAGCCCTATTGCAGTCCAAGTATTTGGTCACATATTCATTATCACTCTTACAGTGGAAGTGAAGAAAGGTCTAGTGTTAACTTTCAGTTCTTTATTTATATCTACAACAGAAGGAGTAAACAACCCTGAAAGATCAGGCTGTCGCACAGACATTTCCTCTTCCCTTTGGCTCTGTTTAGTAACATTCTAGGCAGTCAACTTTCACAGCACTGACATCTTGAAATATTTTGGACTTACCTATATAATAGTCCCCAGAATAAATGGGAGAGAGCTCCCATTTATTAAATACTGCTCCTATCCAGGCACCAGACAAATACATACACACAGGTCGAAATATATATATATATATATACATAAGCACATGCACCCTTATTTGTTCTTTTGTTCATTGATTTAGTTAACAATATTTTGAATTTTAAAATACAATTGAAGAAGTTGAGTGAGTGGATCAGAAGTTGCTATATGTGAAAATTGAAAAGACTGCCATTGAAATCTCTAGGCAAATGTGCATTAACATAATAAATTATTTTATTTACTATGTTTTTAAATGATAGATACTTCCCCAAGTGAACAAATCAATTCATAATTTAGTTATGCCATGTGCATCCTATGGAAGTATATTCTATAATAAAATCTGAATTCACAATAATTGCTTCTGTAACCTCCATTTTATTGCTTAATCTAGGTTATTTTTCCTACTGGATTTTACTATTTTGTTAAAGTGCAAATTCAGACAATAAACTTGCATTTTACACACCTTTAATGTTTGATCCATAATATAATAACTGATGAATATAATTCTTCAACCACATTTCTCTTTTAATGTGTCTTTTTAAGACCATCATTCATTCAAAGATTTCTTTAAAATTACACTAATGTACACTTTCACCAAATAAATTCAATGGCTTAATGCTTAAGAACACAGTTAATAAGAAACACTAAATGCAATACACGTGATGTTTCCAAGAAACCTATAATTGGATGTTTGTGGACATTCATCATAAAGGATTACAAAGAATAAATCACATAAAATAAAAGGACAGCAATAGCATGGGATTCCTTATCCCCAATGGTTTGAAGCTTTATGCTTTCTGAATTTGCTGTTCTCAGGCACAGAAGTCAAATGTGGCTCTTAATAACTATTTTTATTTTAAAAAGATTTCTCTTTGGAAAAGGATCCATCTGTTTATTGAAACAATCCTTTGCAAAACCAAGGAGGTCACTTCAGGTCAAAATCCATATCTAAGTTGGTTTAAGCTTAGGGTAACCTAAATAGTGTGTCAAATTGGACTACTAGATATATAAAATGACATTGTAGAATTCCCCACCCCCCAAACTCTTCTCAGATTCTACATTCCTTATGAAGAACTTGTTTTAAGGGTAAGATCTGGAAGAAAAAAACCTATTGGAATGCAAAAGTGCATTTAACATTTGTTTATATTTCCACATCATTTTGCTAGATTTAAGCTGTCAAACTAAGTTGATAACAAATGTTAAGTATAGAAATGTATACAGCAACCAGCCTACTGCCAAATCAGGCAAACAAAGAACTCTTGTCAGAGGGTTGCAAATTCCAAAGTTAAATGCAAGGTAATAATTTCAGGACCAGGTTTGCTTTTTATCTCTCATGAAATGATTTCTTTAGAGTGGCTTGACTTGCACAGCAGTACAGAATGGATATATTTTATAGTGAGATTCTGCATGATGATATCACCTATAAAAATAACTCTACAAATGTGATTATTGCTTGACTGCACTCAATTATCTTGAAAAATAGTACTTGGAATAAAACAGATTTGGAAAAAAATGTTTAATTTTTTTCTGTTTAATTTGCAGTGTTTTCTGTTGCATTTCTGTTAAACAAATGAACTGAAATGAAATATATATGGGAAACTATTTTATTTCCAGATAATTAGGGTTATATTTCTGTCATTTACTTAATAACCAATACAATTGCATTTTTTTCGGACACCTAAATAATTGTTACTTTCCACTACCAACACCTATTTCAGTATGCCATATCATGCTTTCAGTAAACAGTAGTTCTTTGAATGAAAAGTTTATGAAAGAAATTATTTGAATCCTTGCAATGCAAAGAGATGCTAGGATGAAAACAGAGAATATGACTTTTCAGATTTTTCCTGATATCCATTATTACAGTGATGAAAATGTGATATTAACTTTTTTAGCATAAACAGTAGAAGTTAATACCAGCATATCAAAGGTTTTCTTAAAAAAGGATAAAAGTAAAAATAGTGGGGTTTAATAATCTGTTTCCTTTAAGTTCAAAATTATCAAATTATTTAACTCAGGTTTATACATTTTCAAGTTAAAATCCTTGGCTTATTGTAGATTTAACAATTAAAGATCAAGGTACAAATAGATATACAATGGAAATAACACTATATAAAATACTAAATTTGGAGAGTTAACAATTATTTAAAATCCTGTGTTTGAAAATTGCTTTTTTTGCTTTCTAAATTGCAACCCATAAGCAATTTTTTTGAGAAACAATTTGTAAAGGGCTACAAGTACATTAACAAAACAGTTTTACATAAATGGGTGATTGAGTCTCATAAATAAATCTTTGTGAAAAAACAGTATTTGTCAAACATCCCCAATTTCTGCTAATTCTTCATCAACACAATAGGAACAACAACTTTACATCATCTGAGAGTTCTAAACCCAAGTTACCTGAATTTTGATAACTAAGCAATTTATATATTTCCTTCAATTAGCTTCTAATCAAAAGTCAGCATTTTCTTACATTATTAATGTATATAATTTTGGTTGGTGATGTCTCTGGCCAGTAGGTAGTAAGGGCCTGGGGCTGGCTAATAATCTATCTTAATGGAGCTTGCCAAGGATCTTTGTTCATTTGAGTCTTAAGATTATTTTAGTTTCAGTTCTTGTGTGACAAGAGGCAGGCATCTAAGTTATACCCAGATTTATGGCTTGGAGAAACTTTAAGATAATAAATGCTTTTTTAAAATTATTTAAGCAATTCAATGCTGAGTCATTTCATATACAGCAATAGACAACTAATAGAGATTTCAGTACATGAAAGTAAATGCGAATTTAGACGTAGCTTTGGAACTAGGCAGTGGGTAAAACTTGAAAAACGCTGAAGGGCAAGAGAGAACACATACATTTCCTTCCACATACTGTTAGTAGAAATCTCAAAGCTGAGGATGCTGTTGGTGAAGGCTCCAGAGGAAGTGGGAATCATGTAATTGGAAGCTGGCATAAGGCAGATCTTTGTTATATTGTGGCAAAAAATAGTGACATTAAAATTTGCCTAGTACACTGGGTAAGGATGATCTTGGTAAGGAGATTTCCAAGCAAAGCTATGAAGGAACTACTTTTTTCCAAGCTGCTTGTAATAAAAATGAAAGGAAAGAAAAGGCATATTGAAGGAAAAACTGTTTTTAAGCAAAGATGCAAGGACTTCAAGAAATTTTTCAGCCTCTCAAGATGGCAAATATTGTTAACATTAAGTAATGACTTCTCAGTAATATTAAATATCAGGGTATTGCTAGGAAAATGTGATCTAGAGACAAATCCTCTAGGTATAGAGAAACAATATTATTTCTAAACATTTTCTTCACTTCTGGCTGTAACAAACCTGGATCTTTCCTAAAGATATGGTTATCCTCCCAAGACATGATTGTTCTCTGTTCCACCCTCCTGGTGTTGTTCGGCCTAAATGTAAGGTGGGTATTCTACTGCTTGCCATTCATTCATTTTCCAATTAAATGTCTTGCTTTGTTTATCAGATCTTCATACTGCTTACCATGCCATCCAGTGCCAGGTATCTACTCAGACTACTCCTCCTCATGTTTTGAAAAAAAAATATATAGCCGATTTATCTCAACCAAGGCTAGAAGCTGCATTTTCCAATAGTTACAGTGCTCCCATAATCTCAGTTTGTAATTGAATACAACTGTGGTCTACCTAGGGAACCCAATATATTAAGGGGAACACATCCTAAGGTGTTGGTCACTTGTGTACAAAGGTAAAGAAAATATACTTGTACTGTCAAAGATCTTTAATTGATTTGGAAGGAGAGAGAGAGAGAAGGGGGGGGGAGAGGATGGGTTTCACTCCAAAATGTCACCCACCCCCTTGTGGGAAAACGCCCACCCAAACAGATTTGGCCCAAAGCAGGGTGACTGAGACCCCAAAGCTAGCAACAAGTCTAAGGTACCTTCTGGAGAGGAACCACAAGAAAGGAAGTTAGCAGGTCCCAAGAGCTAGGTCAGGAGAGACCCATAATTCAAAATGTGCCATATAATCTACCATGGGGTCAAGGTAACTAAGCCATTGTCTCTGCCAAGGACCAGGAACAACTTCTCCAAGTGTCTCACACCCACATGTCTATTTTCCAAGATTCTCTCCCCTACATCTTCGTCTTCTCCTTCACTGCATCTCCATTTTTATAACCACCTCACTAGCTGCCTTCCATTCAGCATAGCATGCTGGGAATTATAGTCCACGGTGGCTCTATGTGAGGGTGGGGAAAGTGGTTCTCATTTATTACCATGTTATGCTCCCCCCCAAATTCACTGAGATACATTCTGTAATAAATTCAAGTGTTTCCTTCTCTCACTACCTCCCCATAATTCCAGCTTCCTTCCTCAGTTACTTTAATATTTCCTTGAGTCCAACTGGAATTAAAATCTGTTGTCTTTGCCGCCCCCAAATTAATTTTTATTATTACTTTCTCATATCCTTCTTCCTCAACTTTTAATTTCATTGTTCTTAAATGTAATAATGTCTTTGAATATGTTTCACAGCACTTGTCCTCTACAATTCCCCTTACTCTTCTGGTAAGAATCAACCTTTGCTTAAATCTTGCTCTTAGCCCACTGCCCACCAATCAGATTTCCTGGTGCAGACAAGTAATTGACTGATGGTCCTAGCTGTTGTGTTATCACTTATATCAAATCTTATCAATGAACTTGCAACACGGACTTGATTTCTACAAACTGCTTGCAGCAAATGCTGAGAACAGTCCCAGTACTAACACAAGCCTTCTCTTTTTTTTTTTTTTTTTTTTTTTTTAAATATTAAATTTTATTTTTATATTCCCCCATACAATTGCAAACGCCCCATTCTGACCCCAATCCTTCCCCTCCCGCCCCCCACCCCCCAAAAAGTGTCTCTGGTTCATAGTTTTTTGTTGATTTTGATTTTCACTTTCTTATATTCATTTTCCTGGTCCCTTATTTAAGTTTTCTAGATTCCTGCTATGAGTGAGACCATCCGGTATTTTTCTTTTTCTTTTTGGCTTATTTCGCTGAGCATGATCCCTTCCAGTGCCATCCATGTTGCTGCAAATTGCATGTGTTTATCTTTTTTGAATGCTGAGTAATATTCCATGGTATATATGTACCACATCTTCTTGATCCAGTCATCTATTTTTGGGCATTTGGGCTGTTTCCAAAGCTTAGCTATTGTAAACAGTGCTGCTATAAACATAGGAGTGCAGGTGCTCTTTGGAATTGATGTTTCTGTGTCCTTTGGGTAAATACCTAGGAGTGGAATTGCTGGATCATATGGAAGCTCTATGTTTAGTAGGTCCAGAAATCTCCACACAGCTCTCCATAGTGGTTGGACCAGTTTGCACTCCCACCAACAGTGCACAAGAGTTCCTTTTTCTCCACATCCTCGCCAACATTTGTTGTTGGTAGTTTTTTTAATATGTGCCATTCTCACTGGTGTGAGATGGTATCTCATGGTAGTTTTGATTTGCATTTCCCTGATTACAAGTGATGTTGAACATTTTTTCATATGTCTGTTGGCCATTTGCATTTCCTCTTCAGAGAAGTTTCTTTTTAGCTCTTCTGCCCATTTTTTGACTGGATTATTTTCTTTGTTGTTGCTGAGTCTCATCAGCTCTTTGCAGATTTTTGTGATCAGTCCTTTATCATTAGTGTTGGGTGCAAAAATGTTCTCCCAGTTGGTGGGGTTTCTCTTTGTTTTTGTTATTGTCTCTTTTGCTGTGCAGAAGCTCTTTAATTTGATGTAGTCCCAGCTGTTTATCTTTCTCTTCACTATCACTGCTTTGGGTGATGTGTCTGTAAAGATGTCTTTGATGTGCAAATCCCGTAGAACACAAGCCTTCTCTGAAGGAGGGATTTTGTTTTGGCCAAAACATTTTAGAACTACAGGGCCTCCCCGGTGGCACAGCGGTTGAACGCCCCGCTGCGAAGCTGTCCGCAGCCTCTACAGTGACAGTTCAATTCCCCGCCGGCCAGGAAGAATCCCACATGGTGCAGCAGACCTCTCCTGTCTTGCCTGCTGCTCCCCTCAACAGTGTACTTCGTCAGTCTGCCTGTTCTGCTCCCCGCTCTGGCTCTGGTGAATTCTTTCACCCTCCTGCACTTCTGACCTGTACCCCACTTCTTGTATAAATAATAAATCTTAAAAAAAAATTAGAACTATTGTCTAATAATCTTCTTATTCACTCTCCTTTTTACCTTCCATATTCACAAGGACAGAGTTGCACTGTGGTCTAAAGTTTCTCACTACTTTTGATATAGTCTTCATTTTCTCTAATAGATATTTTCTCCAATTATATTTTCACATATCTAATTGTGTCTTGGCATTTACTTTTCATGGAACACTTAGCTAACACAACTCAGATCAATGAAGCTGAATGTGTCTGGAGAAACAAACACAACCATGCTGACTGCCCTCATTCAAAATTCACGACCACTACCTTCAAGTGACCATTCTTCCATACAGCTAAACTGTACACTTTTTTTCTCTTCACCCTGCCCCAATCTCTTCTTTCTCATTCCAACACTATGAAGATGTTTTGATTTTTACTTCACCAAGAAAACTAAAGAAATCTTTCAGAAATCTACCACTGTACAAATAAACCTACTCCACCTGTGCCACATAACTGTTTTTCATCCTAACTGAGCATGGTCTCTGCATGGTCCTGAAGGGTAAACCTCCACTTCACCCACAGACTAGTGGTCAGGAAACTTCATCTATAAAGAATCAGATAGTGAACAACTTAGACTTTGTGGTCCATGTGGATTCAGCTACTCAACTTTGCTGATGAATCATGAAAATAGACATAGAATATATAAAAACAGACGGGTGAAGTTATATTTACTTTAACTATAAAAGTATTCACAAAAGAAAATGGTATGCTACGTTTGGTCCATGAACTGTATTTTCTGCCCCTATTTTATTTTATTTTTTTTAAATAATAAATTTTATTTTTATATTCCCCCATACAATTGCAAACCCCCCATTCTGACCCCAATCCCTCCCCTCCCGCCCCCCACCCCCAAAAAGTGTCTCTGGTTCATAGTTTTTTGTTGATTTTGATTTTCACTTTCTTATAGTTATTCATTTTCCTGGTCCCTTATTTAAGTTTTCTAGATTCCTGCTATGAGTGAGACCATCCGGTATTTTTCTTTTTCTTTTTGTCTGCCCCTATTTTAGATGTTCTACACTGATCCCTAATCTTAGGCCCCTCTTGTTTGGTTAAGAACATAGTTCCAGGGCCTCCCTGGTGGTGCAAGGGGTTAAAATGCAGCACTATGAAGCTATCCGCAGACATTGCAGCATGAGTTCGAGCCCCTGCTCACGTGGGGAGCTGACCCACATGGTGCAGCAGACCTATCCTGTCTCGCCCACTGCTCCTCTCAGCAGTGTATTTCAGTAGGTGCATCTGTTCTGTTCCCCACTCTGTGTTGGTGAATCCTCTCACTTCCTACACTTTTGGCCTGTACCCCAATTCTTGTATGCATAAATAAATAAATCTTAAAAAAAAAGAACATAGTTCCAGCAACTGATAAATTCATTCCCTCTCTCCCCGCCACACTCTCCCCTCATCTCCCTCTTTTCTTCTCTCCACTCTTCCCTTTCTCTCTCTCTATCTCATCATTTTTTCTGAAGCAATTGTATTGTTCTCATCAGAATTAAAAACATGCCATTATTCCTCCTTCTTAAGATTTAAAGCTCTATAGTTGCTACTTCTCAAATTAATCCTGCCATTTTTCTTTTCCTATAAAGTTTCATCTCATTTGTTCTTAATTTCATAGCAATAAGCTTTAGTTGTCACTGCTTCACCAAATTGTTTCACTTAAATTTAACGAATTACCTTCGCACTTTTTTTTTTAAAGATTTATTTATTTATTTATACAAGCACTGGGTACAGTCAGACGCATAGGAGGGTGAGAGAATTCACCAGAGCCAGAGCAGGGAACAGAGCAGGCAGACTGACGAAGTACACTGCTGAGGGGAGCAGCGGGTGTGGCAGGAGAGGTCTGTGGGCCATGTGGGACCCTCCCAGCAGGCGGGGATCTAACCAGCGCTGCAGAGGCTGCGGGCAGCTTCACAGCCCATTGCTCAACTGCTGTGCCACCAGGGGAGGCCCAGCCTTCGCACTTCTAAATCCAATGGTTAATTTCAATTTTCACTATGCCTGGTCTTTGAGACAATAGATTACTTTCTCCTCCTTAAAACACTATTTTTACTTAGTTTCCAGGGCACTCAGTGGTATTCTAGGTCCTATTTACAGCAGCTCGGGAGATCTAATTGCTAAATATTCATGAAATTTGTGAGCATGTGATACCATTTGTCCCTTGAGGTCAGCTATGATGGGAATACTTACTAGATGGTAATTGGTAAATGTTCAAAAAATTGTGATTTTAATAATGCTCAGTTTGTCAGTATGCTCAGGTTTCTATTTACATTGAACAGATCTCTTTAAGTTTTTCCTGTCCTTCATCTGGCTAGTGTCTAGTCCCCATGCAAACAGCCAAAATGAATCCATTAAAACAAAATCAAATTATGCAACTTCTCAGAAAAAACCCACCATGTAGCTTACACTACCATGCCAGGTCAAAGCCAGATTTCTTACATCTAGTCCTGGACACATCACATGTTCTGATCTCCCCATATTCTAATACTTGCAACACTACAGAAACACTGGTATCAAGGCCCTTTCTCAAATATGTAGTGTGTTCTCCATCTTAGGAGTAAAATCATGAAGAAAAGTGAGCGGGGTCAAAAATATTACAGGTAGAAGGAACAGAAAGACTAGATGTCCTAAGTATTATGAAAGGGACAAGATCAAAGCTTTCTGTGGTTACATGGAGCTTAGTGACAAATTGGAAACTCAAGAAACTCCAAATGAACAGCTGCTTTTGTCCATGGGATATTTGTTGAGTTCAATGGGAATTACTTCCTATACAGGAAATTAGTGAGCTAGCACGAAAGCTCTTTAACAATAGAATTAAAAAACTAGTTTTTCAAATCAAAATTAAAATAGAAGGTAAACAAGAATATATAAGCACCACAAAAAATGTAATGTGGAAGTGTAGAAGGGGAGGGGTGTGTGTGTGTGTGTGTGTGTGTATGTAATATGAGACAAAACAAGTTGTTATGGAATACTATAATTTTGATACCGAATAGTAGATGGTGGTAAGTCTCTCTTTTAAAAATTAATCCAGCCAGTAATTTAACAATATAGAATTAGAATATATTACTATCTGTAACTCCTAAAGAATTAATGAGAAGTGAAAAATAGAATCATGTTTTCTGTTTGCAAGATTGTAGACTTACCAAATAGATATAATTTGACTTCTATAAAATGACTGGATCCAGCTGCCAATTTACAGAAAATACAGAGCTTAGAGTAAATAATGAACTATGACATGGGAGACTACAGGCAAGAGTATGGGCTCCTCACCAGATAACTGGTAAGAAAAGTAAGTGAATGGAAGGGAAACTTAAATGAGGTTAATTTGAGGGAAAAAAAAAACGTTACAAATGACTAACACTAAGCTAAAATGTATCAAGATGCATACTTGCATGATAAAATCATTAAGAAAAGCAGAAAAGTTATAAAGGCCAAAATAAAGGCTATTTTTGGCTAGACTGAGGGGCATCTAAGGTGACTGGCAATGTGCTATTTCTTAAGCTGTTTCATGGATGTCTTCATAACTCACTAAGACATGCATTTGCTTATTTTGATTTTCTGTATCTGTATTTTATTTTACAAGAACAGGTTGAAAATTCATGAAAAATGAAATTTGTTTACTTTTAATCAAATTACTGAAATAAACTATAGGGAATAATTTTGTAATAAGAAAATCTCATTGCCATGATATTAAAAATACAATGTGACTATAAACACAACAGCCAAAATAATCATTTTCAATATAAAAAAATGTTTCTCTATGCAACTGTTATACCAAAACTGATTTTATCAGTGAAAAATGAGAGCAGAGGGTTCCCACTTACCGTTCTTAGTCTCTTTGTTCTTCTTAATCTTCTTTTTTTTTTTTTTACCATAATAATGAGCTCTTGGAAAGACACTTGAAACTCACAGATCATATTGGAAAAAATATCATTCAAGAAGATACAAGGCAGAGACAATATTTTGGAGGAATCTCTAGCATGCCTAGAAAAACCTGTAATCATTCTTAGAAGATACTCACTATTTGCCTGGAATATGTTTAAAGGAGCTGAAGTGATGGTGGGATTCCATCATGAACAGTAAGTGGTAGAGGGGAAATAATAATTATAAAGCCTTTATGATTTCTTTAATATTGCCAGGAAGCACATAAAAGGATTCCAGAGCTCAGAAGACACTATTTAAAAAAATAATTGCATCTTCCATGCTGTGAATTACAAGCCTTTTACATGTGGAAAAAATTTTTGGTGGACACACAAGGCAAGAACATAAAAATTTTAATTTCAAATGTCCTGTGAAATGATGCGGTTTTTTCCAATCATAAAGTTGTGTCTCATGATTTTAAGGAGTCAACAAAGCACATAGCACTTGCATAAGAAAATGTGTATTATTCTATTGTCAGTAGGTCCCTTGATGAGTGTTAAACTCTTTACAGAGACTACATTAAGACAAATAAAACTCATTGACTAATGTAACATAAGGTGTCTTTTAATTAGGTAATTTCCTACAGGAGAAAATGAAATCTTATAACTTAATATGCTTTTAAGAAGGTATTAGTTTTATAATTACTACATGGAATAGTGAAATTTACTGTATTGGAAGACAGATACCTGGGATAAAATTCTGATTCTGTCAGTTACAATCTGTTAACTATGTGAACTTGGACAATGCATTCAATTTACTTGAATCACAGACACTTTCTATATTACTAGGGGATTGAGATTTCAAACTGTGCTACAAAGCAATAGTAAGCAAAACAGTATGGCAATGGAATAAAAACAAATACACAGACTGATAGATAGGATTAAGAGCTCAGAAATAAAATCAAACATATATGAAAAGTTATTTTATGACAAACTAGCCAAGAACATACAATGAAGAAAGAAAAATGTCCTCAATAATGGTACCAAGAAAACTGGATTACTAGATCACCATGAACAAAAATTAATTCCAAATATATCTAAGATTTGGATGTAAGACCTGAAACCAAAAAAAACAAGAAAAAACCACAAGGAGATGAGCATTCTCTATTCTCTGTAACATTGGCCTCAGATGGGGCTATATTAAACTAAAAACTTCTGTACAGTAAAAGAAACTACTGTAGCAATTAAAAGGCTAACTACAGAATGGCAGAAGACATTGAGATGTCATATGTCCAACAAGGAGTTAATATGCACAATACATGAAGAACCCAGACAACTTAATAACAACAACAGGAAAAATAATCAAAATATGTTCAGGAGATTTGAATAGACAGTTCTCCAATGAGGATGTGCAGATGACCATCAAAAGGACAATGATAAGATGTTCAATGCCCCTTATTAGTGAAATGCAGATCAAAACAACAAGGAGATATCACCTCACAGGTGTAAGAATGACCTATCAAAAAAATACCAGGAATAAGCCCTGGCAAGGGTGTGGAGAAAAAGGAACTCTCCACACACTGTTAACTGGAACTATAAAAAGGTGTAACATCAATGGAAAAGTATGGAGAGCCCAAAAACAAACAAACAAACAAACAAACAAACAAAAAAACAAACCAAAAAAAAAAAACCTATCATATGATCTAGCAATTCCACTTCTAGGTATTTATCCAAGTATGAAAGCACTAACTTAAACATGAATTTAAAAAGATATGTGCATACCTAAGTTCACTGTAGCTCTAGTCACAATAGCCAAGACACAGAAACAACATTGATGGTTCACTATTGTACTGATATCAGTTTCTTTCAAGTATGTACTGATTATTAATTTTGACATACCAGAACTATGAAATAAATGTCCGCGTTTCTCCCAAATACTTTTTGAAATCCTAAATTCCTAAACTGCAAAGGTGGGCGTTGGTCATGAGGACACAGCCCTCAGGAAGGGATTAGCAGCTTTATAACCATAACCGAAGCACTCCCTTTAACAGAACTTCCTTGCTGCTTTGGCCACGTAAGGACACAGTGAGAAGATGACTTTCTGTGAATGAGGGAGCTGATCCTCATCAGAAATGGAATCTGCTGCTGCTTTGATCTGGGACATCCAGACTTCATAACTGTGAGTAATCACTTGGAGATGGCATTCTGTCTCAGCAGCTTGAATGGACTTAGACACTTAGATTTTAATTATTTCATGCTCTCTGCATTTTACTAGAATCTTCTGATGTACTTAGTCTAAGGACTATTACCCTGATTCTAAGATATGTTTGTTTAAAATATGTCACAGAAACCTTTACAGAGAGGTTCAATTTGCTGTACAAGAGGAAAGTTTAGCTAGCATATGTGTTCATTTGACACTTACAATCTGAAAAGTCTCAGTAACTTTTCATATTAGTGTTTTCATGCTTTTTTGGTAAATACCTAGCAGTGGTATTGCTGGATCATATGATATTTCCATTTTCATTTTGAGGAAACTCCATACTGTTTTCAAAAGAAACTGCATACTTTCACAAGGTATGAAGCTGTACTCCCAAGATCCTATTTAGTTATGTAAGTAGTTAAGTGGCAAATCAATAACACTTAAAAAATAATAACTCATCAACATTTAAAAATGAATATGCATATTAATTAAAAATTAATATGCATTATTGTTACATGTAAAAATAATCAACTAATATGACAATAATGGGCTGCATTTTTTTCTTTTGACCATTGGTTAAAATTGAGTTTCAGTCAGTCACACTGGATGGTTTATGTTCTATCAAGTTTGGATGGTTTATGTTCTATCAAGTTTGTCAGAGTTTTTGACTATTTGTTTTAGATTTTGTCAGTTTTACTCAGTTATATTTTTGCCTTGTGCTTGCAGATATTTAAAGTTCTGTAATTTGCACATGAAGCATTCTTCATAGCTCAGTGTTGCCAGTTATGATTGGTTTAGGTCAGAGGATAACATTTTTATGCCCTGTTATCCATTTGAAATCAGTTTATTAAAAGTACAAGAATTAATAAACATTAAGTTATAAGTATAACAATTTATGTTATGGATTATATTGCTAACATTTATGTTTCTATTTTTTTCTATAAATATAGTTATTATTATAGAAACACATGAATTTACATATATATTTGAGTTAATTATAATATATTTGAGTTAACTATAATACAAGATTTGCCTGTCAATAACCAAAGTGCATGCGCAGACCAAAGCGCATGCGCAGACTTTTTTATATATATATATATATATATATATATATATATATCCCTGCCCCCTCGGAAATAAAGCGTGAGTTCCTGCAGCCATCCATGTGAGTAGAAGTGTTTTTCATCCCCAGCCCCTCCACCGTGTTCCTGAACCCCATCGGCCTGCGGGACGGGCCGGCATTTGCCTAAATTGCCTTGGACATTACTAGATGTACTAGTTAACTCAGTAAATATCTCTACACTACAAACCAAATATGATGAAGTCCTAAAAAGATATGAGGATTATGACAACTAAGTGATCAAATGATTAAAACTGACAAAAATAGTGAATTTTTAAAAAATGACAAAATAACGAATCTGAAATGCTGCCGTGGTTGTCATCCAAATAATGGCTTTGGATGAACTGAGCAGCAAGATAAGGTTAGATTCTGAACAAGCAGTGAGAGTACTAGTTTTGTTTGACTAAGATTCCAATTAATTTTAATGTAAATTTAAACTTATTAATGTTTACATTCATCATATTTGCCATTTAATTTAAAGCAGTGTTGTAGATTAATGTATAAAATATTAGAAAATGACATACATTACTTTTCTTAGTAAGTTTTAAATTTAAGTTGCATGAGGCTAGAGGCAATATCGTAGAAGCTTTGCTGAGACTCAGATGTGTGGAAGAGCTTTCTATGTGCATGTGAACCATCAAGAATAATAAGAAATGAAATCTTAAAATCCCAGTCGCAGGGCCTCTATAGTTATATTTCCCAATTATCTCGAGAAGGCATCCTTAGGACAGTGCCACAGGGAACCCTTTATCTACCATGCAAACTTTGATACAGAATGAGATTATAGACACTGCTGAAAGAATATAATCAATATTCAGAGAACATAGATTTATAAAAATATATGATCTCTGTCTATGCTATCCTCTCTGGAGAGCTCTATAAAATGGAGAACAAAGAATACAGTCCTTAACATTCAAAAACATAGTTCACTTTTTATGTAGCCTAACCCCTTCTGAGCACATTTGTGCTTTTAGTGGTTTGCAAAGGTAGATAATCCACAAATGACAGGAAGACAGGGAATATGACAATAAATTTGCTCCCTGGTTAGACTGTGATTATTATACTCAAAACGGTCTGCTGCAAGTGCCATTTTGCAATATAATGCTTTCTTTTCCAAGCAGAACAATACTTCTTAGATATATGGGAGCAATAAGTATAAGAGTATGCTTACATTTCTGTTCCCTGAAATAGATGCAAAAGCATGTGTGATGATGATAAAGAAAAATCACATACAGATAGAGAAGTTAGTTCCATATACATAAATGTTTTCTGAATGAAGGTTTTAGTAAGGCACGTTGAACATGGTTTATGCTGTTTTATTTTAAGCTCACATTAAAGCGTATTTTTGCTGTTAGTCATTACCTATTACATCAAAAGTGTATTAGTAAAGATAAAAAATAAATATTTTTATAACAAAATTACAAAAAATTATAATTTAAAATATTTCATCCTCTATTTTATTTACTATATTGTGTTAACAGTAAAAGTGCATATCAGAAATTTGAACAGAGTTGTGGATGTGTTCCTTCAAACATGACGTACAGGTTATTAACATAGAAGAACTATTCACAAAAATTATCATAACATTTTTAAAATTCTTTGGTCACAAAGGAAGAAGTTATTCTGGACTGACATGGCTTTTTTTTTTTTTGAGGAATTTTAATAAGGTGTCCTGTCAACTTTATATTTGGTGACATCTCCAAATTCAAAATTAACACCATGCCATGCAAAATATTTATACCACAAAAACTTATAATCATAGTGGAGATGTAAACTGAAAACAATCAGGGATTTACTACTGTGTACTAATCTTTAAAGCATGGACTCAGCATATAGTTTCTTGTGTAAATATGAATTTGAAAGAAAATAAACATTCCTAATTTTATAAATATGGATATTCAACCTTTTATTTTTTTAAACAACCTTACCTTACTAAAGGCAGGAGTCAGGGCAAAACGTTTACATATAAAGTAGTAATAAAATAAGCATGTTTCCATTGTATTAAGGGACATTAAATTACTCAAAGAGAAATGGCCTCAGTAGTTTCTGGTTTCACAGCTAGTGGTATTTAGAGCAGGCTTGTAATCATGGATCCTGTCCTAGGCTATTCGAGTTTTGCAGCTGTATTAGGAACAGAAATGAGGGGTACATCTGTTAGAAGTGGAGGGGAAGATACAGGCCGGGGGCTATTATATGCTCAGTATCTAAAGGGCATTGCAGGTCAACCTGAAAGACAATTTCAGAGTCCACGAAGAGTTCTGAAGGAATCCTAAAGCTCCTAGAAATACGTTATAGGAATTAGTAGCATGAGCTCTCTGGTGTTTCACCACAAATTATAGTATTTGGACATGGCAAGAGCTGTTATGATTCACGATTATGCTATAGTATAATAACAGATTCATGATAATAGAAATGGAAAGGCAGATTTAAATAACTGATATTATTAGAAACATTTGTTAGGGAATTACATCTAATAAGCATCTTAGTGTAAAGGTTAAGACTTTAGAATTTGAAACCAGATGTCTAGTGACTAAAACTGCCATTCACTATCTGTGTGCACTTGGGGAAGTAATAAGATCTCTTTGTATCTTAGCTTGCCATCTATAATTATTGGATATCATAAAAATTACCTGATTGGGTTGTTCTAAGAAAGAAATAATTTTAGATTTACAAAGTGCTTAGAATTGTACACAGACTAAGCAAGTGTTTATTAAGTGAGTAAAACAAATAAAGGCAGTCATATATATATGCATATACATGATTTATATATAAATACATACAATATATTTTAGTTATTTGTATCATCTAATTCCTATTACTTTATATGCATTCTAGCAAGTTACTGTTAAGTGTAAACTTTTTCTGCTGAGTGAAAAAACATTTTTTAAAATAATAAGAAATTAAATCTTTCCATATGAAGGTCAAACTCTGTGCTGCATTACTGGTCTCCACTAATAAAATTACAACTGAGAAAGTTGAATTTATAGTGAAAACAGTATAAATTTGTAACCTCCACATCCAGAAGAGTGATTACATCCACAGAACATCTGGAATGTAGTGTGATACTTAGTACTAACCTTTTCATAAATTCAGCCAAGGGTTTTATTAAAAGAGTGGAAGAAGAATATAGCATCTACTGGAGTGACTTGCCAATAATATATGTTGCACTAGATGGAAAAGTGAAAACCAAATGGACTACATTTCTGGGAAGAATGAATTCATTAAATATATGAAAGAACAATCAATAAATTAAGAGCTCTGAAATAAAACAGACTGCAATTAAAAAACAGTGACTCCCTGTTCTAGTAGACATTAAAGCAGAGCTTGGAGGCCTTTATCAGATAATACTATGGAGGGAAATTCAAATTTTTTATAGAGTGTAAAAATACAAGATTTTTAATGTTCTTTGTAAGCCAGGATTTGAAGAACTGTAGGAAGATATAAAAAGAATGATCAAAATGAAGGCTGGAGGATTATCATACAATGCACGTAGTTAAAACATGCACAAAGAAAGGGACAATCACAAATGAAGGAAAATGAGTTTTCTCATTTTCTGTCATAACCAGCTTACATTACATATTTGTGATATAGCAACATATTTGATCTAAACATATCAACTAAATGCAAATGGCTGGTTAGCATGTTGACTAGTTTGTCAATTTAAAAATGCTAGTCGAATGTGAAAGGGATTGAAGAATTCACTGGCTATAAAAATCTATTCTTGGATAGAAGATAAGTGTTCAATACATGTATGTGGTTCCCTCTAGTGGCTATAGCGTGCACTGTCCCTTCAATAGAGGTAAAGCATACAATGGACATCATTTTGTCAATCAGTACATTCTGGATATTTCAGTTGTTGAGTTTCAAAATCTTCCTAATTCAGATGTTTAACAACAAAACCTGGAACTGTATGTGAATTTTACACATTCCAATCAAGAGAGAGCGATGTTGGGCCTCCCTGGTGGCTCAAGGGGTTACGTACAACACTGTGAAGCTCTCTGCAGCCTCTGCAGCACAAGTTTGTTCCCCGGCTGGCCAAAGAGCTACCCACATGGCACAGCAGACCTCTCTTGTCTTGCCCGCTACTCCCCTCAGTAGTAGTGTATTTCAGTCAATCCTCCTGTTCTTTTCCCCACTCTGTCTCTGGTGAATTCCCTCACCCCCTGCACCTCTGGCCTGTGCCCCAGTTCTTATATGCATAAATAAATAAATCTTAAAAAGAGAGAAAGAGCAATGGGATATCCTTTATGCTGTATTGTCCCTATTTTGCCCCTAATGTTCCAATGTATACTACTTTCTGTAGTCAACAATTAAACAACAATTTAAATAAGAAACACAAAATGCTCAAAAGTAGGAATGACAACACCACAGTAAAATATCACCTCAAATAAATATAATCGTGAATACTGTAAAACTAGTGTTAGTTTATAAAGCATTTCCCATAGTACACCATCACATCTAACTCTAAGAGCAACTCTGAGACAGTAGGCAAGTTGAATCATTATCTTACAGAAGGGCAACTAAAGATCAGTGAAATTAAATTCAAAATCAACTACTTAAAACATGACATGAATAGACCTAAAATTCAGCTTTTTGGGTCCCTAGTTAACAATTTTTCTTCAAATTTACTATATTTTCTTTCCTCTTACATGATGCCATTATGCTGAATTTACACATTTGTCAATCTGCAGGCTCTGAGTTAGATGTTATTTTAGAAATCATGGGTGTAAATATGCATGTATATCCTAAATAGAACTGTAAACCCATTTTATTCTAGAAGTTGTTAACAGTGTACACACTACACTACTATTTAGAGAAGAAAATTAGAAAATGGCATTGGAATTGGAGATAAGCATTTCATCAAGTATCATTTTATCACATATTACCATACTGAAGCATATAATAAAAGTATTTGTTCCAACTATGTTGGCGATAGTCATATTGTAAAACAAATCACATTTTCTTGAAAAGGTTATATATATATGTATATATTGTAAATAAATCATGGCAATCTGCAATTGAAATTCTCGAACTTATAAAACAGGCATAAAAATCACTGAATTTTACATAAGAATCATTCATTTTAGCAAGAATATTTTCTAAATGAATCATCCTTGTGAATTGTAGTGAATTTCATAACTCCAATTCCAATATTTTAAATGAATGTATTTAAGAGTTACACATCAAAAGAAATGGAATGAGAGACCATTCTACTGCTGATTTATCAAACAACTGAACAGTCTATAGTCATCCTCCCCTGGCTTGCCTGATGTGGGAATCTAAGCAAGGTTGGGCCTGGTTAGTACTCGAATGAGGGAAAGTGATTGCACAAGTACTGTTTTTGCTGTGTCTACAATAGAAGAAATGGAGAACAATGCTCATCAGTAGTTCCACATGGAACTACTGCATATTTTTATGAAATACAGTCAATATTCACTTGTTTTGTGATCTGGTATATAATTGAGTAACACTAATAAAATAAAACCTAAATTTAGGTGAGGTGACTAAAGCAAAAGCACTTATAAATAAGACCCATAGTGTCTAAATTAAACTCAATATAATTTTGCAAAGACACCTATATCAATAAAGAGGATAGTCTATTTTTAAAGATATCAGAGTATTTATCCTGTTTTAAAGATGGCCAAAAATAGGTTAGAGTTGATTTCTCTAATTTCAGAAGACGTTTCACAATATCAGGATAAATACATTATGGGAAAATCAAAAAACAACTACTCAGGATAAAAGACTCAGACTATGAAGATTTTTAATGATGTTCTTCCCTGATTCAAAAATTTATATACATTAGAGAAAAATTACAATGTGATTACAAGATAAAAATATCAACATTATAATTGTAATAGTTACAGAACTGACATTAAGCTCATGCTTAAAATAAAAAATTGTGATTGTTGATACATTTCATATATATAATTAAAATCACCATGTAAATAACTATTTAAGAAAAAATTGTTTTCAAGAAGTTTTCATATCTTAACATTAACTTTCACTTAGGTAACTTATTATAAAGTACAGTAATGAGACATTGAGAGTTTATCTCCTCCTTAAGTTTTCCAACATAATATGTGTTTCTAGCCATTCACATCATAAAGGATTCTGCTGCATGTTCATAAAATATGAGTCAGGTGTATGAGGTTTAAGTTTTCTAACACAAACTACAAAATACAAAAAGATAGAATTACATGATATTGTTTCATTAAAAAAATTAACATATTTCCCTACCTTTAGTGTGGCCCTCAAAATTCTGCCTCAAATTACGTGGGTTTAAACTAAAGTTTAAAGAACAAACATAAAATATATAAAAATGGACAAGAGGTATGAAAAACAACATTTACACAAAGTATTATTGCCATTAATGCCTATTAAAATATGTTTGATCCTTCAATGAAATGAGTAAGTCATCTGTAAACATTAGAAAAGGTCATGGCTATGCTGATTCATACAGCTTTTATGTTTTCAAGGTGGTATATTAAAAAGCTTTAGAGGAAACATTTTCTGACCAAATAAGGGCCATTTCTTCCCAGTTGGTTAGAGCAATTAAGAATGTATGTTTATTTAAATATTCAAGTTTTTCTTAACCTTTTCTACAGTATTGACCATGAACTGGCAGTTTACTTTGGGATGTATTTCTGTATACCCCCTCCAAAGCACAAGACTTTCTGACAGGGCAAATCATACCAAGGCCCCAGTTGAGTGTGTGTATCTAAATCTGAAGGTTGAAGACCTAGACTTCGGCTTATGTGAACGCATTTAAAAAAATGAAAAAACCACTAAAGGTTTTCATAACAGAAAATCAATGTACAGAGTCTCAGAAATCTTACCAGGAATCCATACATCTTTTTTTTTCTATTCTTCACATTTTAAAAGGACAGGTTTATTAAGAAAAGGAGAAAGAAAACGAGAGGCCCTGGTATAGTCTGAGGAGAGCAAGAGAGCTGAAATTTCTGCATTGCCCCATGCATCTTTTATAATTAGATAGCCACACTTACTCAGTACCATGTTTATTAAAGTACACTTTTTTTTTAAAATTCTGATAGGAAATTTTACTTTTGCTTTCCTTCATTTGTATTCCTGCGAAAAATGAGGCTGCAACAGATATTGGTGTCAACTTCTCCAGCCCTACCCCACCATGCTAAGATCCTGGCAAGGCATTAATACAAAAGGTCAATCATTCGGTGAGCATCATGTGTTTTAAAAATTCCCACAGTCAGACGGCTGTCAATGGTGGTGCTGGTGAACCGTTATGCAAAGCCCCCCAAACACTTTGCAAACTCAAATTTTTGAGCACAATAGTAAAGTTCAGTGCTGGAAAGAGATAGTGTACTGAATACACAATACCAAGCTTTGTCTGATTGGGGCTTCTGTTAAGGAGAAGGCTACTTAATCTCCTCATTTGCCCTGGGGATTCTAACTGTTTTAATGTGTCCTTTTTGAGAGTCTGTGAACTGTAGAATATATGCTGGTAACAACTTTCTTTGGGGCTTTCCTTAGAAAAGCCCAGAGCTGCCAACACAAGAAAGCTGACACAGTGGTGCTAACAAACACAAAGGGGACCTTTAGCTGTTTGTGCAAACTGCCTGGCTAAAGTTTCATGTCATGCCTTGATGAAGGATCTAATTCTTTGGCTCACTTCATAGGAATCTAGCTTTTGTAACAGTGTGGAAAGGATACCTTCTTCATGGAGTTGGGAAAGAATGGAAAAATTTGATGCAACATTGAGAAAATTTGTGATACCTAAAATAAGGTAACAGATTACATTTTAAAAGACTTTTAACAACATTTAATACCATACTACCAATTAACTGCATTGATCTTGCACTCAAGATCATTTAAGGGCCTGTAATGTCATTTTTTAAATGGGTAGTTTTTGTGAAATGGCAATATTTTTGTAATTATTATTATTCAATATTTTATGTATACAAAGAAAACATAATATAGAAAGCAAACTTGTATCCCATTTTAAATTCAAAGATCATTTTGCAATGGTATTTAAAATTCCACTGTTTGGGAAATGATCTAACTTATTTAATAACATACCTAAGATGCTAAAAAGAAATTCCATGATTAGGAGAGTTAATTGTTTAGCCATTCAACAACATTCCTATTCAAAGTTTGACTAAATTTAAAAGAATTGATCCATCAATATATTGCAATCTTGCCATCTAGAAAAGTCATATATTGTCTATATGTGTTCTTTTCCTACTTAAATAATTCTAATACTCATAAAAGGTTATGATAAGCATAACATATCCTTGTGTGTAAAGTAGAAAATTTAAGCATGATTAAATGAGTTGTGGATGCATTTTTGCAAGCATAATGTCTAACACATTTGGCATTATATTAGCAATATATTGAATATATAAGTTAAATATATGATAATCATAAAGTTGATGGAGATTAATTTTCTTAAAATGAAGAGAATTAATATTTAATGGGGTTTTGTACTGATGACGTGAGATAGAAAAACCAATGTAGAAATGCTCATAGTCATGATAAATAAAGGACTATGGGTGCATTGGTGGTAGGTGCAGTGGGGTAACATGCATCTGAAAAAGTGTGATGACACCTTTGAATCATACATAGTGTAGTAAACCAATGTCATCTCAATAAAAAAATAATACAATTAAACAACAAAAAAGACAAAAGTCCTGAGACTCACAGCCTGATTCTCAACCCCAAATCCTAGCTCCTATGGGGTAACTCTGTTGACAGTCTTCCTGCCTAGTCCAATCAATGTTACTCTTTGTCAATCTCTTCTCACCTCCATTTCATTTTGCCCAGTCTATACTGACTTGCATGGTCTGGAGAAAGTATGTTGGACTTATTTTAGCTTTCTGGAAATGAAATATCCCTTATCTCCTGTAGTGTATTACTTCACTGTGATACAGTTGAATTCTAATAAAGCTGTCAGGAATTCTTTATATACAAATTGGGGAAATGCCTCTGGATTTCTTTGAGTGATTAAAAAAAAGTTTATTTGTGAATAGTGACTGACAAACAGTTGGAAACAGACTTGAAGAAAAAATAAAGGCAATTACCATTTTGGTTCTTAGAAAATAGAAATGTTGCAAGGTAAATGATGTGCTTTGATGATGTTTTTAAATAGAATAGTTTGTGAAGGCTTTGCAAGTAACATATTGTGCTATAATGGTATCTATTTCTATCAATTGATGGATGGTAGATTCTGCAATTATCTGTCTATAGCTTACTATTTTTTTACACTTTGAAATTGCAAATATTGGCTAGAGAGCAATTTAAATCAGAAAGGATAACAAATTGGGGCAAAACAAAATAAACATTTAACCATGATTTTTTTTAGCACCATGTTTACAATCAATTTCATTTTTTACTGAAAAATTTCTCACTGGTAAATGACAGGAACTGTAGCCAATCCAGTTTAACTTTAGCTCTTTAATTTATTCCACATGGATGCATCAGTGGCAATGCAAACTACAGAAAGGGGGGAAAAAAAAGAAAATTCAATTGTGCAACTGAAATAGTCTATAATTCACAGATATTATACAATTCTATGATGAAGGCAAGTTCCCTCAAACTTCTTATGTAGAGTATGATATATTCTCAGAATGAATTTACTAAGTGAATATTTTCATAAAACAAATTTCATTTCTGGCTCTGATCTAAATTCTGAGAATTTGTTTTAGTCTTATAGAGAAGTGTTTTGCTACCATAAATCTTCCCTTAGCTTATTCTCATCTAGAATCCATTGTTTTTCAACTTGAAAGCCTGAGCTTCAAAACATCATTATTTATTTATTTATTTATATTTTATTTTATATAAAACCATCATTAATTTGATTGCACTGGCTGGTTAACAGATGCAAAGCCTAGTAAGTTTAACATTTCTGGATTATTATGAGGGTGGCATAGCTGATTTTCTGACAGCATAATCAGTTGCAGAATCTGAATTCTGATTTGACCATACATTGTTTGTATGATGATGGGCAACTTACTTAATCTTTTTTTGTTTGTTTCAGTTTCTTGATCTGTAAAATGAGGATAATAACATTTATTAGGTTATTCTGAATGTTAACATTAGCTAATATTTAGGGAAAGCTTTCCAGGAACCAGGAAATTTTCTAATGCTTTTTGTATTTTCACACAACAAATTTATGAAACATTCTCATCACATATTAGTTATATTAAGTAATTTACCCAAAGTCATATAATTGTTAAATTGTGGAGATGAGGTTTGCAGAATTTGGATCCCAGAATTCATACTTTGAACTACTAGCTTAGTCTCTGCATAAGCAAACACAAGTTAAGTCTTGTTATGGTATCCAGTACACAATAAAACTCAGTGAAAGTCAGCTTTTGAGATTCTGATAGGAAATGGACATTCTAGCTAATTTATTTTCTCATAAGAGAAATAGTCAACAGTGAATACTATAAAATATAAGTTAATTTAAATTTGATATAAAATTATGCCTCTAAGATAACAAATGATACTTCATAACAAATATATTTGTTGCCAATATTTTTTTTTTATAATTTTTTTTTAATAGAGGCATGTTTTTATTTATTTGTTTGTTTGTTTTTGTTTTGTTTGTTTGTTTATACATGCACTGGGTACAGTCAGAAGCGCGGGAGGGTGAGAGAATTCACCAGAGCCAGAGCGGGGAGCAGAGCAGGCAGAAGGACCGAAGTACACTGCTGAGTGGAGCAGCGGGCGGCAGGAGAGGTCTGCGCGCCATGTGGGACCCTCCTCTGGTGGCCGGGGAGCAGCCGGGGATCAAACCGGCGCCGCAGAGGCCGCGGGCAGCTTCGCAACCCAGCGCTCAACCGCTGCGCCACCAGGGAGGCCCTGTTGCCAATATTTTTAATCTCCAATAGAAATATTGTTTGAAATTACATGTTTTTCACATGGACATAGGAGTCACTGTTTTAGAAACATATGCTTAGAGAGTTTTTGAATGATATATATAGTAGCATTAACAAAATCATAAACACTAGTAATTTAATAAAGTCTTCAAATTTAACATCCTACTGTTGTATTTTTTTTTTTTTTAAGATTTATTTATTTATTTATATAGCACTGGGTACAGTCAGAAGTGCGGGAGGGTGAGAGAATTCACCAGAGGCAGAGTGGGGAATAGAACAGGCAGACCGACGAAATACACTGCTGAGGGGAGCATCGGGTGGCAGGAGAGGTCTACGCACCATGTGGAACGCTCGCCGGCAGGCGGGGATCGAACCAGCGCTGCAGAGGCTGCGGGCAGCTTCGCAGACCAGCGCTCAATCACTGCAACACCAGGGGAGGCCCCTACTGTTGTATATTTACACAAAGTGAGTACTTAAATAATTGATATGACATAATTCAAGTGCTTAGTATTAAATTCTATTTCTTTATCTAATTTTTAGTGATTCTGAACACTTTTCTTTAAGGTATTTACACTGATATAATCTTTGCAAGGTACCTTAAGCCATAAAAAATTAGAAACAATAATATATGTGATTGAAACATGATGAGTCATACTGATTTAATTTATGTTGTTTGGATATAGTTAAGTTTTAGCCTCACATGGCTTCATGAAAGAGACCTGATCTAAGATTCAGTTTAAAGGACTGATGGGCACGATTTGGCTGTATGGAAACTATTTCTTTATTTCAGGCTAGATTTCACAAGAAGGGTCAAAATGAGAGGCCAGGGGCCTCCCCGGTGGCGCAGCGGTTGAGCGCTGGGCTGCGAAGCTGCCCACAGCCTTTGCAGCACCGGTTGAATCCCTGGCCACTGGCAAGGGTCCCACATGGCACGCAGACCTCTCCTGCCGCGCCCCGCTGCTCCCCTCAGCAGTGTATTTCGACAGTCTGCCTGTTCTGTGCCTCGCTCTGGCTCTGGTGAATTCTCTCACCCTCCCACGCTTCTGACTGTACCCAGTGCTTGTATAAATAAATTAAATAAAATAAATCTTAAAAAAAAAAAATGAGAGGACAGAAGGAATTCTCCCTAATATGTAACTGTCATGCATAGAAGACTAATGAGGGGCTTCCCTGTGGCTCAGGGGCTAAAGACAGTGCTGTCGCCTGCCAGAGAGCAGACCCACATGGCACAGAAGACCTCTCCTGTCTCTCCCTGTGCTACCCTTAGCAGTGTATTTCAGTAGATCTGCCTGTTCTGCTCCCACTCTCTCTGGTGAATCCTCTCACCCCCCCCCACACACACCTCTGGCTAACACCCCAGTTCTTGCATGAATAAGTAAATAAATCTTTAAAAAGAATATTAATGAACTTTGTGATTTTTGAGTGAGACTAAAGACTTTGAAAAAAGAACACTAAATCCTGGTGGATAGCACCTTCTTGATTCAGAGGATAATGGAAATTCCGTTTGATATATTTTACTGTATGAAATAAAACAAGAGAAACTGCTCACCCAATGTTAAGGAAGTATATATAAAGATAAAAGTTCATATCTTATGCAGTTCAGCCTCAAGAAATAACTTTACAAGTCTCAGCAGATTGACAAATTAATGATGAATGTAGTGTACCATCTATATAATCAAGATCGTATCTATAATTTTAAATAACATGATGAAGAAGGTTTCCAGAACTTCTATGTTTCATAAGATACTCATTACACAAACAATGTCTAAAAGCATATTATCAACCAGCTTACATGTTCAACATTGAGAGTGTAAATGTCAATAGAATACCTTTGTAGTCCTTTAGTAGCTTACAATCAGGTAATGAAAAAATAGATTTGCTATTATCTAAGATATGTGGAAATTATCCACATCCAGTGGACAATGATTTTACACCCAAAGAAATCCTTCAAAATTTCTCTAGTAGCAAAGGACACAAATATGTGTAGCTAGATTGGGTACCACAGTTCTGCAAGATAAACATGTTACTCAACTCAGTTTTCTTGGTATATTCTCTTAGCACATGTCACTGAGAAAATTAACTCCTCCAGAAAGCATCAGGTTGCCTAAAAGAAAGTTAATTCGTCCTATAGAGCCTAATATTAAATACAATGACTGCTGAATTTTTCAAACACTCTGAAATAATGTGGCTATTGATGTTTCTAAATAGGGCTCTTGTCTCTTTTTAATTTAATGGAAGCTCCTACTGAAAGGTATAAATAACTCTTAAAGCCATATATATATATATATATATATATATAGACATATATGTATATGCATACATATACAGTCAAGGAATAAATGTTATTGATGATGAAAGGCAAGAACCCAAACAGATTGATAAAGGACACACACTGAGTTAAAAAGCAGATCAGTAAAATACCGGATTGTCTCACTCATAGCAGGAATCTAGAAAACTTAAATAAGGGACCAGGAAAAAGAATAACTATAAGAAAGAAAATATCAAAATCAACAAACAACTATTAACCAGAGACACTCTATGGGGGGGTGGGGGGCGGGGAAAGGAGGGATTGGGGTCAAAATAAGGGGGTTGTCATTGTATGGGCAATATAAAAATAAAATTTAAATTAAAAAAAACAAAAATAAATAAATAAATTAAAAAAAAAGCAGATCAGTGATTAGGGTTTATCAACAGATAGATAAACTTGAAATGTGTTAAAGTAGGGGTTAGTGACAGACCTTTGCAGAATTTTAACAATTTTAGTAGTCTTTTTATAACTTAAAAGGAAAAGCAGAAATGAATGTTAAATTGTATATTTAGAAACTCTGTGTTTTTTGAAAGATTATATATTTGAATCATGCATGTGCCATTATAGTAACATCAGCTGATTATTACCAGAGTACATATTTCACATTTCTGCTCTAGTGCAAGAAATAGATCAAACTTATCTTCCATAAAAAGACTGACTCATTTGTACAGGACATATTCCATCATCTATAAGAATGCTTCAGAAAGACAGTGCTGTGGAGGGTGCTGAGGGGGAAAAAAAAAAATGCTCCTTCCAGTTTTGTATGCAGACTAGCCGGTTCCCACTAGAGGGAGACCATTAGGATGTGCAATGCCATTTTCCTATACACCAGTGAAAAAAGAAGACGTAGAAATCTCATTTCTGTAGAATTAGGCTTTCTCCCTGCTTACTAGAATAAGTTTTTAAGTAGAAAAGAAGTAATATTTCAGTTACATACTCATAAATACTAAAATATATTTAAGAACAAAGTCTTCCTTAGGACATAATGAACAGTATTTATAGTACGGTTTCTGAAGAAAATCTTTCCTGAGGTCTCCCCCTCCCCACCTCTACTTTTAATAGGAAGCTTTCGGGACTAGTGTTCATACATATTTCCTATATGTTTGCAAATATTTCCTATATGTTTAAAATGAATGTCCCTGTACAAGGGATTAAGTCTCAGCACTATGAAGCTGTAGGCAGCCACTGCAGCACAAGTTTAATTCCCAGTCACGGAGCTAACCCACCTGGTGCAGCAGATCTTACCTGTCTCAACTGCTGCCCCCCTCAACAATGTATTTCAGTCAGTCTGCCTGTTCTGTTCCCCACTCTGTCTCTGGTGAATCCTCTCAAGCCCCCAACACCTCAGACTCGCACCCCAGTTCTTGTATGCATAAATAAATGAAATAAATCTTCAAAAAAATTAAAAAAAGAATGTGCTGAATAATTTACTGAAATTACTGAATAATTTGAATGTCCTCTGATGCAAGTACCACTACTAGAAATTATAAAAATAGTCATATTTGATTGTTATATATTGATTTTCATTGAAAGGTATAGTCAATTACATTGAAGGTGGTGGGTTTTAAGATGGTGTGTATCCGGGAATTTGTCTCAGGAATCTATCAGAGACACAAGTGTTTTTATAAAAACAAAACAAAAAAAAATGAATAGGTAGTTTTGAAAAATACAAAAGGATTTTAAGCATAAGACTTCCATTTAGAAGTTATAATGTTTTAGTATAAACTAAAATGCAATAATTGTATGTAAATAGCACTGTATCTAGGTTGGTTTCTGTTAGTTGCTTCAAAATCATTAAAATTCCTTAATTATACAGATACAGGTTTCCAGGTCCTTCAAGATGTGGCTATTAAAATATAATGACTAATCAATTCTTTCTCTCAAATTGAAGCTATGAACTACTTCAATATGCTTCTTTCTTCCTTCTATTCCTCTCTCCTTTCTTTCTGCCTCCTTCTGCCTTCCTTTCTTTTTCTTCTATCTTTTTTCCAATTATCGTGGAAGTGGATGCTAAAGTAGCTACTGATTTTTCAAATTTGAATGACCAATGACAAAATAAATAGGGGTACATTAAGGGAAAACTTTTGTAGAAAACTATCTTTTGTTAAAGAGAAAATGGTATAAAGAAGAGAGTTTGTGTAGTTCAACTCATTTTAATCTTCCCCAGACAGTATTGCTAATTGTTTATTAAGTGTTGAAATACTGCTGAAACACATCTTTCTAAAGAGTTGTTAATTAAGTGGACATTTTTGTGATCTCCTGTTACCAAGGGCATCTCCATTTACATATGTTTAAAACTTATTTACTGTGATTGTTGGTGGGAGTTCAACGATTTTGGAAAGGAAAAAGGTTCTTTCTGTCTCCTTCTGTCATGGTGAACAATAGCATCACAATACTAAACTCAACTAGTGTTCATGACTGTTGTGTTCAATTACACACTAAATTTGGTCTCTTTCTCATGGGGCAAGACTTTAATTCTGCTGGCTGTTTGATATGGGAAAGCGATCTGTTGTAATATTGCTATGCAATCCAGGTTTAATAGAATGACTTTTAAATTGATTTAGAATTATTCATTATAAATATCCACTATCTTGTTAAATTGTATGGGATTAATTTTTCTTACAAAATGTATGCCATTTAAGTTACTGTCCAATGGCTACCTCAGAATCTAAGTTTGATCAGGAAAATATAATAGAATGTAGAATATTTACAGAAAGCTTGTTTTATCTTATTAATTCTAACTATAGTCACATTATGAAAAATGTACAAAATTCTTACAAATGCTGTAACAACAATGCAAAGTTAACTAGTATATTCTGGGTTGTTAGATTCTATTACCTTTTTAAACAAACATATTTAAACAAAGCATATTATAAAGAGGGTCACCAGAAAGGTAAGATACACACATTTAACAAAATCTGATTTGCTTAATGACAAAAGTATATATATATATATATTTTTCCATCAGTACATATTCTGAGCAAGGTTAGTGATATTTAATGTTTGTACATTTTATCTTCATTCTTTGTGGAGAAAATTTTTGCTTAAAATAAATAACCAATTATTAATGAAAATGAGTGATACTTAAGGTTTCCTATTTTTATCACTATGTATGATAGGCAGCTAGTATTTTGATCCCCACAGATTAATGTGTATATGTTAGCAGTGTTATATTTTGTTTACTTAATAAATTTAAGGAGTATAAATCCTATTTATCTTCTCTCTAAAAAAAGAAGTTTTCCATTTCATGAATAAAGATATGTCTTCCTTCATTTGACTTATTTCATTTGGCATAACACTCTCAAGATCCATTCATATTGTAGCAAGTGGACTATTTTTAATCTTTTGTATGGTTGAATAGTATTCCAGTGTGTGTGTGTACATTATTTCTTTATTCATTCATACATTAAAAGACACTAAGTTTTTTTCCCATACCTTGCCTATTGTAAATAATTCTGCAATGAATATTGGATTGCATATATCTTTTTAAGTACACTTTTCATATTCTTTCTATAAATACTCAGAAGTGGCATAACTATATCATGATAATTCTATTCTTAAATTTTTAAAAATCTCCATACTGTTTTACACAGTGACGGTGCCAATTTACATTCCTACCAAAGTGTATACAAGTTTCTCTTAAAGTTTGTTTTTTGTTAGTTTATTTGTCTTGTACTGGGTATTCAATTTTGAGATGCCATTTAGATATGCAAGTGCAAATGCTGACAAGGTATTGGGATATATTAGACAGTATTTAATAAAGATACAAAAAAATTTGTTTCAAGAGGTAGGTGTTAGTTAAACTCACCAAGAAAAAAAAAGGAAGAAACTAGTAAGTAGAATTAGAAATGAAAGAGAAGTTAAAATAGACATCACAGAAACAGAGGATCATAAGAGCCCACTGTGAACACCTTTATGACAACAAATTGAATAATTTAGACAGACACATTTTTTAGAAGCACAACCTTGAAAGACTGAATCAAGGACCAGAAAGTTTGAGCAGAGTAATTACAAGTAAGGAAATTGAAACAGTCATCAAAGTGTCCCCTCAAACAGAAGCCCAGGACCAGATATGTTCACAAGTGAGTCTTATCAAGTCTTCAAAGATGAACTTATATCATTCTCAAGCTCTTCCAAAAAATTGAAAGAAGAGGGAATAGTTCCAAATGCATTTATGAAGCCAACAATACCCTGATAGCAAAGGCAGAAAATGATGTCAAAAATAAAGGAAACTAACAGGTCAATATTTTTAATGAACATATATGCAAAAATACTCAAAATCTCAGCAAACCAAATTCAACAATACATTTAAAATAATCATATGCTATGACTGAGTGGAATTTATTCCAAGGGGATGATTTACCATCTACAAAACAATTAATGTAACGCACCATATCAAGAAAAGGAAAAATAAAAATGCTATCTTAAGGCAGCTCTCCTGCCCACCCGTGACTATGAAACAACAACAACAAAAAAACACAAACCCAAAAACCCTGAATCTGAGAGTTGCTATGAGAGTGACTAAGGATAAAACTGCTTCAATGGACCTGGAGTAAGGATCAATTGAGATAATACATTCAGAACAACCCAGGGTCTGTCACAGAATGAAATTCACTTAATAAGTCCTATATATTGTTCTATTACACATTATCACTTTTGGACATGGTGTCATTTTGGAATCACCCTACAATCTCTCTCCTCTCCATATTCTAACAGCTGTTAGATCCTACATCACTTCTGCCTGGCAGAAATTGTCCTCCTTGCTTCCCTTGTCCAAAGTAGTTTTCATTCAGTAACTCATGCAATCACTTCTCCCCTCTGACTTCACTGGAACCTCCACTCATTTAAGTCATTCTTTAAAGTATTTTCTGTCTCAGCCCCTTCATATCTCATTTGGCAAAATATTTGAACAAAAGTCTTTGGTCAAAATATATCTTATGCTTATCTGTGTTTTTTGTTTGTTTGTTTGTTGTTTGAAACAGTCTTTAAGATGGAATCGATCCACCCATGTCGCTGGGCTTTTTTAAAGTTTTCATATCTATTTGTACACTTGACTTAATAAATCTAGAATAGGACAGAGTGCATAGGAAATTTATTTTTAAAATCATGTGATCATATCAATATAGAGGGAAATTTAATATATCTAATGTTCATTTATAACAAAAACTAAAAATGCAGTAATGTGAGAAAGATGTCTACTTCCTTTTTCTCTAATTTCTAAAGAAAAAGGTAAAAGAATGCAGAAAATATATATTTTACACAAAGTGAAAGGAAAAAATGGCAAATGAGAAACTGATGTGGGGTTAATAGCTATATGAATATGCATTTTAATTTTGCACCCTTCATAATAAATACAAAGATGAGATCAGGTAGAATAACTCAGCATGGAAACTTAGCATTCTGAAAAATAGAGATCCTGCATCTGAGAGTGTAGACACCTCATCTCAGCTGGTCTGCACAGACCCCCCTGAGTGCCAGCCCTAGTCCACCAGGAGGCCCTTTTTTGCTTCAACCAGAAGAAAGGGACTATCATGAAACAGGAGAAACTCCCAAATCTGTAGGCACAAGTACACATCGGTGGGAAAGGAACTGTTTGAAGAAAGAAGGTGGGTCAGAGAACAGGACAGTAGGCATTTAAAAACTTCAGTTCTTAAAGAAGTAATGGCTGAATGGTATCTTTGGCATTGAAGAGGTAAAATGTTCACAGAGCAAGGAACAGAGATCCACCAATAAACTTAAAAGTTCAGGCATCTCGGGTAGTGGACACTTTCACCGACCAAGTCATGCTGAAACAAAGCACTGACAGAAATGCTACCCATCTTTAAACCTGTTTGGTGCAGCCAGTCTGACCAACTTAGGTTAAGGAGACTGGCAGAAGCTCTGCCCAAGCCGTGGGTGCAAAGCACCACTTGCCACTACAGAAGACAAGGAGCTGGAAGTTCCAGATCTTGTGGATAATTTTGATGAGGCTTCCAAAATGAAGCAAGCTGCATTGAGTCAACTTGAAGAAGTTACTGAGAACTGTTATTTTATCTTATGACTCCTTTTTAAAATTTTATTCTGGATCTGATAAAATCTAGATCGCTAATATTTTTGAGAGCGAGTCTGTTGGACACTACAGCATTTTTCAGTTTTTGTTTCTATACGATCTGTTCTTTGAAGTTAATGAAGATGAAGAAGACTGGGAATAATGTTTGAAACAAAGTTTAATCAAGTTCTTTTGCCTAGTAAAAAAATAAAGACAAAATTTCAACTCTCATTTCAGGCTTAAGGAGTAATGCATAGTATTGAATATTTTCATTTTAAAGGTTACCAAATCCATATCTTCACCATATCTTCAGAGTATGATGTACAGCAAAAATATCTTGCTAAGGCAAATTTAGAGACATTTTATGCTTTCTATCTACATGTGAGAATCATTTCAAATTACTGTTTATCCTCCCTTAATTCATTTTAATTGTACAGTGGTAATTTATTTCATTCCTCAGGGTGAGAAGCTAAGATAAATTAGACAAGAAGGCAAAGTCCTTACCAATAGGAATCACTGTTTTATAATTTTTAAGGGGCATCTCAGTTTGAAACAAAAGCCATATTAAATCTTCCTATCTGCAATTGTAGGAGGTCAGGTCTTACTTATGTTAAGCCATGAATAAAATCTTAGTGTTAATAGTCACAAAGCTCATTTTTAATTCATTTTAATGAAAGGAACATTGGCTTACAATGCTGCATATGCTCTAGAGGTGTAGGATGACACCTTCTCAGAGGTGTGTTACCACCCACACTGGCCATCAAGGTGCCCATTGTCCTCCACCACAGTCCAGAGGAACCCTCCCCACTCTCTCTCCCCTTCCCTGACCCCCAGCCTCAAGTCTACAGTCAAATTTCTAGAGTGTGTTATTGGTTGCATTTTCTCTAACCCTGTATTTTGTTTCTCCATACTCCACATATAAGAGAAACCATCCAAAACTATTAGTGAAATGTTTTATGAGGTGGTACAAGAGGTAAAAACATACTCAGTTCATTTTCACCTAATATCAAGATGTCTTACTGATATTAGTTTATTCTTAAAGGTATTATTTTAAAAATATATATGATCTATTAATTAAATAGAAATTGATGAAATTATATGAAAACAATAATTATCAGTAAGAGAGATTTTTTTTCTTCCATTTGATGGACTAAGTGGATCGAATAAAAGAAAACTTAACTTTAACTCGCTAGCAAAATGAAACCTAATGGTACTTAGAATGACTTTATATGGACACGTATTAATAATTTACAAAATGTTAGGGCCATATTAGGTGATGTATATAGAACAGAGAAATCTATGAAATGTTGTTTTGAGCTTAAAATCTTTCCATTTATTGGGCTCCCCTGGTGGCACAGCAGTAGAGCACTGGGCTACGATGCTGCCTGCAGCCTCTGCAGTGCCGGTTCCATCCCCGGCTGCCAGCAAGGGTCTCTCCTGCTGGGCCCACTGCTCCCCTCAGCAGTGTATTTCATCAGTCTGCCTGTTCTGCTCCCCACTCTGGCTCTGGTGAATTCTCTCACCCTCCCATGCTTCTGACTGTACCCAGTGCTTGCATGGGTAATAAATAAATATTAAATCTTAAAAAAAAAAACTTTCCACTTATTTTAAAGAGGTAAAAATTAATGCTAAGGCAAGGTGGAACTGATTGCGGTACTCTGTGGTGCAGGCTCATGTGTGGATGACAATAGACCAGCCTCTTTCACAGTCTTACCTAGTATATCTCTGCACTGATTGTCACCATCATTCTCCTATTCTGCCATTCTCAAGTTTTGTGTGGAGTCTCAGAGGAAAAGGAAAGATTGCCTTGCTACGCCCTGTACCTATCTACAAGTTCTTATCAGCACCACTCATAATCCAGACAATCTTATGACTTTGTGGGAAGTAAATGTGGACATTCCTAAAAGGAAAACTGGACAATCTTATCACATATTTTATATTATATATATGAGCATATTATATATGTAATACACATATTACATATATATATCGGTTCAAAGTATGTAGAAAACAGCAAGAATCAGAATGAACAAGGAGCACCTTTTGCATGAAGAAAAAAAGAAACAAGTTTGATATGACAGACTATAAAGACCTAAGACCTTAGATCTACCTAATTCATCTTTTAAAAAAAAATTAGCGGCTAAATAACAACATATATAAAAGAATAGTGAGGATTTAAAAGGAAATGAGAGAAAAAAAGCAATTACAAGCATGTCAGAAAGCAGTAGATTCAGATTATTTGGTTCCCTTATTTTTTTTCAAAATACACCTTAGATACAGAAACACTCCATTTTAATTCCAAAAAAGAAGGCCAATTTTCCATTGTTAGCCTTTGGACATTGATCTTCATTAACATATCTTACTCTAAAGAGCTGAAATATGAATGTAATTAGATGCAGTTAATATCATAAACATGGCATCATGGAGAAATCAGAGTCCACGTAAGGGCATGTATCTGAACAAGACAGAAAATCATAAGAATTTCAAAAAATGAAGCAAAGTTGTAAGTAGGTTATTTCTAAAGCATTCATTTATTTCTAGAGGGAAAAAAAAAACATTTAATTTATAAAGTATGGGCATCTGGATTCTTCATAGATTTCTTGTTTTAAAATGATTCCTGATCTAGCAAATGGACCTAGAGTGCTGAATTTTTCATCGAATGGGAGAGGCATTGCTTTGTTTCAAATAATATAATTCATTTGCTCATTAAAATCAAGACTAAACAAGAAAGTGCGGAGCAAACACCTCTGACACAATTGTGTGATGTGATGCTTTATTTATGGAAAACTCACCTATTTTAATTTGCAATTTTAGTATTGTATAATTAAATTGACTTTTTGTCAAGTCAGATTCAAACATCTTAGAGATAAAAGACTGGTGTGTTAATCCACTAAGCTATATATTATTTAAGTTCTAATCAGGAGGTTAATGAATGATTTCAGCGTTTTTTAAAAAGTCATTGCCTGAAACTTTAGAGATAAGACACCATTAAACAAAAATGTACCTTTAGATTCACTCCTAATTCATTTCTAGACACTATCTTTCTGATACCCTTTTAAATCCTGAATAGTCTATTATTTATGTTATTGAATAACCACAAGTTTTAGAAAAGATGAATTACTAGAATTTGACTTCTCTTGATCCTGATAAGTCTTTGGAATAAAGGATAATTCTACTTGAAACTACTATAAAAAAAGTGTTTGCGTTGATGTCATATATGAAATTCTAATAAGCACGATAAATTAATTTGCACACTATCCAGAGAGCCAAGGCCAATTGTTTTCTCTCGGTACACTTACAAGAGTAGTTACCACAGAGAGGTGAAGACAATAAAGTTTAAAAAAAAAGTAGCTTGATAACTGAGAACTAAAAAGAATGCCTGTTCATTCTCATATTCTTTTGTGACAACACAGATGAGATTTATAGGCTGAGGAATGACCCATATGTCGGCTCACTTTCTAATCTTGCTGGCTCCTACAATTGTGGACAGGTCAATATGTAAATTCCTTACTTTTTGTTGTCCTTCTGTTGAATGGGAGTCCCTGATGTCCCTTTATTAGAGACAACAATCTTTGCAGAGAATTTGAGTAGCTAGAGAGTAGTATTATATTCTACAAGGAATTTCAGGAGAAATATTCTAAGACTGGGTTCTTATTGCCATTGTCTTGCTGTGACCATGCTGATGACATGATATATTAGGCATGCTGAAAAAGAACCATGATATTGACATATGGGAGGAATATTCTCAGGGGCTGTCTGTCTCAGTGTAGATTATTTACCCTTAAAGCAAAACACACATGGTCCTGGCCTATGCCTGTTAAGCATTTACTGAATCTAAATGACAAAGGTTACACCCATTGGGAATAAATTTCTAAACTATGTAGCATGACTATATATAAGAAACAGATGAAATATCTTATGTGGCCTAAGAGCAGATTACACAGTATTTCATATAGTTGTTAATATACAGTAAACCAGAAAAATAGTACATTTGAAAGAATAACTTTCTTTTGAGAATAACTTCCTTTTGAGAATTACATAAAAGAGTCTTTTGGTTTCTATTTGAATTAACTAACCTTTTTTTCATATTTATTTTCTTTGTTTTATACTTTCTTCATATTGACACTGTCCAAAATGGCAAGCAGAGAGGGATAAGACTACAATAAAGGCCTGGTCTTAGAACTTTTTGTCCCATCAATGTTCTTTAGTAATCACTGTAAAATTTCACCATGATAATGGGCTATCAATATATTACATTTTCTCTGCACAGATGATATGTATGATAGGAAAACAAATAATACATTTCCTTATAATATGTAGTAAATTTTACTGTTTATATGACAGAAAACACAAATACAACTCTTACTTTCTTTTATAAGCACTAAATTTTTCTCTTAAGTGGACTTTAAAAAAGATTACTTAGCATTTTTATTTAAAAGGTACTCTTGTACTTTTTAAAAAACATTTTCTCCCTCTGAATTGTTTTCCTTTTTAGGGTGTACTTTCCACCACCTCGCCACTCCTTTTGTTGTTGTTGTTGTTATTGCTTTAGATTCAATTAAATACATGAAGCATTCACTCAGCACCCAAGACTACTTATGTGTTATGCACACACATAAAAATGAGTAATACCTAGCCTTGTTACTGTGGTGCAAGAATCTAGAGAATGGGGAGTAGAGAGATAGGTCAATTAACAATTATGTGATACGTATTATAAACAAGAAGTATGCAAGTGCCCTATAGAAGATAAAACAAGTTTTTTGGGGGGAGCAAGTCAGGTAAAATTCTATAATAGATGACACTGAGAGAGAATGAATGTAAAAGGTCATTTTAGATAAGACATCAGAAGGAGAAAAGGAACAGAAGTTTGAAAATATGCAATTGAGTTTCTGCCTTGGTTTCCAGCTTGGAAAAATTCACAAGCTTGGATTTGTATAGCACACCATATTATAATTACTTATGAAGAGCTTGGATATATTTTCTATGTGTTAAAATGAGAATTAATAATTATTGTCATCTATGGTTATGAGCATATTTCATACAGTGGACAGTTGATTTAATGGAGATAATAATGAAGTAAGAGTTGACCAACTGGAGTTTGACGTGTGTGTGTGTGTGAATTAGCCATTCAAGTTCCTGAAACTCAATTACTATGCTAACTCCCAAATGATATCCTAAAGAGATCATTTTAACTGGGTATCATGCTCTGGGAGGGAGAAATAATCAGTTACATATATTCTTTAATCACCCCTTGAAGAAGTTAGAGGATGAATTAGAAATAAGATAAGTAAGTCTGTTGGCAGTTATAGTCTTTATACTAGATTTGGGGTACAGGGTTACTGCATGAAGTCCAGGTGAGTGAGAGAAGAAATGCCATGAAATGAACAAGTTAAGATTACAAAATTTACGGTGTTGCAAAGCTTTGTTTGTCTTAATATTGAGAAATGAGAACTTACAGTCAGAGAATTACAAAATTTGAATAACTACATTATGCATTTGGGCACCACAATTGTTTTCATTCTGAAGGTGATGAATGACAGCTAATACTTTTTGAAGCCTATTAACTGGCAGGAACTGCACTGGATACTTTTAAAATAAGATTTAAGAAAATGCTCACACCATTTTTGAGATAGTTTCCATTATTAACAGAAGTTAAGCAATTTGTGTACAGTGTTGTTCATTAGCAATGTAATCAATTTAAATGAAGGTCTGTCTCATCCAAATCTTATTATTTTTTTTTCTCTAAACCACATCCTACTCTGTCCACAGGGATTTCATCAGGATGGAAAAAAGAGCAAACAGCTTAGGAGGTTGAATTTAAAGATATAATATTTGGCACAAGAGCAGCAGAATCAATAAAAAACTGCAAACAATGGACAAACCTCCTTCAGAAAATCCATGGCCTGAATTCACATAATCCTATCTAAATTAAGCCTGACTTTTGTTCCGTAAACTGAAATAATTTATGTTAAGTGACAAATAATAACTGTTCACTAAGTCTTCAAACATCTATTTGAAACCATGTTCTGGGGATTGTGGGCTTTGTGGTCATCTGATCCTTGTGTTTTCTAGGAAAAGTCTGCAAATAAAGATATTTCCTAGACTTAGGCAATTTGAAGGGAAGACTATTGTTTGAACTCTTAATTAGCAGATGGGTCCCTTTGAAAAGAAGATAGAGGCACCCCTGTTTTGTTCTTGAACAGAAGTGAGATTTCTTCCAGGATAATCTATAATTTACAAGATTTTGATAACTGGTTGGATAAACTGAAGGTTATTAGCACCTATGGCAAAGAGGAGGATGGTCCTGTTTTGCAATCAGGCAGCAGGCCAATCCAGCAGATGGCTAGAGGTGTATTTTGATGATGCTCTGTATTATGGGGATGGAGAGGCTATGAGGAGCAATAGAAGAAACAGCTTCACCATAATTGGAGTCCAAAACTCATTTTTTTTAATGCAGTTTTTTAAAATGCAGTTATAGCTACTCTGGCACCTGAGAACGCTTTGGAGAATTGAGATCAATATACCAAATAAGAGGTCTAATGACATTCATGAGTTAAAAGACAAATTTGGTGGCAAAGCCATGTTTAGGGACAAATGCAGCAACAAATGGGCTCAGTGAAATCCCAAGTGTAGACAGTGCAAACTCTATTAGCAATCGTTATTCACTACCTATCTCTACGTGAATCACTGTGGACAACATTTCAAATTTGTGGAAATGATGTTATATTATGATAATTTGAGGAAGTTGCTTAATATAATTATGATTAGCTCTAATGAATTAATAACGAATCTGCCACCTGCCTGGAGGTTGTCTCTTTGCCCAGAGTCTCTGAATTCCTCATTGTTTTTTTTTTTTGCCCTGGAGCTCCATGTTATTCCACTTGCTTCTGCATAAAGCTCTGATTCTCACTTATTCTTTAGGGTTTTACTCTTGGCAGAACTTTGTTAATCAGAGAATCTCAAGAATCTGAAAGGAGAGAAGTAGCTTCAGTATGTGTGTATTTTAAAGCAGGATATCTGTACATAGTGTAATATTAAGAATGGTAAATATCCCCACACTGTAGTTTGGCCTGTACAAACACAAAAAATATTTAGGGAATTTAATTTAGCAAGATTTCTGGGTATCATTCATTTTCTTGAATCAACATTTTAGGGAAGTGCAGATAGCTGTGTTAGGATTTAAGTTTTAAAGTATGATTGGACAAAATGTCAATAAATGCAAATGAATTTTGTTAAACAAGTTTCATGTGAACCAATATATTGCTCAGCTCACAGAGTCTGCATTTAATTGAAGCTGATCTCATTATACTCTAGGGGATGTAGTCAGAGCTATAGCCTACCCAGTCTCAACACCATTATTGAATCTCTTTTACGTACTAATGTTGATCAGTATTTGTGTGTGTGTGAACATGTATATATATATATATATATATATATATATATAGTATTTGTCTATAAATGTGTCTATAAAACAGATACAATTTCAACACTTACTCCTTAAGAAACAGTACTTGTCATATGATAGTGTGTAATAACAACTAACAAATATATACCACTTTTGTTGCAAAGGGTGGACAATTTTGTAACATTGTAACATCACACAATGTTACAAATAACATAATTTCTTAACTATTTTAAAACCTACTAATTTTTAGCTCACAGAATAGTTTTTATTTCAAATATTGCAAATATAAGGATGTGACTTTTATTAGAGTGTCATGCTTATATGATATAACCACAGTCCAAACCATTATCAGAAAGCTGTCCATGATTTTCAATTCTAAGAGTAGAATCAAGCTGATTAAACATCATAAATTACAGCCATAAAACATACGGACAAGACAAAGATGTTATTTAGCCCTTCTAAGAAATGATTACTAGATATTCCAATTCTGTTTGCCAATTTATATAAATCACTTATAAGATTAATAAATTATTCAATTATGATAGTTTCAAATTTGTGGTAATGGTTGGTTGACAAAAAACATACAATTTAAAGAAGGACTTAGCAAGGTCTCTAGTAAATGTTTGTTTGCTTGTTTGTATTGCTTCACTTTGATAGAACTTGACTATCTTTAGGATTTAATACTGAACAGTAAACCACTAACATGGATGTTTATTTCCAAAGAGACAAGCACACAAACATTATTTGTGCTATTTTGCTCTCCCCCCGCCACAACAATTTTATTGACTTGCCATCTGTTTATATAACTGTATAATTTGGGGACTACAGCTTCATACTTCAGCACGTGCCCACACTTCATTCACCCTCCACCTAAGTTCCAGTAGCAACACACTATCACATTGCCTCTAATCCTCTCTTCCCTCCTGCAGATATCCTTTTTGTTTTACCATTTATAACTAGTAGTATTTTCAGGTGTTCTTTAAAGAGCTGTTTATGATTCTTCTCCCAAGAATGGTTAACTATATCTGTGTATAAAATTAATAGCTATGAATTCCTAGTGCTTTGAGATGCAATCTTTTTTTTTTTAAGATTTACTTATTTTTATACAAGAGCTGGGGTACAGGCCAGAGGCGTGGGAAGGTGAGAGGATTCACCAGAGACAGAGCAGGGAACAGAACAGGCAGATGGACTGAAAGCACTGCTGAGGGGAGCAGCAGGTGCGACAGGAGAGGTCTGATGCGCCATGTGGGACTCTCCCTGGCCGACTAGGAATCAAACCCATGCTGTAGAGGCTGCTGAAAGCTTTACAGTGCTGCGCTCAACCCGCTGCGCCCAACCTGCTGCGCGACCAGGGAGGCCCAAGATGAAATCTTATATATATTTAATCATAAAAAAATAGAAAACACAAAAGCAAATTATCAAAAAGTTTGTCTTAGGGCCTTCCCTGGTGGCGCAGCAGTTGAGAGCTGGGCTGTGAAGCTGCCTGCTGCCTCTGCAGCACCGGTTCAATCCCCAGCCGCTGACCAAGGTCCCACATGGCGCGCAGACCTCTCCTGCCATGCCCACTGCTCTCCTCAGCAGTGTATTTCATCAGTCTGCCTGTTCTGTTCCCTGCTCTGGCTCTGGTGAATCCTCTCACCCTCCCGCGCTTCTGACTGTACCCAGTGCTTGTATAAATAAATAAATAAATCTTAAAAAAAAAAAGCTTGTTTTAGCATGATTCCAAGACTAGAAGATAGAAAGAGAAAACATTCTGACAAACACATGAAGAGAAGGAACATGATTGATTAAATTTAACTTAGAAAAAATCTAAAACAATTATATTAGTGTATGGTTTGCAATATTAATAGCAGCTTATTAGAGATTTATGCTTTTGTATTTACTTTCTTATAATGTATGCATTATTTTAATAGAACATTAAAAAGGAAATAGAAAAAAAATTAGACATAACAAAAAAATGAACATGGACCAATGTCCACAATAAGAAAGAGGAGCTAAAAATTAAATAGAACCAAGACCCTGGTCTTAGGTCATATTTTGCACTATTGACTGTGGCTTCATGACTGCGAGGAGATAGAGTTTCACATATGTTAGAAATTAAGCATACTATCTCCATTGAAAGGCAGTACTTACTGTAATAGAGGAAAGCTGACATTAGCATAAACAAATGAATTTTTTTATTGAGTAAAAAGTTTACAAGTGCAATAGCCCTATGAATTTATTAATTTCTTCCATCTTTATAAATTTTATTTATATATATCAAACAAAATAGTGAATTCAGAATGGATATTCATTATTTCTCCTTATAGTAGGAAATATCTAGAATTATTAAGTATAACTTTTATCATCTTATTCATATTTAAGTTTCTTAAAATATCTTATCTAAGAATATATGTGTATATATACACATTCTTTCTTCTTGCAAATATAAATATTATATATATTCTGAACATATATACTTTCATGAAAATTATATAATTAAAAGTGACCATTAATAAATGTGAAAATCAGACTTTCTGTGTTGCTGTGATTTTGACTATCATGATATGAAATATAAAAGCACATATGTACCACATGTTTATTGCAGGATTATTTACAATTGCTAAGAGTTGGAAACATTCTGCGTGCCCACGGGCAGCCAAATTGATAAACAATTGTGATAAAAATGGATAAAAATTTGTGATTTATATATATATATTTATATACATACATACATACATTTATATACATACATACATACATACATACATACATGCCATGGAATACTATCTAGCTATTTTATAAAAGATGAAATACTATCATTTGTCTTTTGCAGTAGTAAGGATTGAACTAGAGAGTGTTATACATAGTAAAATAAGTGAGGTGGAGAGAGACAAATAACATGTGATTTCACTCCTATTTGGTCTAGAGAAAAAAATAAATGGGTGACCTAAATAAAACACCAACAAACTTTTCTAAGAATAACTAGAAATTACAAGAAGGAGGGGGGAAGGAGGCTTGGCAACTGAGGTAAAGAAAATAATTATATGATAAATGGTAGAATTGGACTTTTAGTGGTGAACTTAATGTAGTATAAACTTATTTTGATTTCTAATGATGCATACCTAAAGCCTACATAATGTTATAACACAATGTTACTTAAAAAATTCCAGTGTTTGAACTGGGTATTACTAAAGTAAAATAAACTGCAATAAAGATAATGGTTACCTCTGTTCCTTAACAAGACCAGTTACCTGGTATAGTATCTTATTTTTTTTCAATATTAATTGTTATATCAACATTTATTGAATCCTTACAATGTGTCAACTACTTTTTCAGTGATAGTATACATAATAATCCTTTAATTATCACATGGCTGTATGAATTAAGTCCTGTTAACATCATCCTGGTGATAGGGGGATTGTTTAACTCAAAATCACATTACTAATCTTATTTTTTTTAAAGATCCATCCATTCATGCATACAAGAACTGGGGTACATGCCAGAGGTGTGGGGGGTGAGAGGATTCATCAGAGACAGAGTGGGGAACAGCATAGGCAAATTGACCAAAATACACTGCTGAGGGGAGCAGCAGGCAAGTCAGGAGAGGTCTGCTGTGCCATGTGGGTAGGTCCCTGGCCGGGGATGGAATGTGTGCTGCAGTGGCAGTGGATAGCTTCATAGGTTGCGCCTTAACCCCTTGTGCCACCAGGGAGGTCCCACGTTACTAATCTTAATTAATAAAATAACCCAGGCTCTTGAATGGGATCTCCTACAGAAACTATCATAATTTTGCTCTATCTTATTTGAAAGACAATTACAAAGCCATTATCTTAAAAATTGTGTGGTTGTTGTTCAAGAATAGACACGTAGACTAGTGTAACAGAATAGCTAATTTGGAATAGAGCCTTTCATATATAGTGGTAATGATTTATGAAATGCTACCAATGGAGAAAGGGTAGATGGCTTTCAAAGACAGTATGGAGAAAACTCACTTATTGCATAAAGAAAAAAATATAACACCATGTAAAAGTGGTCTTAATATATATTAAAAACTAAAATGTGAATGACAAACCTATTGTGCATAAAAAAAATAAAAACGCAGGAGACTATCTTTGTGATTAATTCCAAAGGAAAAAAGCAATAAAGCAAGACAATATGATTGAATGAAAATTTACTGTTTAAGACATCATAGAGACAGACAAATGTTTTAATGGAAAATATATTTGCAACATGTAAAATCAACAAAGAACTGCAAATCTACAGGAAAAGAACAATGGCCATGAGAGAAAAATGGACAATGAATATAATCAGGAATTTTATAGAAGAGGAATCCCAAAAGCTCATTGAATACAAAGTGATATTCAACTTCTTAAAAAGTAGAGAAATCAAAACTATGTTGCATAATTTGATTATACAGCTGATGGACTGGCTGCACCATGAACTGGCTCTTAGGTGTGCAGAAGTATGCAGCCATTCTAGAGAACAATCTGGCAAATCCAGTTAATCTCTCTGTAAAAAAACAATTAATATTCCCAGCTCCAACTTGGATTTCATTTTAATTGTATCTCATGAATTCCAATACCTATTGTCAGTAGTAATAGAGAAAGGAAGAAGACTCTAATTTTTATTAAATTTGATAGTGTCAATACGTTTATAATACTCTTGCTGTTTTCCCAAACTGAAAACAAGAACTGTGAAAGATGAAAGTGCATTGAAAAATGTCACACTGTCATATGTATGTGGACAAAAAAGTATACCCCAAAATTATGTACCATTAATCTTACAGATGTCACCCCATCTCAGCAATATTAGTTACAGCCATCAGTGGGTATTTATGGAACTCCTGCTATGTAGATGAAGGGGAAACATTTTCATATAGGATGGATTGTCTTTACGAGTTACTGGGAGCTTAACAGCTCTTGGTTTGAATTCTAATTCCCACTTGTTTTGCTTCTGTTAAATCTGAAATAAGCCAATGTACAAACGGAAAGTCCTTGCTTATTCTAGAAAATCTCATGAATTTAGGTATGGTCATAGATTTGCTATTCATATATCTGGATAACTGCTTAAAATTAAAGTCATTTGACTAGTAGAAAAAATAAACTGTTTAATAATTATTTCTTTTTTAAAAAGCAAATATTCTACTTTAAAATTAAAAAGAACTTTCTATATGAAGGAATATATACTATCTTTGTTTGCCAGTCAGGAGGTTTCTAGGAGTCTGTAAATCAGAGATTTACCCTATTTACCATTTATGAAACCCTCTGGGACACATAAAGCTATATTTTTTATTAGAATCTACTAGTGCAGCTCATTTTTATTATTATAATGTCACATTACAAGGTTTCATTAAATTAGAGACATTCTTAATGAACTATAATAGTTCCAAATTGTTTTTTTCTTTCAGTTCGCTAACATTGCCTGAGGAAAGAAGACAATTCTATTTCAACATTATGGAGCAGTATCTGAACTACAGAAATAAGTGAATTTTCATTATCATTTAATCATGTATTATATGAATTTAAATCAACAACTGACTGTGTTTAGTACAGACTATCCTGATAGTCATAATCTGAATATACTGACTATTGAAGTTGCATAGCAAAATGAATGCTGTTATGCCAGCAACAGATTCACTAACAAGTCATCAGTCATAAATGTACCTCCCTCAAGTACCTTTCCCCCTAATATCTTGCACTTACCCCGACTCACTGAGTCAGTTTTTGTAGATTGTCACAGCTAACAAAAAATCTGAAGCAAACAAACACATACCATTTTTAGGTAAAATTCCAAATCTTATCATAGCTATAGGATCTCACAAAAAAGAGATTTGCAGAGAACGTCTATTACACACACATGTACACACACGTACACACACACGCTTGACAAATGAGATTTTTCATAGTTAATCAAGTTCAAGTTTGAGGATAAGGAAAACCATAGTATGACAAGATGGTTTCTATACAAAAATTATAACAATTTTGGTAAATATCGAATGTGAAGTGATGGATTTCATATCCTGCCATCACACAATAATTATCAGAGAGATTGTGTTAAAGAATCAATGCTGAATTAGGGCAGAACACAAATGTCAAATATATTTTATTGAACATAACATAATTTTTTCTAAGTTGTAGCTTATTTTTAAAGTCTTAATTACTTCTTAAATTTTAATGAAATTTTGCACTTGCCTTTGTGTGTGTCTGTCTGAATTGATCACTATGATTACAGATGGATGAGAATCATTGACATATTAAAATGCTGGACACTGATTTTATTTTCAATTTGTGCTTTGCTTATTTTCTAACTTACCTGTATTGGGAGTGGATTAGCTGTGTAATCATTAAAATGTTCAACACAAGCAATTTTTAGAAATTAGTTGACATTCTTGGATTGTTTAACTAAATGACACTTACTAATTGACATATTTGTAGTACCCAGTAATTTTATACAGTATTTCTACTTGAAATTGTCATTTGGTTAAAGTGAAGAGTTGAAACAATTTTAAGTTCAAAGATTAAAATTTCCCATTGAATCTCAAAAAAATTGCTTTCTCAAGTTTTATTGATTTTCCACTAGTTCATTATCTATATAATAGTGAGGTACCACTTTGCACCTCCTTATGTGCACATGCTTCACTCACCATCTACTACCACTCTAGCGACTCAATCTAATCACCTTCTCTCCCTATTTCTTTTGTCTTTCCAATTCCCTCTTGTAATGAGTATATTTTTCTTAGAATCTAGGAATTATTCTTGTTTGTCCAGTTTATTTTCTTTCAAAATCCAAATAATGTTAGCTTTGGTCTAATACAGGAGTCTGTGTGAAAGGCAATGTGACCTATTTCTGATAAGACATTCAAATAATTTGTTACCATATGCAGAAGTTTAGCTCTATCCCCCAAATGCACCATAGGCTTTTTAGTTTCTGTTCTGTCTCGGTAGTCACTACAAACTTTGTTTTTAGTTGAATTGGTTGATTCTGGTTGTTACTTGCAAAGCAAATTTAAATGTATATAGTATAAATGATGAAGCAATTACTGATTTTTATAAAGTATCTTTTTTTTTTTCTTTTTGGATAGATAATTCTCTAAGATATATCTGTATAAATATAAGCAGCAGAAGCAACTGGAAAGCCATAACTATGCATTTCTGCAATTGAAAGATGCAGAACTTTCACTTTAACTTTTTCTCAGCAATCATTTGCTTACCTATATAGTTACTATTAAACATCAGTAGCAACATCTTGATAATAATTCAATGATATTTATAGGGTTAATACTTTGATTAAGTGAAGTCATTTGAATTAAGTACTGAGATGAATTAGATTTCAATACATTAGTAACAACAAAAACTGTTCTGAAGTTCTATCTCAATTTACTTTAAGGATAAAGACAACCATTAATTAGTGAGTACAATTCTGAATTTGTCTTCATACAATTTTTATCATTATATAGTTGTGATTAATGGAAAGTTATGACAGAAATAGATAAAAGGGAATGAGTTTAAAACTAAGAACTACATAAACATTAAAGGCTGTGGTGAATAAGGGCGTCTTGTCTCTGCTTAGTTCAGAGTAATGTCCTTGTTAAATTATAGAATGAATAGTCTGACAGATTCTCTTCAGAACATTTTCACTAATGAGGATTTCTGTGGGAAACCCGTATTCTAGAAATGGTAATTTAGTTCAGTACAGTTCTTTGTGAAAGGACTTTGTGTGTCTTTGCTGGTTCTTTTTCAATTGAAAACATGCAAATTGCATTTGAAAAAAGGATAACCAGCAAACATAATTATCTATAATAATTATATGGCATATATATTTTTAAAGCATAAATTGAATGACAGTATTTTTATTGAGTTCACCATATTATTGAAGTTAAGGAATATAATAGTACCATTTCCATTTTTATAAAATAGAAAAGTTAGTTTCAGATACAGTTAGATCTTTAAAATCTGAGGTCAGAACTGATGTGAATGGACATTAAGACGTCAACACATCAAAGCATGATTTATACAATTTAAGTATTGGGCCAAATTTCTTTACCCTTTTGATTTTAACATAACAATGTCAAATTTCTGTATCATTTTTAAAGTGTAGATGCTAGTGCAAAACATATGACAATATATGCTATTGATATACTGTATAATGGAATTTGATAGAACTGTAATATTTTTAAAAATTAATGTTAATTTCTTAAAACTCTAATCTGAAATTATGAAACATTTCACACATGCAGGAAACTACTCAAATAGACAGTCATTTACACATCACATAAAAAATCCACAATTTTTTGCCACATTTATATTCAATTCTCTTTTTAAGTAGAAATAAAAATTTAGATATTCTTCTATCTGTATTGCTATATCCTTCTACCCTTCATTTTCCCAGGAAATAGTATCTTAAAGTTGATATAAATCATTCCCGTACATGTTTTATATCTTTACTATAAATGCACAAGTCTCTTATCTGTAAAATTTAAGCTTTATACTTAAGAAGTTGATAAATCATTATTGTTAGTTTTTTTTACAAAAATTTATTAGAACCAATTGAGTAGCACTAGAATTAAAATCGACTATACTGCTGCCAAGATTTCAATCTCCAACATTGATTTGGGGGGAATAAAAAGCCCTTCATGTAACAGTTATTATGAAGTGGTCCATTTTTTTCATGACCTTTGTTTCCCACTTGTATAATCATTTATACTAAAATTCATTAGCCTGTTCCTGAAGAGAAGCTCTAAAGGCTATATAAGTAACCATGGGTTAATTGGATAACGGTGGTAATTTGAAAGCTTATACATGCTGACTTTGCAATTATTAATAATACATGAAGTTGAGTACAATAACCTCTACTTTGGTGTGGGAAACAACTGAGAAAAAAGGGTAGACTCCCTGGGTTTGATGGTTGTGGCAAATCAGGAAATTAGCTTTAATCTGACTCTGACTCAGTTTCCTTATTGAGAAAATAGGGATAATAAATGCACAGTGCCATGCTGTTGTGAGGATTATATGGGATAATGCCAAAAAACTGCTAAACATCCACTAGATGTACATTATCACAGATAATATGAATTTGGTACCTTTTGTACTTTCAAAACTAAAAAAAAAAGAAGTTACTAGTTCACTTGGAAGCCTGAAATGTAATATATATGTATATTTTATATACATATACATATATACATATATATATATATATATATATATATATATACACTCCTATTGTTTCTTCTTGATATTCCATTTTTGGATGAAGATGTAACAGCTTTTTTGGTGGATTCCTTGGGTTGACATATGAGTTATATTCTGGAGGCCTAGTTTCTCTCTATCCTTCCAATAATTTTGTAAGCACCAAACTGCATGAGTTAAATTCCTTTCTTATTTCTGGTTCCTTTAAGTCCTCTGACTTCTTCCATAACCTTTTCCTGGTTTGGGGGACAGAGGCCAAACTTGCAGTAGAAGCTAACTTTTGGCCATAGGAACTTAAGGAAGAGAACCTAAGATTTGTTAATTCAATTACTTGACATGAAGTGCCTGACATTGAATGTAATTAGAAAATGAGACACTTGCTTTGTGAGTAGAATGTGACGAAGCAATAACAGGACCTGCGGTCACCTGTCATGGAACTCAGATGAAGCAAGGCTTTGGTGAACTGAATGGCTCCTGAGTTAGGCTATGATGACATTAATAACACAGACCTGTGAGCGGGCTGCCTGCTCCTGATGACACCGAATAATTTAGAGAATTGCTATGCCTAGCATTTTAAATTCTTCACTCAAGGCACAATGAGGGACATGGAGAACTCATTTTTTTTTTTCTCTTTCATTTATAGCACCAGAGCCATAGTAATAGGAATTTAGTCTCAACATTGCTGAATTGGGACTTCTTGTGTGAAAATTTAGAGCACTGACTGGGAAAATTCAGGAACCTGAAAACTGGAATGGAATTACATGAATGGCTAAAAGTAAGCTTGAGCACTCTAACACCTCAATTCTACAGGCCTTCCCTTTACAATAGCAGAGACTTTTTTTCCTGTGGGTGAAGCTGGATCGGACTTACTTGGAGGACCTGCAGTAGTTGTGCTAAAGGACACACATTCTCTTCACACCCCATCCTATTGTTCCTAATTACCTTCAGAACAAAGATCAGATGCAATCCCCAACTTGTCACAGCTATCATTCCTAACCCAGGAAAAGAAGGGATAATACATCTTGCTAATTTATATCAGCAGAAACCTCGAGAATATCTGTAGGGTATAATGCTAAACGTGTTAAACCTGAAAAGAGGAAAAGTAATTTGACAATGGCTGAAATTCTGTTAATATGATTGCATTTAATAGAGATTCTGGAATCAAAAGTTAAATTTGAACTGCTGGAAGGAGGCCTAGCTGCGTGTGGGGTAGTGACTAAAACTTAAATTCAAATGCTATGTTTAGTAAATAATGTTTAGATGCCAGAGATTCTTTGGCGAATGGAACAAAAGAATTTCTACTGGCTAATGGGAAAGGAGGGATTCATGTGGCTTTTAAGAACTTGACATGTGGTTAGTCCAAATTAAGATATTCTTTAACTTTGAAGTAGTACAAAAAAATGTAAATGATCTCAAATGTACACACTGTTTACATACTGAAATCATGCTAATATATTTTTTATTAGGGGAATCAAAATGCAATTAAAAAACAATTGTTCCTTTTACTGTGTTTTAAAATAAAATTTCTAGAAAATTTAAAAATACATATGAGGGCCTCCCTGGTGGTGCAGGGGTTAAAGACAGCACTATCAAGCTATGGCCAGACACTGCAGCGTGAGTTCAATCCCCGCCTGGCTAGGGAGCTGACCTATATGTCTCAGCAGACCTCGCCTGTCTCATCCACTGCTCCCCTCAGCAGTGTATTTCAGTCAATCTGCCTGTTTTGTTCCCCACTCTGTCTCTGGTGAATCCCCTCACTGCTCCCGCACTTCTGGCTTACATCTCAGTTCTTGTATGCATAAATAAATCAATCAAAAAAATACATATGAGCCTTACATCTGGGGGCATGTATTCTATTTCTCTTAGGCAGCAGTGGCAGAGAGGGATTCAAACGTTGGCATAAATTTTTCATTTGTAACCTGCTGACTCATCCTTAAAGTGTCTTCTGAAAGGGTCCAGAAGACAATATATTAAACCAAGAATTTGGTACTACATGCAGGAAAGAAGCTCCTGCATCCTTGAAAAGCGTTGTAGCATTTGTTCCCAAAGGCTAAAGCACCGCCATTGTGATCAGCTTCCTGATTTCAGTGTGAATGATAAGTTCATGGGGAGGGCAAGGCCACATGGCAGCGGTTACTACCAGAGAGAAAGTGACCTTGGCTTTCACAGTAGTCCATGGACTCTTAAGTTTCTTTTGCTGTGGCTTACAGATTTACTATATATATATAGCAGACTTGAGTCATGGTCCATCAGGCAATGCATAAGCTGGAAGCTTCTTAGGTGAAGGAAAGAACAGATAGATCCATGCAAAAGCATCGAATTTATGCACAATAACTTTCTTTCTGAACTTCCCTAAAGGAAGCTTATTTATCAAGATGTCTGAGTTAAAGAAAGGGAAATGCAGATTGTTTGATATAGCTAATACCTAGAGATCCCAAACATTATTGCACTTCATTAGTCAAATGATAATGTTTTATCATCTGCATATGTGCCAGAGTGACTGAAAAATCCATCTTGTGACAATCTTTTCTGTGACTGAATACACAGTTATATCAACAATTGGCAGAATAATATATTGTCTCTCCACCCAGTTGAGAGAACTTTTTTGAACTAGCAGGAAGTGCTTAGAACTACCTGTCTTTAGAAAGTAAAAAAATCAAATGAAATACCATAGTTGTGAGAAAATATGAGCCAGTCAACACTAATTTCAAGGATTTGAAATACATAGTGGGGGTATAAAGTCCTTGTCTTTTTCCTATTAACTTATTTTTTGACTTGTGCAGAAGTACTACAGACCTTGGGGAATGACAATAATTATTGTGTACTTAATAAGGTCAAGATTTAATAGTAAAAGTCATCCAGATATTGTCTCTTTATGCATATGAAACATAGTCAATTTTCTGGCAAATACATTCTTTTCTCTCCAATAAATGATCAATACCAGACTAATCTTGTTTTCACTTGGTAGGTATAGCAGTAGCCATTTACTATATTATCTAGGGCTACATCAACTCTCTGTCTTTGTTTCTCTGGGAAATTGATCATCTGTCAAAGTCCTGGTTCACTAGATTAAGAAATTATTTTTGTGAACTGTAAAAAGCAATTACCTTATAAGACTGTGTAAAGCATAAACATTTCAATATCACGAGGGAAATGCACTAGAAACATAAGGTTTTGTCTACTGTCTTTGTGAATTTGGAGGGGGAGACCAGTCATGTTGGATTATTTTCTCTAAAGTGAAAGATAAATGATTGTTGTTTGACCCGCATTTTCCAGAAAATATATCTGCTGGATGGATAACTGTGTCCATTAACTGAATATTTGGTAACTGAATATTTGGGTGAGGTATTCCTTCTGATTTACAAATTGTCCATGATGTTATTACTTTTAAGATGACTGAGAACAAGAGAAGATTGTCCTACTGATTCAGCTTACAGAGCAGGATAACTCTGCTATTTGGCCCATACGACCAAGGAAGTCCATTTGTGCTGTATTGACATTATGAGGTTATGAGAACTTGTCCTCTGACAAGTTCTGAAAGCAGTATTATAGCATAGACCACCTAGTGCTTTAGAGAAAACCAGGGAGCTCTTTGGAAAACAATCTCCTTTTGAAATCCTGCTACTATTTTATAATTTGGGTTCTGATGAAAGAAATCCAGTTCTTCCCAGATTTATGCCTCTATCATCAACTAGGTCTCAGTCATAAAGTTAGGGCTACAGGGCCTCCCTGGTGGTGAAGGGGTTACAGAAAGCCACTGCAGCACTAGTTCTAGCTCCAGCAGGTCAAGTTGCTAACCCACATGGAGTTGCAGACCTCTCCCGCCTCACCTGCTGCTCCTTTCAGCAGTGTATTTCAGTGGATCTGCCTGTTCTGCTCCTCACTCTCTCTGGTGAATCCTCTGACGCCCCTCTCCTCTGTCTTACACCCCAGTTTTTGTGTTCATAAATAAATAAATCTTAAAAAATGTTGGGGGTGCACAGCAGTTTCCCTTCATCAAGTGGGATTCAAAAGGCAAAGCACGGGTAGGATCAAGCAGGCCCTGGAATCACAAAAATATTGCACTTCTATTCATGATGCATCCATTCCTGCCACGGTGCCACCTCTCCATCAGTCCACACCTGGGGTACTTCTCACAATCAAAAAAATGAAATTTAATTCTTCATGACATGTTGGCATAGGTCAGAAGTGGACTCTTGCTGCATTATAGTCCATACAAGGATGTCATAAAGGGCTGTAAGGAAAGTCAATTTTTATTATGAGAAGTGCTTGAGTGGTAGAACTGGTCATCCACTTTACCTGGTATCTAGGTATGAACGTAGTTGAGTTGAGGGTAGTAGCTGAAGGGTGGATTGATGTTTGGGGTGTTAGGTGGAAAAAGTGGAAAGAAGACCAAACAAGAAAATCTGGGCAAGACATATTGCTGTACCATTTGTGAGATTATTTTGGAATGAGGTATCAGTGGCTTAATGAATACTTACAAATGAACATGTGTGGTGCAGATGCTTTTAGTAAAAAAAAGTGGCAATATTGACCTAGAGATCATTCAGTTTCTTCTTTAACTATCCCACTGCTTTCACAGTCAGCTCATGAACAATGTCCAGAGTCATAGGTGGAAAGGTTATGTGTGGACTTAATGACTAGATTTACTTAAATTGACACTGATATAATTCTGATAACTTTAAGATTTAAGATTTTTACATTTGCATTTAGCTTTCCTCCCATATGCTAATATACTTATGTGATATATATACAGACCTATGGAGCACACTCTTTTAATATGTAGAAATGGGAAAAAGGATTATATTAGACATTATAAATCAAATTTATAGATATATTTTGATACTCAGAAACAACAAAAAAGATAATTTTCTAATTAGCAATTACTATTTTCTAAAAAAAAAAATAAGACTGTTACTAGGATGCTATTAGCTTTCATTCCCTGAATTTTTTCGTATTAATAAACACTTTAAATTTTATGTCACTAGAAAAACTACTTGAAATAACCAACTAGTTCAGTAAAGTAGCAGGATACAAAATCAACACACAAAAACCAGTAGCCTTCCTATAAACAAACAATCAATCTGAAGAAGACGAAATCAAGAAAACCATTCCTTTTATAATCAAAACAAAAAAAAAGTCAAATACTTGGGAATAAACCTAACAAAAGAGGTGAAAGACCTATACAAACAAAATTATAAAACACTGTTAAAAGAAATAGAAGAAGACACAAATAAATGGAAAGACATACCCTGCTCATGGATTGGAAGAATTAACATCATTAAAATATCCATCCTCCCAAAAAGCAATAAAACACTATTCCAATAAAAATCTCAATGACATTCTTCAAAGAAATAGAACAAATGCTGATGAAATTCATATAGAACCACAAAAAAACCATGAATAGCCAAAGTCTACTGATGAAAACAAAGGGGAAAGGAGGTATCACACTTCCAAATGTCAAGCTATAGTACAAAGCCATCATGATTAAAACAGTTTGGTATTGGAACAAAAACAGACACACAGAACAATGGAACCAAACAGAGAGCCCAGAAATAAAACCACACTTATATGGACAACTGATCTTTGACAAAGGAGCAAAGAACATACAACGGAACATGGACAGTTTGTTCAATAAATGGTGCTGGGAAAACTGGACCACCACATGCAAAAAAAAAAAAAAAAGAAACTAGATCACTACCTCTCACTAGATGAAAAAAATGAAACTAGATCACTACCTCTACCTCTACTACAAAAATCAACTCAAAATGGATAAGAGAACTGGATGTAAGACCTGAAACCATTAAAAAAAATAGAAGAAAATATAGGTAAAACACTATGAGATATACATCACAATAAAAGATCTGAAACCATGAAATACATAGAAAAAATGGGTAAAGCACTACAAGATATACATCTCAATAACATCTTTAAAGACTCATCACGCAAAACAAAGAGAGTCAAGGAGAAGATAAGCACCTGGGATTATATCAAACTGAAAACTTCTGTACAGCAAAAGAGACATTAACCAAAACAGAGAGACACCCCACTGATTGGGAAAAAAAATCTTTGCACTCCATTCAACTGATAAGGGACGGATCACAAAGATATACAAAGAACTCACAGGACTCAACAAAAACAAAAGAAACAATCTAGTCAAGAAATGGGCAGAAGAAATTAAAATTTCTCCAAAGAGGAAATGCAAATGGCCAACAGGCATATGAAGAAATGTTCAACATCCCTTATAATCAGGGAAATGCAAATCAAAACCACATTGAGATACCACTTTACACCAGTAAGAATGGCACATATCAAAACAAAAACAAAAACAAAAACAAAAACAAAAAACAAACAACAACAAATGTTGATGAGGGTGTGGTGAAAAAGAAACACTCCTACATTGCTGGTGGGAGTGCAAACTGGTCCAACCACTATGGAAAGCTGTCTGGAGTTTCCTCAGTCTACTAAAAATGGAGCTACCATATGACCTGGCAATTCCACTACTACGGATCTACCCAAAGGACACAAAACATCGATTCAAAAGACCACCTGCACCCTTATGTTTATTGCAGCACTATTTACAATAGGTAAAACCTGGAAACAACCCAAATGCCTGGACTGACTGGATCAAGATGTGGTATATATACACACAACTGAATATTATTCAGCAATCAAAAAAAGATAAAAGCATGCCATTCACAGCAACACGGATGGGGCTAGAAGGAATTATGCTTAGTGAAATAAGCCAGAAGGAAAAATAAAAATATTGGATGGTTTCACTTATAGCAGGAATATAGGGGAACCAAATAAGACATCAGTGTAAAAAAACAATAACAGTATAAAACACAACAAAGCAAAAACAGAGACATTTATAAATCAGAGACATCCTGCAGGGGAGGAGGAGGGAGAGGGATCAGAGGGAGGGAGGGAGAAGCACAGGGGACTGAGGTGATGGTGCACAGGTGCACTGGGGAAGGAAACTCTATGGGGACTATACCTGAGGGGGTGGGGGGAAGCAAATATTGTTTAAAAATGAACAGTGATTGAATTGAATGACAAGGAGGACACCAATATCCTAAATGTATGGGATGCAGCAAAAGCAGTAATAAGAGGAAAATATATAGCAATAGAAACTCACATCAAAAAACAAGAAAGAACTCAAAGAAACAACCTAATCTCGAAGCTCAAAGATCTAGAAAAAGAACAACAAAAAAACCCCAAATCCAGTAGAAGAAAAGAAATAATAAAAACCAAAGCAGAAATAAATGAAATTGAAACTAAAAAAACAATCCAAAAGATCAATGAAACCAAGAGCTGGTTCTTTGAAAAAATAAATAAAATAGACAAACCCCTAGCCAGGCTCACAAAGGAAAAAAGGGAGAAAGCACAAATACACAGGATCATAAATGAAAGAGGAGAAATCACAACGGACACAGCAGAAATCAAAAGAATAATCAGTAACTACTATGAACAGTTATATGGAAACAAGTTCAACAATCTAGAGGAGATGGACAAATTCCTACAACTCTACAATCACCCAAAGCTAGATAAAGAAGAAATAGAACACCTAAACAGACCAATTACAAGCAGCGAAATTGAAATGGTAATTAAAAACCTCCCCAAAAACAAAAGCCCAGGACCTGATGGATTTACAAATGAATTCTACCAAACATTCAGAGACGAATTAGTGCCTATCCTTCACAAACTCTTCCAAAAAATTGAGAAGGAAGGGACAATACCAAACACGTTCTATGAAGCCAATATTACACTAATACCAAAACCGAATAAGGACAACACAAAAAAGGAAAACTATAGGCCAATCTCCCTAATGAACACTGATGCAAAAATCCTCAATAAAATTTTAGCTATCAGAATCCAACAATGTATCCATAAGATAATTCACCACGACCAAGTTGGATTCATTCCAGGGGCACAAGGATGGTTTAACATCCGAAAATCAATCAATGTTATCCAACACATCAACAAAAAGAAATATAAAAACCATATGATAATATCAATAGATGCTGAGAAAGCTTTCGACAAAGTGCAACACCCATTCATGATAAAAGCCCTTGAAATTCTTGGGATACAAGGAACATACCTCAACATCATAAAGGCCATCTATGACAAGCCAACAGCCAGTATCATTCTCAATGGTGAAAAGCTGAAAGCAATTCCATTAAGATCTGGAACAAGACAAGGATGTCCACTCTCACCACTGCTTTTCAATATAATACTGGAAGCCCTAGCCAGAGCAATAAGACAAGAGAAAGACATCCAAGGAATCCAAATAGGAAAAGAAGAAGTCAAACTATCACTATTTGCAGATGATATGATAATATACATAGAGAACCCCAAAATCTCCACAGAAAAACTAATTCAACTCATCAGTCAGTTCAGTAAAGTGGCAGGATACAAAATCAACACGCAAAAGTCAGTAGCCTTCCTATACACAAACAATAAATCTGAAGAAGAAGAAATCAAAAAAACCACCCCTTTTATTATTGAAACAAAAAAAATCAAATATTTGGGAATAAATCTAACAAAAGAGGTAAAGGACCTATACAAAGAAAACTATAAAACACTGTTAAAAGAAATAGAAGAAGACACAAAGAAATGGAAAGACATCCCCTGCTCATGGATTGGAAGAATAAACATTATTAAAATGGCCATCCTACCAAAAGCAATATACAGATTCAATGCTATTCCAATCAAAATCTCAATGGCATTCTTCAAAGAAATAGAACAATTATTGATGAAATTCATATGGAATCACCAAAAACCCCGAATAGCCAAAGCTCTACTAAAAAAAAAAGAAGGAAATGGAGGCATCAAACTCCCAGACTTCAAACTATACTACAAAGCCATAATCATCAAAACTGCATGGTATTGGAACAAGAACAGACATACAGACCAATGGAATCGAATAGAAAATCCAGAAATAAACCCACAGATTTATGGTCAACTAATCTTTGACAAAGGAGCAAAGACTATGCATTGGAGCAAAGAAAGTTTGTTCAATAAATGGTGCTGGGAAAACTGGGTCGCTACATGCAAAAGAATGAAGCTTGACCACTACCTCACACCATACACAAAAATCAACTCAAAATGGATTAAAGAACTAGACATAAGACCTGAAACCATAAAATACATAGAAGGAAATATAGGTGAAACACTACGGGATTTGCACATCAAAGACATCTTTACAGACACATCACCCAAAGCAGTGATAGTGAAGACAAAAATAAACAGCTGGGACTACATCAAATTAAAGAGCTTCTGCACAGCAAAAGAGACAATAACAAAAACAAAGAGAAACCCCACCAACTGGGAAAACATTTTTGCACCCAACACTAATGATAAAGGACTGATCACAAAAATCTGCAAAGAGCTGATAAGACTCAGCAACAACAAAGAAAATAATCCAGTCAAAAAATGGGCAGAAGAGCTAAAAAGAAACTTCTCTGAAGAGGAAATGCAAATGGCCAACAGACATATGAAAAAAATGTTCAACATCACTTGCAATCAGGGAAATGCAAATCAAAACTACCATGAGATACCATCTCACACCAGTGAGAATGGCACATATTAAAAAAACTAGCAACAACAAATGTTGGCGAGGATGTGGAGAAAAAGGAACTCTTCTGCACTGTTGGTGGGAGTGCAAACTGGTCCAACCACTATGGAGAGCTGTGTGGAGATTTCTGGACCTACTAAACATAGAGCTTCCATATGATCCAGCAATTCCACTCCTAGGTATTTACCCAAAGGACACAGAAACATCAATTCCAAAGAGCACCTGCACCCCTATGTTTATAGCAGCACTGTTTACAATAGCTAAGCTTTGGAAACAACCCAAATGCCCAAAAGTAGATGACTGGATCAAGAAGATGTGGTACATATATACCATGGAATATTACTCAGCATTCAAAAAAGATAAACACATGCAATTTGCAGCAACATGGATGGCGCTGGAAGGGATCATGCTAAGCGAAATAAGCCAAAAAGAAAAAGAAAAATACCGGATGGTCTCACTCATAGCAGGAATCTAGAAAACTTAAATAAGGGACCAGGAAAATGAATATAAGAAAGTGAAAATCAAAATCAACAAAAAACTATGAACCAGAGACACTTTTTGGGGGGAGGGGGGCGGGAGGGGAAGGATTGGGGTCAGAATGGGGCGTTTGCAATTGCAATTGTATGGGGGAATATAAAAATAAAATTTAAGATTAAAAAATAAATAAATAAATAAAAAAATAAAAAAAAATAAAAATAGGCAGAGTAAAAAAAAAAATAAAAATGAACAGTGATGTAAAAAATAAAAAAATAAATTTTATGTCACTGACTAACACTGCACTTGGATTATGTACATATTTCAGACATATTACTTAGCTTTTTCATATGTGTAAAACATATGCACTTCAGTCAATAAACAATGATGTAGGAGAATAAATGAATAAATTTAGTTATAAAAAACAAAATCAATAAACAATGTACTCTTTTCAAAAGCTACTTTAAAAAAGTTACTATTACATATTTAATGTCCTTGGGATATGTGTGATTCCACAAAGCAGCATTTGAAACCCCATCTAACTTGTTCCTGCAACAAAGGCTATATGCTGTGAACAGCTAAATGATCTCCAATATTTATGACACACTTGGTTAAACATGAAATGGGTTGGTTCTCTGTAAATAATGTACAAGTCCACTTTAATATCACACTACAATGCCACCTTAGAAATTGTTCTGTAGTCATTGATTACTAGAAAACAGACTGAAATATTTTCAATTCTTGCATCACTTTATACTATTGTATCTGGAAATGGTAAGGAGAAAAATAATCAATATGTTCCCTCCCTGAACTTTATATTACCATTTTATTCTGGGTGTCTCTAATAAACTACTTATATAATTTATATAAGTATGCTATATGATTTAAGCAGAAACTATTTTAATAACAAATTATCATGTGTTAACAAGATTATAAGTAAAAAAAATAAATTCACATGTGCAAAGTGAGACTCAGGGATTCTAGTTTGATGGGTCAATTTAGTAGTGACTCCCAAATGGTTTGAGTAGCAAAGGAACTGTTTTAATGACAAATTAGCTCACAGTGGAAATTATACTGATAGTGGTGAAAAAAGGGATAAATTGGGAGGTGTGGATGTGAATTTTAGTCACCTGACTTTCTTCTTGTAGGACTATTTCACATTCCCCAAAATATATTTCCTAGGATTGTACAGATTCCTCTGGGAGGCTATTCTTCCACATGTATAAAAATGATAGGAGAGAGAAAAGTATCAATACCAGCTCAATTAAGTGAAGTAACAAGTACTAAAAAATAAATATTTGATATATAAAATTTGCCATCATTTTGGAAAAAAATGTATTCCTCAGTTACTACTATCTGATACACTTGTTAACTTTCATAGACATTTATCTTACCACTAACTCCTATCAATGACTTATTGGACAACTGCTATGTATATTTTCTAAGTTTTAAATAATTTTATCCTATTTCTACTAATGCTTTTGCTTCTATAACCAGGGTCACTAAGCTCTATCCTACTAAATGATAGAAAATTTATATTAAATATTCAAAGATGTTCCTGAGCAGATAGGCCATCTTACTTCCCTCTGAACTGAATTACCCCTAATAAAAAGATTCTCTTAAACCCAATTATAGGTGATCATAACAAAGGGAAGTCAGTCAGTCTCTCTCTCTCTCTCTCTCTCCCCCCCTGCACACACATATTATATGCAACTGCATGCATTTACCCAAAAACACAAGGAAATCTGTAGATAGTTCCAAGTAATAACTTGTATGATTACTGCAACTTTAGAGCCAATTGAAACATTCCCTATAATTCTTAACAAGTAGACATAGATTTCCTTTTAATTTTATATTTCTTATTACTTCCAGAGGATGTTTTATTGAAATGTTTAATATGAAAATGAAAGAGACACAATTTATCTAATTCATGTGGTAGAAAAGAGATTTCTGAATAGTTAAGAATTTACTGAAACAAAAAAAGTATAGAATAAACTTCCTATGGCATTAGTGTATGATACCTTCTCTGGAAAAAGATTTAGAAGATTGTTTTCCACTTGCTTTGCATTAAATGTGTTGCTTTAATTAGTTCCCTTGAAGACTATAAAGATAATTTTGTGTTTATTACCTTGTATTAATTCATCTAATGATATGTTTACTAGTAGAAATCTGACTACTGCTTAACCAATGGAGAGAAATAAATAATAAAAATATTTCCAAAATGCTACATTTAGGCTTAAATGCATTGCTATTTAAGTTTCCTTAATTCAACCTGCCAGCCTGATTTATGCATTGGTTATATATAAGTTTCAGGAAATCTATAAAAGACAAGAGCAAAGCCCATTAGTTTATCTAAACAATGCCGTTCTTTAGAGGGGTGAGCACAGGGGAATAGACTAAGATGCATTGGGAAATGCAGATACCCATGTGGAAGAAAATTACTTGGGATTTCTCCTTTCACAAATATGGACTTCCAGAGAATTTATGTTATTCTATGAAATGACATTTGCAACTCTTGCTCTAGCTAAGTTCCTAGAAAAGTGTCACATCAACTACCTCACATGGTGGCACAACTAATGGGCTTTGATATGTTGGACACTTAACCTCAAGTCTTATGCTGAAAGACAGGAAGAAAATTGAGAACACATTATCTGTAAGAATAAATATAATAAATATTAAGATCACTTATAAAAGTGATATTGATTTTAATATTTATTTCTAAGATTTTTAAAGCCACAAATATGTGGATAAGGGGTAATATTAGATACAATTATTTCATTTTGCAGTATTGTGCAAAAAATGTAGACTTCAAAATAGCACCTGAAATTGGAGCTATTGAGGATGCTTTTAAATTAAAGTAAAAGTTGATTGTTTTATAATACCATGACATCTGTTTATTGGATTATTCTTTCTAATACATTCATCTGTAAGACTGTAATGATATCATTATCTCTATTATTTCTAACTCTATTTGCCATGGCACTCAGACAAACACACACACACACACACACACACACACACACAGAGTTTCCATAGCCTACAACCTAGCAAACTGTATGGAGAACTGTGCTAATCAAAAGAACATAATAAATTACTACTAATGCAAGACCACTATTACATTACTATCAGATTCAATGGGTCATAAGTGGTAGTTTTATTCTGTGCCTTTATTAAAGTTTTAGTCAAATCATCTCAGTAAGATGTATATCTATGCAATTGTATTTATAAACTATAATTGCAAATTCCACATAAGCATTTACATATTTCCAGGATGATCACTCTTAGACATTTTAATGTGAATTATTCCCAATACATTCAATTAGCTAATTTGTTACTTTTATGCTGGTGTACACATGCATTTATTTAAGCAGTGTGGATAAGGTAACAATAAGTAATGCAAATCAATCCTGAGATATAAGTTGGCAATTATAATTTGCATCGCTCTTGATAAGAGTTTGCTTTCTGCTGCTTACAAGACTGCAAGTGTAACCAAGAAAAAAGTACAGATAATTTTGAAACCCAATTACTTACAGTTAGTCTTTGATTTCTCTTCATAGCAATTTAGTTAAAACTTAAATCTCTAAGAAAATACTATCCTTCTAAATACATCAGTGGTATCAAACTCTCGGCTGATAAACAATCTTTTATATTAAAAACAGGCAACAAGAACCATGCAGTTTTCATGATAATTTCTTATCCCCACAATGTTTGCTTTAGCAATATGACCTCCCAGTTGAAGAATGAAGTCTGGGAAATGAAGACAAGAAGTCGCTGTGGTTGTTAGTTAGAAGTCGATGAGATAATTTTACACAGGTGGTTGATGACTGATGAAGGTGGTGGTATTTCAAGAACCATGGACAGTTAGTATTTGGGAAAGAAACACTCTACCTGTGTAGCCCAGCGAATTGTCATCGTTATCAGAGGTGGGGATTGGCGTCCCATGGTCGTTTCCCCTCTCTAGGTCTTCAGGGTCTGTCGGAAACAACACCAGAGCTGCTGATGGGGTCACAGTAGTAACAGTAGTTGCCATTTCGATCACAGCATGGCCAGACACAAGTAAATCCACATGTGACAGAAAAACACACAGGGAAAACACACAGCACACATCCTCCTCGCGCCTCCTGCAGCACAATGCACCCTTCCAAGGTCTCAGCATCATGGCTTAGCTTCTACTCCTTAATTTCCCTAATTCTCTGCTCTGCCTGCACCTTTGCTGCACTTCAAAGCTGGCGGAAGGGCTCTGACTGCCCTCTGTGAGGCCGCCAGCACGGACTGAGGGAGCATATGGAGGAGGGAGAGGGCAGGGTGGCTGAATGCTAGCATTGCTAATTTTCTACCTTATTGTTAATCAAAGCTATTGACTGTGATCACTCCCCATCATCGCTTCATCTCCTGCCAATTACAGACTCCGGGGACTGTACCTCATATGGGTGAGGGGGGTGGGGAAAATAGAGTCTTATCAAATAAGAAGGTGGAGATAAAAATGTCATAGTTTTTCTGAATCTCAGCAAGGAAAGCAGTGCCACATCACATCTTTCAGAAGGTAACAATTAATCCTCTTAAAGAATTGGGATCAATTTGTGAAATTAATGAGTGAGAAAAATGGTACTTAACTTTACATATGTTGGTTTTAATACTTAAAATCCTTCAAATTGCTTGAGACTCTATATAACAATCATCCAGATTGAAATTTCCCTCCATCTCTTATTATTTTTTTTGAATACAAGAAATGCTTTTAATTCTCAGGTTGTTTTTACATTTCATGTTGCTCATCATTTTCTTAGTGATGAGGTTAACACATCAACACTCAAGTCCTAATATCCAGATGCTAAGTTGTGGTATAAACAGAGGGGAAGTCCACTGACAACACTATTAATTTCACTCCTGCTCAATCACTCCATGTGTCATAGCTATGTATATTACATAAATATGAGCAGAGTCTCAGTTTCATCACTGATAAAGACACAGATACAGTAAAACCCAAATCAAAAGCTGTGGAGCGATAGGTCATTCAAGTTGCAGTGTTCTGTGGGTTTTTATCACCTTAAACAGCATCTACAGAAAATATCTCGGTCTGAGCAATGAAGAAGCACAGCTGTTTACTTAAGGAAGAAAGTATGTCGCTTATGAATGAGGCAGTGAGTGCACGCAGGTAATGCCTCTCTGGAAACACCACAGGGGTCATTAATTTTGTGTCCCTGCTAGTCTTTTATTTGGGTCGACACATTTTGTCTTAGACACAGCTATTCAAGGATGACTTAGATTTTAAAAGAGGATTGAAAAGTCTAACGTGTCTGTTTTGTGATTTTTTTTTAAAAAAATACAGCATTATTTATCCACTCTATCTCCTTGCCTTTCCTCCACCCCAATCCACATGTCACATAATTAGCCTGTGCAGCTAAAATGATGGGGAAATGAAAGGTTCAGACATGTGCACACTAAAAGAAAAAAAAAATGGTCATTTTTATTCTGTTCATAAGATTTATTCAAAGGTCCTTTCCTTTCCAGAGAGGGCTGTTGTCACGTTTGTCCTTAAAATCAACTCTGGATGTGAAGGAAAGGGAACACTTGCTTCCTCTCCAGCAGGTTAATGTCTTTGTATGCACACATTGTTTAGGTCAGAGTTTTAAGTCAAAGCACAAAGAGAGAAATAGGAAACAGGCATTTATGTGTATGTTGCGGCACTGTTAGCATCATGTCCTGCCACAAACTAGATAACCTTTTTCATGCAAACCAGCAAAAAATAGAGGTTGATGTAGGAAGATAAACAGAAGATGCTTTAAATATATTAAAATGCCTTTAAATGAAGCGACCCTGCTTACAGACAAACTTCTTTTAAAAGTTACAATGTGTTTAATTTTCACTTTACAGACTAATTATTTTTAGCAACAAATGCAACTTTTCAAAAGAAATACTGTTTATTTATCATGGACTCATTCATTTAATGTGGGTCCACACATTTCTAATTAACAGTTAAAATACAATAAAAATTCACCCAAATCCGTGACAAGAACTATTAGAAATCAGTTTGTCTATGGAGTATATCTTATGACTTTTGGAATAAGACTTGTGCACACTTTGTTCCTGAATCCTCCCTGAGGACAATATTACAAATGTGACAAAAACAAGGAATGTATATCATTTGGAACAAGATAACTAAGTCTGTGTAAAGTAAAATTGTCACTTACAGCTAAATTAACCTAAGGCAGTTTCCCTCCAAACACTCCTTAAATGTGTGTGATTCATGTGCTCCAGACTTCATCCTTGTTCAATATGCTCCCTGTGGATATCCTTTTTAATGTTGAAGGCTTCAACTAGTTTTATGATGCAACTTCCTCATTTCTTTTTTTTAACTTTTTAAAAAAATAATTTCTTTTAAAAAAATATTTATTTATTTATACAAGAACTGGGGTACAGTCAAAGGTGCAGGAGCGTGAGAGAATTCACCGGAGACAGAGTGGGGAGCATAACAGGCAGACCACTGAAATACACTGCTGAGGGGAGCAGCAGGAGAGGCAGGAGAGGTCTGCTGTACCACGTGGGACTTTCCCTGGCTGGCTGGGAATCGAATCCATGCTGCAGAGGCTGCATACAGCTTCACAGCGCAGTGTTCAACCTCCTGTGCCACTGGAGAGGCCCAACTTCCTCATTTCTTAATTAGATGTTCTACCAGTGGCCAAACCTTATTTCCACTGCTTGTTCAAATTCATGTATATTCCATGAAATCTTATACCCTCTCTTACTAAATACTAAGCTCATCATCTCCTTCAACCTACTCTTCCATATCCCCCTCTCTGTATCATATTTTAAATATTTTATAATTCAGTAAAATATTACTATAAAGGGGTAAAACTAATCTCTGGTTTATAATGTTCATAGGAGATTTTGTTACTCTTTTTTTTGTGGAGAATATGTATATATGACTTAAATTGATAACATATACACTTGCATAAATATCAAAAACATCATACACAATCATATAATGTACTTAATAATTAATGCAAGATACATAACATGAGTGCACCATCATATAATGGTTTTCACAGATTTAATAAAAACTACAAGAACAAAAGGGAGTAAAGATCTATATCCTCCTTTACAATGTAAATTATTACTTTAGAAACTTTGCCTTTACAAAGAAGCCAAGAGCACACAATGCAAAAGGAGTCTTTTCATGGTGTTGGGAAAATTGGATAGATACTTGCAAAACAATGAGTGAGATCAATATTGCACACCATATACAAAATAAATTCAAAATGAATTCAGGACTTGGATGTAAGACCTGAAACTATAAAATGCATAGAAGAAAACAATATTCTTTATGACATCAGCCTCAAGGATGTCTTTGTGATCTTGACTCCAATGGCAACAGAAGCAAAAGCAAAAATAAACAAACGGAAGTACATCAAACTGAAAAGCTTTTAAGCAGCAAAAGAAACTGTGAAAAAAGCAAACAAGCAAGCACATCCTACTGAAGTAAAGAAAATACATCCAACAGGGGGAAAATATCCAATTTTTATGAAAAATTCGTACAACATGGCAACAAAAATAATCCAATAAAATTGGGCAGATCTACAGACACTTCTTCAAAGAATACATACAGATGCCAACAGATACAAGGAAAAATGTTCATGCTAACTTCTTATTAGGAGAATGTAAATCAAAACCACAGTGAGTTGTTAGCTCATCCATGTGAATGGCTTATATCAAAACAAGTGTTGACAAAGGGTGTGGAGTGAAAGGGACTCCTCTACAATGTTAGTGGAAATGGAAACTGGCTCAACTCCTCTGGAAAACAGTATGGAGTGTTCAGAAAATATTAAAAATAGATCCATCAATTCCATTCCTCACCATGTACCCAAAAACATATCAAGGCACTAATTTAAATGATACAGGCACTCCAACATTCACTGCAGCACTATTTACAATATTCAAGATATGGAAACAACCTAAGCCCTCAGTGATAAATGAATGGAAAAAGATATGGTATTATATTCATAGTGGAATACTACTCAGCTTAAAAAAAAATGAAATCTTGCCATTTGTAAAAACATGGTAGAAGTGGAGGGAATTATGCCAAGAAAATAAGTCAGAATGTGAAATAAAAATACCAGATGGTTTCATTCTTTTGTGGAATATAAGGGACAAAGAAAAGGAACAGACAAAATCAAAACAAACCTTTAGAATCTGACTGCAGAAGTAAGGTTACCAGAAGGGGAGGGGAGTGAGGGCAAAGATGGGAGAGAGTCCACTGGACTGTGATTGAGGGTGGTACATTGGTATTGGATGTGGTGTGTTAAAGTATATTTGAGAAGTGTGAATCTGTACACCTAAAACATACAGTATTACAAAGCAACAAAATACAAAAAAGAAGAAATTTTTGTCTTTCAATATAACAATTTCCTAAAAGTGATTCAAATATTTTTAGTGATGCATTGTAAATTTCAAATTTACTAAGCTGAATGACAACATGTTATTTGAATTTTCCTGATACCTATGCCAAAATAGAATGGAAGTTCTTCATATAAAAAAGTCACTATTTTGCAACATACTATAAAATAATTCATTTAGACAAGCAATGGTGTCGGTGGATACTAAATCTTGATGAAAAATGTTTAGGGACAGCATATTACAAAAAGTCAAAGTATCATCTCAGTAAGTGCTTGAACTCAGTAATCAAACTTAGTATCACCAATAGTGATTAAGAGCAGGAAGACAAAATATACAGTTATCGCTGACAAAATGTTTGTACAGTTTTCCCTGAATTCAATTAAGACAAAAATCAAAATTTACAGAAGGAAGTATATATTTAGGACAGAGTGGGGAATAATTAAGGGGTAAATTGTCCCTATATTTAACATGGTTCAGGGAAAAAAAAGTATTTTAAAAGGACTAAAACAAATAAGGCATAATATTATAATTATTCAATCTATTATAATAATACTTTAAAATGTTAAAAGTAATGAATGAATATTAAGTAACCTAAGGATTTCTCTATGATGTGCAGTGGAAATTCATGGAATCACACTTTTCACTAGTGACATTATAATAGTTATAATTTTTAATACCTATTATAAAAGGTTTTATTAAAAAAGGTGTATTTTTGCTCAAAGACTCATGTTTATGACACCATTCAACATATATTTTTCTAAATCATTTATTCTACTATGTTAGCTTGTGCAGAATGTTAGCTGCAGAAATGTACAGGGCCAAGATAAAAGTCTGTGTTTTAAATTCAGTTATATTTATATTTTTGATTTATTAATTAGATTTTCAATTCACAGTTCAAAGCATTAGAGCTTTCATCCTTTTCCTTCTCTTCAGTCATGTTCAGTTAGGTCAATATACATTAAAAATAACAAATAGCAGCTTCTTCCTTTAGCCCTACTGAAAAGTATCAAACTGCGTTCTTATAGATTTGCATTATCATTGTGCAGGGTTTTGGCATTAATTGACATTTGGAAGATGACCATTAATAAAAGATTAGGGAAAACCAAATGAATATAAACTACTATCAATATGAGAATTGTGTTCTACAAATTGGATCAATTCCCATTGATTCTCTCCTACTAATCAAGAGGAATTCAGGGATGGGTTCTTTAAATGGAGTCTTAAGAGCATTGAATTACAATCAAGGCAATGAAGTACAAAATTAAATACAAAAACTGTATGTGAAGCCTTAAATTTGTGTCACAATTCTACACGATAAAATTAAAGGCAAATTTAAACTTTTGCTTTAGTCATGTATGGCTAAAACTGTTGTGGAAGGTACATGGTTATTTGTACCATTCTTCTGGGAATAAAGGGAGAAAAAGGTTTTGTTTTTTTTTAATACAGATGGAGATTAAAAACTTAGGTGTTTTTAAGTAGAACCTATTTTAAACAAATCAAAGAATGAAGCAATTTTAAAATTAATTTATATGGAGTAAGGGATGATGTTTCAGATATTTGCTATAGAAGCTTAAATGTGGTGTGTATTCAGTTAAAACATTTTGCTACAAAATATTGAATAAACCTACTTTTAAAGCAGTAATAGAATATCAGATAAAAATAACATGTTAGAACCATTTCCAGTTTTGCTATTATAAAGAAAATGAAGGTTGTTTCGTATGTTTCTTTCAAAGATAAAAGGACTATAATTACAATTATCCATGTAAATAATGGTTGTTAGAATTTGTATTTAGGTAAATTAAGCCAAAATGTTAAAACTTATGTAAACTAAATATTCAAATAAAATTTCTGGTGAATGAATGATTCTCCCTTAATTGGAAGGTTTTGTCATCCAGTGCTCTTGTGAAGAGAAAACAAATACAGAGACTCCTTATAGATATGACCAAATAAATTAGTAAGTGATTTGTTATTTAACTGAACTAAATAAATCTCTATAATAGAGTTGGTAACTGAAAACTATGACCTGTGATACCAAAGTTGTATTAAATAAAAAAGTAGATTTTATACAACGATCTCAAAATATATATTAGTGATTTTTGTCATTTCTGTTTTCAGTGATTGGATAAGCTGAATGAATTAAATATGAAGAGAAAATTAAAAACCATACTGATTATAATCACATATTTCCACAATACTTCAGTTTGTTTAAATATAAACTATAGAATTTTACTTGCACATATATATACACATACATATATATATTTGTGTGTGAGCGTGTGTGTGTGTGTGTGTATATATATATATATATATATATATATATATATATATGGTCTTTCTCACATAATTCTAACTATTCTGTCATTACCATGTCATCATCATTATCAACATCACCAGAAGTTAAACATCGGAGAATTTCTTTGGCCTCTGTCATGCAACTAGTAAACAGTGGATTTAGATTTTGATTCCAAATGATTTTTTGACTCAAAAGCACCTATTTTAACTATACCCTATGGTTTTCTTTACTCATCAATCTAATTTCGGGAACTGGATGGAATTTCAATAGTATATAAGCAAGGGAACCCCATCTAGTGATTCTTTTCCAGTCATTGAACAGTAAGATTGGATAATTTCACAAATCCATTTGAGCCCCTTTAAGCATATCACCAAGACCTTTTTCATAGCCTGCTTTTATAGACAAGATTAAATGAATTAGTAAGGTTTAAACTAGGTAGATAGAAAGAAATATTGAAATATTATTAAAATATAGAGGTTTGTTATTAAAATAAGTGTCCACATATTTGAAAATAAGTAGATTTGGAGACTGAGCTCCCAACTAAATAAAATCAAGAAAAATTCAGATTTTTTTGAAAATTACTTTTTTTTATTATTCAACAATAATATTTTTTGGTATAAGTTTAAGGATATTTACTCATCTTAAGGATCACCTCTTACTCATATGCCTAACCTTAAAACATTGCTCAGAAAAGGTAATAAAGGAATTTTGTTGAATGATTGGATGGAGTACTGGGGTACAGTTTTGCTGGAGTAAAAATTCAAGAAGGCATATTTTCTCAATATATGAATAACAGTTATTTATTGAGTACTTTGTTTTATACTTATCTAAAGTTATAATCACTATAAATTTAGTTCAAAATTATATTTTTGCTAGAATAATATCTTTCTTTTCCATTTCCCATATATGGACAATTATATACACAAGAAATTAGAATTTTGCTTAAGTTAAATCAAGAAAGGGTTTTACAAATGAAAGTTTGTCCTGCATGTCAAAAGGAATAATTTAAAAATATCTTTTACAATAAACTAGATATAAATGAATGTAATAAACAGTGATAATTCTCAAAATTAAAAGAAGTTATAAATAAGAAAGTTATTCAAATATTGCTAGTTATGTGAACTTTATTTTGATTTTATGAATTCTCTCTGATTTGATTTAATTTCATATATAGACATATAGATATAAATATAGGTATATCCTGATTTGAATGAAAAGAATACATTTTTTTTCCCCTGTGAGGTTGCTCTTGCAACCGAAGTGATATGAATGATTTTGGAACTAAATTCTGGCTTTCCAATACAACATTCTACTTTCGAATTGGCAAAGATGTTATCAATTTTTTTAAAAGTTCAATCACTGCATAAAAATGATCATATACAATTTTATTTACGCTAATTTTCTTTAAACTGAATGCAATTAGTTACAGTATTGTAGGGTAAGTAAAGTATCAGGCTTTTCTGCTCTCCCACCATTAGGATTGATGATGGATCCCTGCAGTCCTGAATGCATGCCTGATGGCAGGCACCTGGAGTAGGGTGTTGGCATGCATGGGTGGATACACCTGGGCTGAGACTGGGCTTATAAAGGTGGTGTCACAGGGATGCCAGCAAAGCAAAAGGAACAGCAGAGCGAAAGCAGCAGAGAAGGCCACGAGAGAATATCGGCGAGCCCAGAGAGAGTGAAGACATGCTGGGGGCTGGGAGGCCTGCAAGTATCCTGGCACCCCGGCACCATTGCCTGCTATGTACCTGGTAAATCCCAATAAAAGCCTGCAAAAGCCACTGAGGGCTCCTAGGACTCCCCCTTCACCTGTCTGCCCTATCATAGAAATCCTGCACTGTCCCTTTCTGCCTCTACAAGTACCCTGGTGAAACTTATTAAATATAAACAATTAATGCTCAAACAAAAACGATAGATGGATGGATGGATAGATAGATAGAAAAACATTCTATTAACATAAAATATACTATGGAATGTTAGGAAGATAACTGCATTAATGGAGAAACCTGTGAATTAGAAGAATGTAAACATCAAAGAAAGCTTTTAACTCATTTAAATTCAACCAACTTTGACAAAACAAGACAAATGCCTTCTGTATGGAAATCATTCTATTGATGAAGAAATGCTCATAATTTTAAAGCCATTTGACTCCAGATCTCTTCTAGTGAAAACACTGACAAAGTAGAGCACTGATGCATGCTTCCTCATCAAGTTTTTTTTTTTTTTAAATTTTCTTTATGTCTGAAAAAGTCCTGGGAGGTTCATGGAAATAATAAGTGATGACTATTCCTTTATATATTTAGAATCTAAGCCAATTGTCCAGCTGAATACTACATTTATTCAAAATGCTCTAGTCAAATCCACAGTAACATCTGATGTGACAGATACCTTGATGGGACTGAATTTAATCTGTAGAGATTTGCTCCTTGAACTTTATCTGTGAGAGTTAATTTCCAGTCCATTTTTACTAGTATTTCTGGCTCTCTCCGTCTGTTGACTTTTTTTTTTTTTTGTTATTTTCTCCACCCACTTTGCCCTGGTACTCAATGGCTTTTCTTCATTGTGCATAGCATCTGCTACTGTTCCACTCCCTTCCAGCCAAAGCATAAGGAAACTTCAGCATGGGCTAATTAAATGGTGCTTGAAGTTAGTTAACAGGTGTGCCCCAGCTGCCCTAATTGTGTGAACAAATACATCTCACATTTTATGGGATTGAAATGGCACAATAGAATTACCTGAATAAATGGAAGTTTCCTTCCATAGCCTTAAAATGATGTTGGCAGATCTGGAAGAAATAGGACCATTCTCTTATGTAAAAGGAAAAATATCTGGTTTTGGGATATGGAGATCACATTTCTGATTCCAAATGAAAACTTAGATCTTCTTGTCGTTTTAACCGCTCCTCTTTTCTCATCATAGAATGTGTAAATTTATTGCCACTTCCTCAGGTGTGCTAATAAAACATGTCTCCAATCTCTGCTGATAGTTACCATGTTGAATGATTTTCAAGTAAGATTCACATGATTTGCTAAATTCAGACAAAATATTAAATAATTTATATAGCATTTGTGATGACCACAGCTAAGTATATATACTGTTATTTAGATAATCAGTGAATTTTCAACAGCCACTAGTTAATTTTGTGATCTTGGAAACTTCATCATTTTTATTTAGTTGGTTGCTCATTTTTTCATTTCTGAAATATGAAATAATAGTACTTATAGCTTAAGAGTGTTGTGAGGATTAAACGAATAATTGTAAAGACTTTAGTCCTGGACACCTAATATGATTGATCTGAATTAAAGCTCATTTTTTTTTAAAAGGGTGGTTTAATAATTCTTATTAAAAAAATCTGTGAGTGCCTCTTGAAATGAGAAAAGACACATTCTGTTTCTTCTTGAAAGTACCAGTTTGTTGTTCATATAGCAGGAAAAGTATATAATCAATTAAAATTAAAGAGAAAGATGAATTTCAAAACTTCATTTTTATCTACCTGTATTTCATCATGTGCTCCCATTGCATTTTTTTTTTTTCAGCACGGATCTACACAGGATACGCTACTGAATGACTTAGGAAATATTTCTACCTAAACAGCATTTCATCCTCATGACAGACTCCAACAGCAGACTTTTGTTTGTCTTATGACCTCGTGCTTTGTGCTAACAAAGATGAATTCACTCCATTTTATTTTTCAGGGAAAACACTTGATATGGAAATTACTTCCGAGATTTCTTTAATATTAGGGGAAAGGATGTTTGTATCTCTACTCTTTTTTTGCCATCTCCTATAGAGAGGCAGAAGCCAGACTTGGTGACTTGGAGGGAGGTGGAGAAAGTCTGAAACATCTGCAACTTGGGTCGCAGGTCACATGGTAACTGTCAATTCCTCCCCAAGCCTCCCCCACAGCCCCCTATCCTCTGAGCTGGGGCTGCCATCCATCTACAACAATTACCGCATCTCTAAGGCTGCATTCACTCAACTGCTAAAGGGACAAATTTCCTCCATAGTCTCTTCATTGTCTGCTTTTTCTAACCATAGTCACGGTTTTGCGCTCTTCATTCTAATTGTGCTTTTGATTATTGGGGTCATTTTATGCCTTCAGCTTTCTCAAAGGTCACAGGGATTAGCTGTGTCCAATCAAGGAGCAGAGAGAGCCATGGAGGCTTACCCCCCATTCATCCACACCATTGATTTCCCCTCAGTGTGAGAGTGGCAATGGCTACTACTTTTTTTTTTTAACTCTCATTTGATAGTTTCCTTGCACCCCTCCCCCACTCCTCATTAGGAGGCTGTTTGTAGCAATGGTTGTGGCACAGGAGGTTTCACTGAAGCAAAGCCATGCAGCAAAGCAGGCAAGGTACAGCAGCAGGGCACAGTTCATCAAATCAGCAGTGTGCTTGGTTCTTCCTCTATTTCAATTTACTTATCTGACAGCCATTCAGAAATGTCCATTGTATAAAGTAAACCTGCATTGTACAAAGGCAGTTGCTCTCCTCACAATTAGTCGCTGAGTGTCATCAGGTACCTTCACACAGTGCATACACACATCATTACACCCATGCTACTGATTATAATTATATATAACATAGAGACTAGGTGTTTTTCCTTGCTAATTGACTTGTCTTTCTGTGTTTTGAAATACTACCATCATATAGTTAGTATTCTGACTTGCATTTGCATTTTTTTAACAGGAAACTTTGCCAGTCTTTATTGTCACAGGTACTTTTAGAGTGAACTTATGTATCACTTACTAATGTTGTTCCAAAAGAGATATTGTTATTGTAAACTAATGGGAATTCTTGAAACCTAAGACAATAAAAGTAGGTATTTTTACAAGCTGTGCATATGTATATTTTGTAGAGTGAGTGAGGATCCTGGACAATGAACGTATTAGACTGTTTATGCCATTATTCCTATTCACATGATAGTGGGGGCAGTTTATCAAGCAGCACAGTTCTTGGCTCAAGAAGTCCATTCATCACAAATGGTCAACAGTTTAAAACACTGTAGGAGGCAGTCCTCAGTAGATTTTTTTTCTTGCTAGGAGTCAAGTGACTAGTGACATTCTAGTTGTTGAGATTATCTGCTCATTAAATAATAAGGCCTCAAAAGCAGAAATGCATTTCAGTAACTTGCACATTCACATTCAAATAAGAAACTGTTGCACAATGAATTTTCTTCTTCTGCAGCCTCTGCTTTGTAGTGCATAATATATTTATTTATACATGTGAACATACACACATTTGATTCAGTGGTATCTGCATTATTGTCTTATTTCAACTTTTTAAAGTTTAAGCCATGGTCTATGAATGTTCAGTGCAAAGATAGCCCAAATTTTGTTTCTAATGGTCAGTTCTTACATGGATAATTTTGGTCAGCACATGCGTGGAAAATAGATGGAAAGATTAATATAGAAAGTAACCAACACTCTTTCACTTGGCTTCTGTGACCGTTTTTTAACAGAGGCAGGACTTTTTAAAGAAACATATTTTCCTGCAAAATGAGAAAGGGAACTAAAGTCTATAGATATGGAGGAAAAATCTGCTGAGTTTTACATGTTGTCCGAATTATGGTAGCTATGCAAGATGACTTCAGGGAAATATTATAGTAATCATAAATAAATACTTTAATTCTGCTGTTAAAGAAAATGAAAATAACCAGAGCAAAATATTTGTAACATGCAATCTGCAACATTTGGTATTTCAAAATGTCTTCAAGATTCAACATAAACCTTAAAACCAAAACAGGCAGAGTCAGGAATGATCTTAAAATTAACAATTTATGTTTAACAAATGTGAGAACAGTCTTGCATTAGTAGTAAATTAATGTAAATCAATCAAAAAGTTAAAAATATATATCTCTATTCTTAGATTTTTTTTGGGGGGAGATGACTAAACTATTTGGTAATGTTAAATGTTTACTTTTGGGATGTATATTTTAGTGCTTAAATATAATTATATAAAAATTACTGGCCAGCCTAGAACATGGTAACTTAACTCGTTGGTAAAGAAAAGTCTAACATTGGTTATAAAATTTCTTGCTTAACTATAATTCTGTGTCTCCTAGGGAAATTTTTTTCCTTAGTTGTACATGATTCTGACAAAGACAAGTAGGTATAAAACATCATAGTGAATAAGAAAACACACAAAATGAAAAATGTATCAAAGTAATTATACAATGTAGGTAATTGGATGGATCATTATAAAATGATAATAGCATATTTTATTTCACAATTAGAGATTAAAAATATGGAAAAGCTATCCATCAATCAGGTGTGTACTTAAATTACTATGACATTAAGATTTACATATTCTCCTAATATTGCTTAGGCATTAAAAAAGATAAACTCATTCCATTTGCAGCAACATGGATGGAGCTGGAAGGGATTATGTTAAGCTAAATGAGTTAGAAGGGAAAAGAAAAATATTGGATGTTTTCATTTATAGTAGAATATAGGGTAACTGAACAAAAGGTCAGAAAAAGAGAAAACTTTCAAGATGACCAAAGATCTGAGGATACAGCAGCAGATGGGGAGGAAGAGGACTCACAACAGAGGAGGGAAAAGCATGAGAAACTATGGTGATGGATCATGGGTGATGTGACGCTGGGAAAATTATGGGGACTGCACCTGAGGGGAGAAATCAAATACTGTGCAAAAATGAACAATGATGCAAGAAAGAATTTTTTTAAAGGAAAAAAAAGAGAGCTATATATTCTCCTTAACATACTGTACAAAGTGCTACTAAGTCATAACAAAAGTCATCCTGAATCCCACTGTAAAAACTTAAAGTTCTACTGCCTTTGCTATTATAGGTTTAAAAGCTTGGAGGTTCTAGTTTTATATTTAGTAGACATTTTTTTTCAAGACTTTGCTTTATTATTATTATTAACTGAGGTAACATTGGTTTACATTGTTGATTGTGTTTCAGACATACAGGGTCTCCCCTCTTCAGAGGTTGTTACCACATAGAACCTACCACTGAAACACCCAGAATTCCTCCATTATGTCTAAATGCTCCTTCTCCAGTTTGTTCTAGTCCCTTCCCCACTCCCTCCCATTCTGGTAGCCTGAATTCTACAGTCAGTTTTCTAAGGTTTGTTGGGAACTTGGCTTTATTTGACCCTTTGTTTGGTTTCTCTGTATTTCACACACAAGTGACACCATTGGACATTCATTTTTCTCCTTCTGCAGTAGACACATAATTAAAGCTTTTATTTTGAGATAATTGTATGTTTACATGCAATATTAAGAAATCTCATAGACAGACCTAGTACAGCTTTTACCTAGTTTCTCCAGGGGCAACTATATGTTTTGCATACATAGTTATGCACAAATAGATATTGATATTGATTCAGTTAAATAGTATTTCCCTCAGTGTCTGTGTCTTGCACGTTGCCCTTTTATACCCACACCCACTTTTTCCCCACAAACCCCTTCTTATCCTCTGATAATCACTAGTTTGTTCTCCATCTAGAATTCTATCATTTTGAGAATTTTTGTAAGTGAAATCATGCAATGTAACATCTTGAAAATTATTTTTTCAATTAGCATATTTATCTAAAGAGGCACCCAAGTTGTCTGCTGTATCAAGAGTTTACTGCTTTTAATTATTGTGTAGTATTTCATTGTATGACTGTCCTACAGTTTATTGCGTCATCGACTGGTTAAAGTGTAGCCAAATTATTTCCAGTTCTTTCCAAGTATGAATAAAGCTGTTATAAACATTTATGTACAGATTTTAGTGTAAACATACATTTCCATTTCTCTGTGACAAATGCCCAATGGCTGGGGCATATGGTAATTTACTTTTAGTGTTTTAAGAAACTTGTTAAACTGTTCTCCAGTGTGAATGCACAATTAGACAATCAACTTTAAAGTTTTAAAAGGATGCACACATTCACATGAAGAACTGTTTCTTTAGCATTAGAATTTGGTAAAAGTTAAAATTCTGGGAGTTCTTTATTTTCTACCCTCTTTCCTTCCTCTCTTGCCTCCATGCCCCACTCACTTCATTTTATTTCCTCACAGCATAATGCCTTCCTTCCTTCCTTCCTTCCTTCCTTCCTTCCTTCCTTCCTTCCTTCCTTCCTTCCTTCCTTCCTTCCTTCCTTCCTTCCTTCCTTCCTTCCTTCCTTCCTTCCTTCCTTCCTTCCTTCTTCCTTGATGCATGGAATTACGTTAGAAGGAAAACTGTGAAATTAATTTTGAGAAATAAAATAAGAAACAGTAGAACATTGCAGATCCTTTAAAAACATTGAAACTCAAGTAACATCTTTACAGACACATCACCCAAAGCAGTGATAGTGAAGGCAAAGATAAACAGCTGGGACTACAACAAATTAAAGAGCTTCTATACAGCAAAAGAGACAGGAACCAAAACAAAAAGACACCCCACCGATTGGGAGAAAAGTTTTGCACACTAATGATAAAAGACCAATCACAAAAATCTACAAAGAGCTGATGAGACTCAACAATAACAAAGTGAATAATTCAATCAAAAAATGGGCAGAAGAGCTAAAAAGAAACTTCTCCAAAGAGGCAATGCAAATGGCCAACCGGCATATGAAAAAATGTTCAACATCACTTGTAATCAGGGAAATGCAAATCAAAACTACAATGAGATACCATTTTACACCAGTGAGAATGGCACGTATCAAAAAAAAAAAAAAAAAAAAGGATCAACAACAAATGTTGGCAAGGCTGTGGAGAAAAAGCAACACTCCTGCACTGCTGGTGAGAGTGCAAACTAGTCCAACCACTATGGAGAGCTGTGTGGAGATTCCTCAACCTGCTAAAGATAGAACTTTCATATGATCCAGCAATTCCACTCCTAGGTATTTACCCAAAGGACACAGAAACATTAATTCTAAAGGGCAGCCACACCCCTATGTTTACTGCAGCACTATTTACAATAGGTAAGCTATGGAAACAACCCAAATGCCCAGATATAGATGACTGGATCAAGAAGATGTGGTACATATACACAATGGAATATTATTCAGCAATCTAAAAAGATAAACTCATGCAATTTGCAGCTACATGGATGGAGCTAGAAGGGATCATGCTCTGTGAAATAAGCCAGAAAGGAAAAGAAAAATACCAGATGGTCTCACTCAAAGCAGGAATTCAGAAAGCCTAAATAAGGGATCAGGAAAAAGACTAATTATAATAAAGCAAAAATGAAGATGAACAAGCAACTATAAACCCTCTACACTCCACACTACACTACGGTAGTGGGGGGGATTTGGGGGGGAGAGAAGGGAGTAGGATCAAAACAAGGGTGGTAGGAATTGTATGGGGACTATAACCAAGATGAAAATGCATACATTGTGCAAAAATGAAAAATGACGTAAAAAATATACAAAATTAAATAACAAAAAATTAAAAAAAACATTGAAACTCAGTTTTATTAGTTACTATAGACTGTTTAACATTCAGTGTTATCTTATTCTTTTATATTAAAAGAATAAATACACAACTGATATTAAGTACAAAGAAAACACAGAACCACCTTTTTGGTGCCTTTTTTATGTTGATAGTGACAAGCTAAAGGCTTAAAATAAAAATAATTTAAGTATAAAAAAACAAGTCAGAAATGTTGTTATGTTGTCACTGCAAATAATAGTTTATCTTCTAAAAAATAGTTAATATCTTATAGGTTATGATGCTATTCAGAATAAAGCATGGTTGGGACCATATAAAGGCCTGAACAAAACTTCCCACACAAAGTTATGTTTTATTCAAAAACTTGCTTATTTTCATACATCTTAGATATTTTCACATACTATAAAAATGGTATTATATAATTATACTAAAAGTGTCCAAGTTGATTTGTTTTCTCATTGTGAAGCTCTAACAATCATTGCCAATATTTGAAATGTCAATTGTTAAAACATAAAGTTACATTAAAAAAAAGAGCAACAATAAACTTGGTTTATTAGCTATAAAAGCAAATATAAGAGAAATGGGTTGTCTTCAAAAAATAGGTAAATTCATTTATAATCTCATGCTTTTAGTTACGGAATTAATGAGAAATGAAGGAAGATTCCTGATATAGTAATAAATATGAAAATGCTCATTCCCCCCAAAACTGTACTGTCTAATTTTTTTATTAAAACTGTGAGGAATGTAGAATGACTTATATTAAAGGGTATAGTTTAAAATGAATTTATCTATCATACTTGAAAAATTTTATAATAAGATGTTTTATCAAACCTTATGTCAATTATTAAATGGATTGTCAAGTGAACACCATAAAGGGTGACTTAAGAAAAAAAAAAATGCTGGCCAACTGACCTGATCAATTTCTGTGAAAGAGATTGAAAGAATATGGATGGGGGTCAGACAGCAGATTGTCCTGAATCTAAACCACAACCTTTTATTCAATAAACTCTGACAGTGTGGAAGATAAAGTTCAGGTCACACTGGCATTATTTCCCTACCAGCTTGATAAAAATGAAATAAAGCACAGAAAATAAAATGAAAGAAAATGATCACCTTCATGGTGTTCTTTCAATGAAATGAACAATGACTGAGATTAAAGATATGTGGATAATTCTACTATAGATGATGTAATTAGAGATCGTTTAACTAGTGTGAAATTGTATCTGATGTGCTGTGTTCAACTTTTTAAACCTTTGAGAATACTTCAAAAAGACAAATTCATAAGAAAGATCAATCTTCATAGATTATTTTTATTTATAATTAACATATTAAAAATGCCACTAAAAGTCTGCTTAAAAGGAAAACATAAATGTACAAAGACAATAATGTCACAAAGCATGAAATTGTCACCCCCTCCACTTCTCATCAGTTAGCTTTCAAGAGTCGCCTCTGAATGGATGTTTAGGGCCTTAGGGTAGATCCCATGGGAATAAACATGGAGAAGAATAAACCACTGAAAATTTTTAGGAAAGGAAATGATCCATGAAAACACAGCTCAGTGATACTATCAACTGTATTGATTTTGTATCATTTTTGTGAACATTATTACAGAAAAAAAGTTTATTACTACACATTTCTAGAGTTAAAAACAGTGTCAGATATAGGAATACACTATATGTATATGTAGTATATATATGTAATGTAATATATACATCTATGTGTGTGTGTACACACATACATACATATTTATACCCTGTGCCTTTATTTATACCCTTTATTTATACCCTGTACCTTTATTTACACCCTTTATTTATGCATATTTATATTTGCACCTTACTTATACCCTGAACCTTTATGAAATATGCATGTATTAGCAGAAACTATGATTATAAAATTATTTTTTCCTGTTATTTATTTTTGCATTGCTCTTCAGTGCTGTACAGATTTAAATGTGTTACTATATAGAATTATAATAAAAATTGGAAATACAGGAAAAAACATGAAGAAATAAAGAATAATACTGGAAGAAACAGATGAAAACACCTTGTATCAAATATCCAAAATTGTTAACATGGATCATAGTGCAGTCTCACTGTTTAATGGAAGACAAAAGAATGAGAGGCCTTGAGTTTAGGGCATGACTGCTTTGCTCCTGACAGAAGGAAATGGTGAAAATATGTTTTCACTAATCACTTTAGTTATAAGTTGACACAGTGTAATGAATATTTCTAAAATGTGGGTAGAAATGAAGGCATTGGTTTTGGGGAGAAATGCACATAAATATCATATACATACCCATGACAAATGGGTATCCCTGATTAAAGCTATCCCTGATTAAAACTAGGCTATTGCATAGTAGAAATGTTGTAAATTTTCTTTTTAAAAAGCAAGTAAAATCACCATTAAAAAGTTGGGTTTAGGGCCTCCCTGGTGGCTGAGGCGGTTGAGCGCTGCGCTGTAAAGCTGTCTGCAGCCTCTGCAGCATGGGTTCGATACGGGCAGGCTGCAGAGAAACCCACATGGCGCGGCAGACCTCTCCTGTCTTGCCCACTGCTCCCCTCAGCAGTGTATTTCATCAGTCTGCCTGTTCTGTTCCCCACTCTGTCCCTGGTGAATCCTCTCACCCTCCCGCACATCTGGCCTATACCCCGGTTCTTGTATAAATAAATAAATCTTAAAAAAAATAGTTGGGTTTAAATTCATTTTTAGAAGAGTATCTCTTTTCCACCCAGCAGGTCACAACTTAAAGTGAATGTGATAATGATTATTCAACTATAATTTATAATTTTATTCTCTTTTAACTTTTCAGTTATGACTGCTTGAGAAATGCACTTGGCAAATCACAATATTCAGAAGACACTTTCTGTTGGCAAAACCCAAGATGCATTACTGTGAAACTGGGTGTTCTTTTAATATTAAAATAATAAATAAATAAACAAACAAAAAAATAAATAAATACATACATAAATAAATTCACTGAGCAGGTGAACCTTTCTTTTCAGTAAATGAATCATTTCCAAGAGATCAAAATGGCTGAAGATAAGATCCAACATTACATTGAGATGTTATTCATGAAGAAGCTATATTCTATACACATCTGTTGCCCCAGGACGAAATCAGTTGCTTATAATTCAACTCAAATCATCCCATACTTGAAATGATTTTAGGAAATTGGGTGTTAGGGAGACCAGCCAGCACCATTCAATTAAGTGGTCCTTGAACAGCAAAGTGCTTTCCTTTGAATGGGAGGAAAAAAAGAGTTTGATCACATTTAAGCTAATCTATCACTTATCATACCCAGTGGGTGAGATAGTTAATGACTTTATTGATTCCTTTTGATGCTTAGTTTTATATACAACATTTAGCCAATGTGAAACTGAACATGGGATTTGTTTTCTATTTGTTATTGATGCACTTAAATTTATCTTTATCCCAGTAGGCATTGATTGTAAAATGGAATTTCAAAAGGATTTTAGGCAGTATAATTTCCTTAAGCTGTATTTTAGTTTTCATATATTTTTAATTTATAGCATTTTTTCATATGAATAACTATTTATAGAACCCCCTTTACTTTTACTAAGAAGAAAAACATTGAAACTTTGCCAACAATGGTGATCACAGAAGTCTCAGGAATAGCCTTTCCCTTGTTTCTCTTTTCCCTAATTTGCCTCTGTTCATTTATGTGAGTCACTGTATTATTCTTTGATTCTGACCTCTTTGAGGGTCATATGGGCGATTTATAAAAAACGATCTGACTTTACAAAAAGACAGAAAGAAATGAAAGTCTAATAGTCATGCATAAGCTGAAAATGTGGTGAAATAGCACCAAAGAGGTGAATATATTCATAGTTAAAAACAAGTGGCTATTCAAAAATTAAAAGAAAAAAGAATACCAGCATCAGATACAAGTCTGGAAATGGGCAGGGTCTAAAACAGCATGTCAATACATCTCAGAAACATCTTTAAAGACTCCCTGAAGCAAAGAAAGTGAAGGAAAAGATAAACAGCTGGGATTACATCAAACAAAAAAACTTCTCTACAGCAAAAGAGACAATAACCAAAACAAAGAGACACCCTACTGATTGGGAGAAAATATTTGCACTCCACACAACTGACAAGGGACTGATTTCAAAGAGCTACAAAGAGATCCCAGGACTCAACAAAAACAAAGCAAGCAGCCAAAAGATGGGCAGAAGAGCTCAAAAGACACTTCTCCAAAGAGGAAATACAAAGGCCAAAAGTATATGAAAAAATGTTCAATATCTCTTATAATCAGAGAAGTGCAAATCAAAACCATAATTGGATACCACTGCACACCAGTGAGAAATGCATATATTAAAAAAAGAAACTGTAACAAATGCTGGTGAGGATGTGGAGAAAAAGGAACTGTCCTACACTGCTGGTAGGAATGCAAACTGGTCCATCCACTATGGAAAGCTGTGTGGAAGTTCTTCAAATTACTGAAAATGGAGGTAACATATAACCCAGCAATTCCAAAGGAATCTACCCAAAGGACACAAAAACATTCATTTGAAAGGAAACGTGCACCCCTATGTTTATTGCAGCACTATTTACAATAGCGAAGATATGGAAACAACGTAAATGCTCAAAAACAGATAACTAGATCAAGAAGTTGTGGTATATATACACAATGGAATACTATTCAGCAATCAACAAAGATAAACCCATGCCATTTGGAGTAACATGGATGAAATCGGAGGGGATTATGCTCGGTGAAATATGTCAGAAGGAAAAAGAAAAATACTGATGGTTTCACTTGTGAGAGGAATATAGGGAAACCAAATAAGGGATCAGGGGAAAAAAGAGACAAAACTAGCAGGTAACCGTAAATCAGAGACATTCAGCAGGGGAGTGGGAGGGAGCAATTAAAACAGGGGTGGGAAGAGCACAGTAGATGATGGTGATGGTTCATGGGTGACTAGCCAATGAGAATTTTATGGGGACTACACCTGAGTTGAGAAAGAAAACTGTATAAAAATGAGTAATGGGGCCTCCCTGGTGGTACAGGGGTTGAGCACCACACTATGAAGCTGTCCGCAGCCTCTTCAGCATGAGTTTGATCCCTGGCCTGCCAGGGAGCTACCCACATGGTGCAGCAGACCTCTCCTGTCTGGCCTGCTGTTCCCCTCAGCAGTGTATTTCATTCTGCCTGTTCTGCTCCCCACTCTGTCTCAGGTGAATCCTCTCACCCTCCCGCATATCTGGCCTTGTACCCCAGTTCTTATATGCATAAATAAATAAATCTTTAAAAATTAACAATGATGTAATATATATATATATATATATAGACACAAAATCAAAACTAAGCACATTGAAAACAGAAAACAAAAAAAAAATAACATGTCATATGAGTAACAACTAAAATGACTTAGGTACTATATGAGAAATAAACAAAAGTGGTTTGTAGTTGAGTTCAGTTGTCCACTTTAGCTTATACTGCATGTGTGTATGTTCTATTTGTGAGAATGTACTCATATGTTTAATGGATATGTAAACTAAAGTGTTACTTATGTCTTGCACTGTCATAAGTAACCAATAACTAAGATGAGAATGTAAATGTTAACAGAAAAATCAGCTCTTAACACCAACACCCTTTTCTATGATGCATTAATTCTTAAATATATGAATATATTGTTTAATAAGAATGGTTGATTAGATCAGCTGGATACTATTGTTTTTATCAGTAGTTAAGATTCAGACAAGGATACACCAAATTTTAGAGAGTGCTGGAAACAGAAATATCAAAGATATGTTTAGATAATGGAGTGCTGGAATCTTAAAACTGGCTCCATAGCTTTAATTTTTCACATCTGTTCCCAGCTCTATACTGAATGTCCCCATTGTGGGAATAGTTGACACCATGTAAATCAGCTAACACTAGAAGTCAGAGCCTTCACTCCAGAGAACCAGTTGTTAACCATTTATCAGCACCCCATTGAATTAGAATAACTATATTTTATGCTTATTCCAGCTCTACACTTAAACTATTCAGTGAGAATCCAAATGAACTAGTTACAAATTTCCTCAGTTCTCCAAACTTGCAGTATTAAATAAGTTCAAAGTACATTTTATTACTTTATTGCAGCAAAGTTTCATGAGGTTTTTTTTTTTTTTTTGAGATTCTACTACCTTTCTTTCCTTTCATAGCATACAAGCTACACTTATTTTTTAAGTTTCTTTTACTGGTTGTCCTAGAGTTTGCAATGTACATTTACAAATAATCCAAATCTATTTCAAATAACACTATACCTCATCATGGATTAGTATAAGTACATTGTAACATCAAAATACTCCAAGATTCCTCCTTTTGTTTCTTCTGTCATTGCTGTCATTCATTTAACTTATACATAAGCGTATTACACACACACACACACACAAATACACACTTATACACACACTAGAGGTAGCTATATTCCAAGTAAGTTTTTCTAGAACCGAGGTATCAATTTGATGAGGCAAGTTACAAATGGACAGATAAGATATGATTTCTGCATCTTTCACTAAGTTGTCATTGTGGGTTTTTCTACATAGAAAGAATGGGAATGAAAAGATAACGATTGTTATTATATGATAATCTTGGGGCATTTCTTTTGGAAAATGTCAAAATCCAAAAACATTGCAGGAGACTTTGGTCTTCTAACCAGGCATTTAAATCAGTGTTTAAATAAAGTCCCCATTATCTCTCAGAAGATACAGTCTCCATGCCTCACCTCGGACAGCGGAGACTAAGGCTACTAAAGGTTGTACAGCCGTCTCTGACCTCTGGAGAGGAGGTTTATTTTCTATTTAATGGAAGAATTTTTTTCCATGTCATGCAGCAAACAAGGGTCTATTTCCCAAATATACAAATATACCCATATAAATCAAGAACTAACCCAGTCAAAAAATGGCAGCTGGGTTAAACAGATATTTCTCCAAAGAAGACATACAGATGGCAAACAAGCTCATTAAAAAAAAAAAAAATCACTTAATCATTAGGGAAAGGCAAATCAAATCACAATGAAATACCACCTCACATATCATATCATATCATATCATATCATATCATATCATATCATATCATATCTCACCATCTCCATATCATAAAGACCAGAAATATGTGTTGTCAAGGTGTGGAGATAACAGAACTCTGGTAAATGACTGGTAGAAATACAGTTTAGTCTAGTCTGTGGAAAAACATGGAGGTTTCTCAAAATATTAAAAATGGACCTTCTACATTATCCAGAATTACCACTCCTATCCAAAGAATACAGTAACATTAATTTGAATGAATATAAGCACTCCAGTGCTCATTGTAGTACTATTTACTATAACCAAGTTATGAAAACAATTTAAGTGTCCAAAGAAGATGAGTGGATTAAGAGAGTGTTGTATATTGGTCATCCCCAATGGCACAGCGGTTGAGCGCTGGGCTGAGAAGCTGCCTGCAGCCTCTGTATCGCTGGTTCTATCACTGGCCGCCAGCGAGGGTCCCACATGTTGCGACAGACCTCTCCTGCTGTGCCCGCTGCTCCCCTCAGCAGGGTATTTCTTCGTCAGCCTGCCTGTTCTGTTCCCCGCTCTGGCTCTGGTGAATTCTCTCACCCTCCCGCGCTTCTGACTGTTCCTAGTGCTTGTATAAATAAATAAATCTTAAAAAGAAAAAAAAAAAGAAAGTGTTGTATATACATGCAATGTTATATAACTCTAGAGTTATATAAAAAAAAATGCATCCATTGTTTTTTTTTTTTTTTTTGCCAGAGCATGTGTGGAACTAGAAGGGATTATGCTAAGTGAAATAAGTCATCAGGAGAAAAACAAATACCACATATTTTAACTTACATGAAGAAATAAAATAGACAAAACCAAAATAAACATAATCTAGAAATATGACTTATAGTAGAGGCTGCCAGAGGGAGAGTAGAAGGGCGAAGAGCAAAGTGTGGAAGATGCTGAATGGATTATGATGGAGGAATGGAGGGACCTTGGTAGTGGGTGTGGTATGATAACATATATCTGAAAAGATGTGATCCCACACCTTTACCTCATATAAGATGTTGTAAATCAGCGTTACTGCAATTAAAAAAAAACTACCTCTAATTTCCCCAAAACACTGGAAAATATGGGAGGAAAAAATACCATTTAGAATATCTATTTGCTAATACAAGAAAAAATATGCTTATCTGTAATGTGTGATGGTGTTTTATTCACTCATTCTTTCATTCATCATTCATTTATGTAATGAATATTTATTGGCACTAGGAACAGTCAGAAGCGCGGGAGGGTGAGAGAATTCACCAGAGCCAGAGAGGGGAACAGAACAGTGATGTTTAAGCTGAGTTCTGAAGAATGTGAGGCAGCAATGTTTCAGCCCAAGACAGAGTCCTGAATGGGAAGTCTGATATTTTCATAGGTGCAAAACCCAAAAAAGTAGCATATTTGAAAACTGATTAAGTTTCATGTATGGCAAGAGGAAGATGGTATACCTCTATGTGGACCTCTGCAAAGCTTAGATTGGCTTCCACATGCACTGGAGAACATTCTGTGGGCCACAATGAAATTTTTGTTTTTAAAATTCTAGATTCCCTGTCATATGGAAGGTTAATGCTTGTGCTTTGTGGTGGTGGGTGTTTGATAGTATTGATGGGTATTTTCTATCAATAACTCACCTCTTACATATTTAGATAGAAAGTAAAGTTCAGGAAAAATGATAATTGAGTACAAGATTTCCTCATAGAAGAACTACATAGCATCAAGTAGTTATTGCTCAAGCATTTTTCCCTATCTTATTAGGAAGCAGATAGTTGATTCTCCATCTATAAAACTTTAACAATAGCAATAAGGATAGTATGTGCTAGAGGAGGTCAAACTCTTAATGTACTGAGTCCTTAAAAATTGGAATCAAAGGAGTCTTCAATGATTACTGAATAGAGAGTTTAATTTATCCAAGGACACATAGATCATAATTGATCAAGTTTTGATTTCAATATCTGTTCTCTGAATCTAAAGCTAGCTTTCTTAGCCAAGAATATTATAGAAGATAGACTGCTGTGATATTTAATATACTGGTGTAAAGACTAACAGAAAATGGGGACTCCCCGGTGATGCAGCGGTTGAGCGCTGGGTTGCGAAGCTGCCTGCAGCCTCTGCAGCGCTGGTTCGATCCCTGGCTGCTCCCTGGCCACCGGAGGAGGATCCCGCATGGCACGCAGATGTCTCCTGCCGCCCGCTGCTCCCCTCAGCAGTGTACTTCGGTCCTTCTGCCTGCTCTGCTCCCCGCTCTGGCTCTGGTGAATTCTCTCACCTTCCCGCGCTTCTGACTGTACCCAGTGCTTGTGTAAATAGATAAATAAATCTTAAAAAAAAAAAAAAAAAACTAACAGAAAATGTTGAAGTGAAGGAAGAAGTTAGGGAATAGGGACAGGCGGTCAGTGTCCCAACAGGGTGTCCCAAGCCCCTAAGTCACTTATCAGCCTCATTGTGAAACACTCAGTTGGAACCAGGAGGGCACCCACCCCGCCGGCCTTTAAGCCCTAGGTCCATTTATGTGTCTGATTGGAGAACAATCCCCAATCAAGAAGGTGCCCACATCCCACCCCCTAACCAGTAAAGAGTGGCATGTTCAGAATGCCAAAACAACATAATGGTTTACCTATGGACCAATGTAAGTTTCAGGAATGTGGGCCACGTAATGTGGGCAAACTCAGTGGATCTTGGTAGCCTAAGAGACCCCTTGGGCCCAGACAATAAGCAGAAGAAACACTCAGTGTCACCCAATAGGCCAACCCCCACTCCTTGCTCACTATACCCATTTAAGCACCTGCTTCTCACCCCCTTCAGTGGTAACCCATTTGGGACCATGCTCCTCTCAGAGCACTTTCCTGTTCTTCTTCCTACCTATCAATAAAATATCTTGCTTTCCTGTATCTTTGGTCTCAACATGGAATTCTTTCCTTACAGAAAATGAGAATGGAGAAAGAGCCCACCTGGGGACCTCGGACTCTGGGCCTGCTTCAAAACCCCGATTCAAAAGGAATAACATTATGACAAATAAAATTCAGATCCTCCTCTAGAAATCTGTTTTCTTAACAGTAGTGTTTTATTTCTATAGATCTCTACATATTAATTTACTTGAATAAACATGTTAAATAATACATTATGTGTAATTATTATAAATAAATATACATAAATATACTGAGCAATGTTTTAATGTACACATCATCATATATTGTCATTAAAATATTCAATATGGTAAGCATGGCAATTACTGTTTTGTTCATTTTACTTCTAAGGAGGAATCTCACTGAGCTGGATGATGTATGAAAGGATATAATCAAGTACCTGCTCTTCAGGGAGTTTGGAGGTAAACTCCTACTTTAAGTAGTACCCCCAAGTCATTCCTTATTTTACTCTCTACACAGCATTTCTAGCTGTCTGCAATTATCTTGTATTTAATGATTTATTTTTCTGTTTTCTCATTAAAATTTAAGGCCAATGAGATGGGGGACTTTAAATCTTTTGTTTTCCTACCCCCTCAAACTTGCTGGATATATAGCCAGTTCAGAGGGAACATTTGTTGAATTAATATTGCTTTAAAACACGCAATCCTGTCCAAAGACGACAAAACTGCACTAGAATAAAAGTCTTTAGACTTTTTAATGTCTATTTCATCATACTGTCCCATCACCTCAGATCATGGTCATCTGAGATAATGTAAAGCCACCAATAAATGGAATGGTATTTTGCATTTCAAAAGCAGCTTCAAATGATACATTTTTATTTTAAACTGACCACAGTTACAGGCAATAAAAGTTTTTTTTTTTTTCCCCCTATGTTTCTCTGGGTTGCATTTCACATGAGGGATATGAGATCAGTTGACATAGTCACTTGAGACTGATCAAAGCATGAAGTATTGCATAAAATAACTCACATTTAACCTTTGCAAATGAATAAGTAAAGCAAAATTCATGAATTCTTAAAATATTGTCCCTTGATGTAGATATCAGCCTCTTTCTGGTTTTAGCATTAATTCACATGGGCATCTTTTCCATAAGCAGTTTTATTTTTCCTAAGCAATTGGGATTGCCATTGAATTGTGTAGAATAAAAAGGCAAGTTAAAATAACATACTATTTATGAAGGCTGTAGGTAAGCTGAATAATGTTTAGAAAATAAATTCCATTGTACTTTTTCAAATGTAAGCTTTAAAAATAAATTCTTTGATCATTTATATTAAGGCTGAAAGTTGTTTTTACCTATAACAATTTATATTTGCAATCCATTTATGTTCCACAAAAGTACATAAGTAGAATAAAATAGTAACCACCTCCCATTTTTTATTTGTTCTCCATTATCTGTGGCTGAATTTTGTGACAGCTGCTCCAAAGGAAAGGATGAAAATAGACTTAAGTACAGCTCTGCTTGGGCATACACATGAGTGCCTCTCAAAGGACACATTGACTCCCATTGCCAATGCGCATGTGGGTCACAAACAAAGACAGGAGACAACTTCCACGTCTCAGACAAGGATGGAAGCAGGTCCCTGTGCACAAAGCCCAAGGCAGATTTTAAAGGATCCATTGTTTTTTAACTTGCTGTATTGCTTGCTAAATCATATTTCTCCAAGAAAAGAAAACATGACAACTTTAGTAAGGGGTGGGATAAGCACTGTGTAAAAAAAAGAAAAAAAAAGACTCAGGTATTCAGGAGGTAAAATAATTATTCATGTATTGGATTCCAACTACTTTTTTTGAATTAAAACAAACACTAAGCCAATACAAAAACACTAAAAGTTAAAGTACATTACCCAGAAAAACTTTTGCCTATGATGATTATTTTAGGATTCTGAGCCTAAAAACTAAAATTTCTTAGTTAATCATATATTTTCTTCTCTTATGACAAGATTATTCCTATCTGGAACGGACATCTTGTCTTTCCCAGTTATACCAGTGCTAGGGAGGTCAATCACTCTTCTCTGCTACAGCTAAGGGTGTGCAAGGAGCTGTGTTCAGCATCTCCAGGCATTATAGCATTTACTCTACGATAAGTCTACAAGAAAGATCCAGATGTTACACTCGTTTCATGAGTGAAGAAACAGAACTCTCTTGAGATTAAGAAAACTAACTTCATTGCACAGTTAGAAAGTGGCAGAATCAGAACTTGGGATGAAACCAAATTGCCTTATGAAGTTGACTTGGAGTCAGGTCTTCATCATTTCCAAACTTGCATCCAACTTTTTTTTTAACCACAATCTTTCATTCACCCTGTTTCTAGATTTAGCAAACACACCTAATAATTCACTTCCCAATTTGCAATTCTGATGTCTCCAAAATTAGTTTTCAGTTTCTCAGCCAAGAATGAAAGGTTCTTTATCATCTGACTACAGCAGCCCTTCTGGACAGTCACTGATACAGCACTTGCTGTAACTATTCACTGTTTTTCAGAGAACCTCAGACAACTTTGTTCCTTTGCCCATGTCATTCAAACTCCGCTTAACAAGTCTTTCAACTCATTCTGACAGAACTTTGCTCATCCTGCCTACCTCTGCTCTACCAGTTCTTTTTCTAATTCCCACATGGAATTGATTGTATTCTTCATAGCCAATCTTAAGCTGGCACTACCCCAGCTATTGTAAAAATAATGCATTGGAGTATAAGCTTTAGGTAATGTAAGTGTCCACTGACAATAAAGTAAACTCTTCCAGTACAAAAGTATCTAGTCCTCCTTTAATTTTTCACATTGTTACTACCAATGGGCAAATAAATGTTTATTGATTATATGTAATAAATAGCATTCTATCTAAATATACAATTACATACAATTATTTCAGTTAGTTTAGTTTAACATTCCAGATATTAATATCTGGAAGAGTTAAGTTTGGTTATTCAGTAGGCAGTTCAATCAGAAAATATTTTCTAATTGACTTTTGAGCAATATTTTAAGTGGAGATGGTTTGGACAAAAGATAAAATGATTGAAAGACATAGGGAGAACATATGAAGTGAGAAGATAGAATATTAAAAATAGGTTAAAGGTTTATAATTTATTTCCATATTTAAGTAGTAAAATATAATCAAGTTCACAGTTACATGTGATTTTTTAAATTAAACAGGGAAGCCAAACGATTGTGGGTATTGAAGAATGTCGACTACGTCACCTGTAGATTCCTTGAGTTTCTAAGCTTCTTAGAATTATAAAGTTTCTAATAGTAACACAATCATCTATTTAAAGACAAAAAGCATTATGTGATTATGTATTCATTGAAAGAGCATGTTTTAGACTTCAGTTTATGCTGGTCACTCTCACAGGATAGTGTAGCAAACTGCAAGCTAAACTCAAAACATTCATTTTCAGTGTTGCCTTTTAAAAATGTGTGTATATTTTATGTTCACATGTGGGCCTATTTTCCCCTCTTTCTTTGTTTATTTTTGTTGCTGCTTTTAAGTTAGGAAAAATTCTCTGGGGATATTTTTCTTTTTTAGCTTGTCCCTGGATTTTCTCTGCAATGATTGGTGAACACATAATTTTTTATGGTCCAGCATCATTGACAGGCCGGCCCCAAGGCACAGGGTTCTGTGTAGCACATCATGGTTTATTGATGAGCAGTGGGAACTAAAGCAGAGTGGTGGAAGCTGGCACACCAGTTACAGATCCTTGTTTAGAAACCAACTGGGCATTCAGTAATGAGACCATGTGGTCTTGTTTGCAGGACTCAAGTCAGGCCAGAGATCTGTCTACAACGAGTTGGAAGGGAAAAATCAAACAACCATATAGTTCAAGTAGTTTGGGCTGTCAACAATTTAAACTTAGCCTTATTTTTTTTAAATCACACTTTTAGAATTATTTAAAAAGATGTTTAGAATGGAACTAAGAGTACATTACTTTCTTGGCCAAGAAATATATGCTTATAAATAAAAGAAATATAAGTTAATGTTTTGGCCATAATATTTTGTTTTAAAATGTAGTTCAAATTATCTTTTAAATATATGTGTATGGTAAAATTAAAAAAATATAAATTAATAATCTGGGTAAATAAGATATAATAACTACTACTTGCATCTTCTTTCAGAAATAATACATACACATTTACTTTTTAAAGCCAAAAAGTACATTAAGCATATTTTTTAAAGTTTATTTGTTTTCCCCCCTAACAATTATGGGTACTGCTCCTCATGAGTTCACATACATTCTCATAGTGGTATACTATATGGATATACCACAACTTATGTAACATATTCTTTTCTCTAGGAAGTAGACAATGCTTGAACGAACATATTTGTACACAGGTTATTTTGAAAATATGCGAGTATATTTGTAGTTAAATTCCAAAAACATATGTCTTTTTACTAAGAATTTATGAGTACTATCCCTACAATGTTGACAGATACCACTAAAATTTTAGTCACAGTATAGTTGAAAAATGGAATCTCACTGATACAAATTTGTTAGTTCAGAATAAAATTGAGCACATTCTCATGTTTTTTTTTGCTATCTGCCTATTCATATGGTTTGCAAAAAATGGTTCGTTGAATTTTTTACTTTCTTAAGTTATGCTTTTATATAGTAATGACACGATACATCCTATAATGCTACAATATTTATACATAATATATATCTAACATGTATACCCTTTTCTATATACTGGTCATATTACCATTTTCTGTAATGTATGCTACATATATATTTCTTTTTTTTAAAGATTTATTTATTTATTTATTTATTTATTTATTTATTTATTTATTTATTTATTTATTTATTTATATAAGCACTGGGTATAGTCAGAAGCGCGGGAGGATGAGAGAATTCACCAGAGCCAGAGGGGGGAGCAGAACTGGCAGAAGGACCGAAGTACACTGCTGAGGGGAGCAGCGGGCGGCAGGAGAGGTCTGAACGCCATGCGGGACCCTCCTCCGGTGGCTGGGGAGCAGCTGGGGATTGAACCAGTGCTGCGGGCAGCTTCCCAACCCAGCACTCAACCGCTGCGCCACCGGGGAGGCCCTTGAACGTATTTCTTAATGCTATTTTATGTACATAGTTTTATTTCTTATATTGTAAGACATCTTTGCAAATTGTTTTAACACTGCCAGGTTGCTTGGGCTGCCAGAAATACAATCCTTATTCCATGTTATTAATCATTCTAGATGTTTTATTGTTTTCACTTCTATACTTCAAGTTTTTTAAATCAAATTTTATTAATTTGTCAGTCATTTTCATAACTTTAACTTGGGGAATACATTTCAACATCTCTGTTTAATTTCTATTCCACTTGAAATGTGTAGTAAGGAGGAATGTATTGGCAACTTCATTTTCTTCAAGATACTAAACACCTCATCAAAATATGATTTGATATGTAATCTATCTTTTCCCAATATTCTAAGTGCCATCTATTTATTTAATTGCATTATTCTATTTATTCATGAACCAAGTCTGCACTTATACTGTGTTTAATGTATAGTTTGCTGTCAAAATTTATTTATAAATACAAATTTCTTCTGGTATTCTACCATGTGAGACTGCTTAATTCTTGCTTGTTAAGATTCTAAAGTAAGTATCCTCCACATTTTAATGCATTTTATCCTTCCTTCTATTCTGACATATTTATTAAATATAGATTTGTGTCATTCACTTCTTTGGAATAAAGACATTAATGCAAGTCTATATTGGAACTTAAAATAAAAATATTTTTTTTGAAAAATATTATCTCCCTCCTTATTTCTAAAATTGCTATTATTATGAAAGACAATGTACATTATTGACATACTTGATTTATTGCCATAGATGTAGTTACTTGTGCAAAATCTAATACATCATAGCTATCTATACAACCTAAGTATCCTTTGTCCTCTCTGAACTCTAGGTTATTGTTGAATTGAAAATAAGTTCTCAGTTCACCATATGGGATTGTTGTTAGAACTAGATGTAATGATATAATTCAATTTTTAAAGAGTAAATTACCACTATAATAATTTCAGTTGCTCTTAGAATCTTTCTAATTTGTGTTATCTGTTCCATGGAGTTTGCAGAATCAATGGAGATCTTACATGAGAATTTCCATTTAACCACTACTAAGTTCAATTGTGCTCCTGAGGAATTTAGACATAAAAAGTCCTGTTAACTTTTGCCAGTTATCTAAATATTAATAGTGTATGTGTCCATTAGATTCATTCTTATTTTTACAAATGATTAAATTCAGCTACACCATTTGATGGGAGCTTCTGGTTAGCAACTGGAACTGAAAGGGCACAGTGGTCTAAGTGTACTATAAGTCTATTAACTCTAAGATTTACTATCATACTGTCCAATTGCAAATCAATATCTCTTAGGTTCAATCCGTGAGGAGCCCTTCAATCAATTTGAGAAAATTCCTCCTAATTTGATAGCTTGTACTTTCCATGCCTCCTATTTACTATTATTATTGGCATGTTCCTGCATCCGGGGTGGGCACCTGATTCGGGTTTCGTTATAAGGTCTGTATTTCCTGACCACAGAGAGAGATTCACTGATGATTATGTCACCAATGGAACATGATGAAGTTTCTACTGACTTTTCTGGAGCAAAAACTATTTCTTGTACTAGAATCTGAGTGGATGCTAGTGGCAGATTTTTTCTTGTAACTAGCATTTGAGAAAAAAAGGCTGCACACAGAAATATATCAAGAAATAAGGACCGACCTATTTCTGAAGACAATTTTTTTTTAGTTCAGAATCTAACCATACATGATGTAAAATAATCTCCTCTTAGCGATACCAGTTTAAGTCTATTTTTATTTATAGGACTCTATGAAGGAATTAAGGCTACCTAACAGTATTGCACATTATACCATGATAATTGAGTACTTAAATATCTGCCTTTACAATATTAGATGGTGTGATTTTCTTTTGCAAATTAAAGCAAAATGTATAAGTAGGTTGCAGCATGAATGCCAAACAGACATTAAGCTTTTGTTTCCAGCAAGTTTTCTGAACTCTGATACATATTTATCGATACCAATTTTAGATAATATGTGAGTTTTTTAAGACCCTCTTTAAATAAAGGTTTCCCAATTTTTAAAGATTTTCATTGTAGGTTGATAATTTTATATGCCAGTATCTTCACATAAAACAGTTCAGAATCTCAGCATTAACTAAGGGGATATTGTAGACTCTGTGACCATTTCAGAAACATTGTCAGAAATAGCTTTTAAGGCGAACTACTGAGTGACTCAAACTGTCATTGTAGTGAGACATAGACTTGTAAAATTTAAAGTTAAAATCATAGTATTTTGCAAATTTTTATGTTATTGACTAGACTATTGTGTCTTGCAGCTTGTTATTCAGATAAACTACGGTTATTTTCTAGAAACTTGAAATGTGGCCACACTATGATCATGGTGAATCAGCAGCAGGTCAGATAGCAATATTGACAGAAAAGTCACATGATACATACTTTAGACAAAAGGACAATTAAGCACATATGAAATATCAAAATTTCTAAGCAATTTCATACTTTTAATTACAAGCTCTTAGGTGAGTATAACACACACACACACACACACACACACACACACACTCTCCAGTAGGCAACTCTAAATTCCTCTAAGTCATTTTGACTGACCACATCAAAGGAATGAAATGAAAATACTCATTTAAATGTATTTGCTCCTGAGATCATTCTTTAAATTCAAAAATTACATATCCTTCTGATAAATATGCTTCCTTTTAATCTCCTCATTAGAATGACAAAAAGTCAAAGCAATTTTTGGTAATCAAAATAGGAGAGTGGCATGAAACTATAATAAGGGAAAACCAGCTGAGGAGCCTGCTACAAAACAATACCATGTATAATTGGTCCTTAATTATGTAAATTTAACAAATGGCAGAAGGATGGTTGTATTTCTTGGCCAAGGCTGCCTGCCAAGCCAATAAACTGGCATAAAAGTAAGAAGAAGCCCATTCTGTGATCCTGACTGCCGCATCTCCTTCCACACTGCCAAAATATTTTTGTGGAAGAAAGAAATCTGTTGATTTGCTAGAATAAGTTAAATTTATGTTTCTGGCATGGTGAATATCCCAATAGCATCATTAACAAAGTTTTCCTAAACACATCATTATATTTTTTTTAAATCAAAGGTTTAAAGAGGTCTCCCAAATAATAATTAGCGTACAGGCTTCTGTGCAGGGTGAATTTGCTGCATTGTTCTGTGAAAATAATCCTGAGTCACAGTCAAAGGTTTTGACAAGAAAAAGAAAAATCATTGGAAAAGTAAACCCAAGATGTCTTTTAACATGCCAGTTAAAGGAATAAGCTACAAAGGAAATTAATTGCTGCTGTGTTTTATTTTTATACCATGATTTTGCATACATTAAAAATATCTTAAAATACTAATTGTAAACAATAATTTCTTTAAAATTCAGGTAAGCCAGAGTTAGACTCTGGGTAACATTGCTCTCTTTGTGACTTTTGAGAACAATGACCTTCAGTCCCCATGGCTACCACATCTTATATTCCTCAATTAGCGCCAATAGGCACCTGCTGCTCTCCAGCAATAATGGGAAATACCTGTGCAGAATCAAAGACCCACAACTTCAGAATGGTATCTTTGGCCTCTGGTAAAGCATGTCAATAGTGGAGATGACTTTAAGGGAGAAAAAAATAAATTAATTTGTATAATTTCTTTCTTTTCTTCTTTCAAAATTATTTATTTTACCACTGCTTTGAATGAGGAAGAGAAATAGCGTGCCCTAGCCCTCTGCCAGTGAAATTTACCTCTCAACCTAATCTACTTTTTATGGGCACTAGAGTCATAGTCAACTTCTTACACAGAAAAAAATGAAAGGAGTTCCATGATAATTTGTCAGAGCTTTGGACTCCACACAGTGTCCTGGTTAAAATATATTTCAATAGCTTGGGGAAAATCCCGGAACAGCTTGGAAGAAAGAGGATACAAAATATTGCCAAAAGTTGAAGAACTGGAGAAAGGAAGAATAAGAAACAGGAGTAAGTGGCAACAATGATTTAAAATTAGACTAAACGTTAAATGAAGGTTAAACCTTTAGTAGCAAACATGCTTGAAGGCTCTTCTTCACTGATATTTTTGCCTTAATCTTTGTATGTTCCTAAAACCTCTACATAAAATATCATCAGAGATGAAATGGCAGAAAAATAAGCTTGTTATTATTTTTTTGTTGGGTGCTAATATATGCCAACCGGTGATCAATTATCTATTTTATATATCAGTTCTAAATCCGGGGCTCACACAATAGCATGTTAGAGTTTTATAAACTTCTCTAACAAAACGTTCATAATGGAATTAACTATGAATCATTTCAGTGACATTGAAAAAATTGTCTTACTGAAAAACTCACTCAAATTTTGCTCATTTTATTGTGATCAGACATATATTCTTAGTGGCAACATAGGATTCTGAAAAATAAATAAAGATAAAATTGGGTACTGAATGTTGTGCATGTCATGAATTACTGGTAAAATTGAGCATGGCTCCAATTTTTTGAAAAAAAAAATACATAAACGATATGTTTAAATAGATGATTCCAAGTTATCTTACTGCATGGGACTCACTGAAAGAGTTTCACTCAGTCTCGAAACTAAGAAAATAATTTTATGTAGAAAAGTAAAGCATCACTTATTTGTGTAGTTCAGAGACATGAACAAATGTAACTAAAAGCCTTATTTCCTCTGCATACCCTTCCTAAGTCATAAAGGAATATTGAAAGCAGAGCTTCACATTTCACAAATGACGTTAGCCTGGTAAAGACATTGTGGATTTTACTTTAGGAGTATACCAGTAAGATCCGACACTGCAATTAAAAAATTCTTAGAAGATACTGTAAGAGGAGAGCTTAGTGAATTTCTTCAGTTTATCACTTTTGATATTTAAAATAGTATAAGGCTAGATAAAATAAAGAACAAATGAGTCTTCATAGATTACTAAAAAAACAACCATCAGTATCGACATGGTACAAATCCTTTAATATATTCAACAAGAGTCTCTGCATGGTGTATATATCTGCAAACAACATCAAGAAGCAAAAATTTATAGTTTTAATTTGAAATTTTGAAAGTACACAACAGAGATTCATTAGAAAATAATCAGGAAAATTCAGAGGTTCATGTCACCTCATATCAGTGATCAATCTCATGATCATGTGATGACAATAAAAATCAAATTTCACCATTTCCATAAAGCAACCAGTATATATGTGCTTTTCCACCCCATCCCATTAAATTCCTAGATCATCCACCTTTATCATTTGCCTGCATGATTGCAATAATTCCAACTGTTTTTTCCTATTACACTCTTGCTTCCTTATAGTCCTCTTTCAAACCAACATTCTAAATGATTCCTTTAAATAAAAGACAAACCATGTTTCTGTTCTGCTCAGAACTTTCCAATGACTTGCCTATTCTGTCAGAATTAATGACATGGGTTTTCAATGATCTACTAGGATATTCACAATATCTGGCCTGCTTTTTTGATCTCATATTCTCCTCCCTCTTGCTCTTTCTGCAAACACCTTGTCTTCTTACTGCTTCTTTCTTTTTGTCTTGTTTTTAACGAATAATAACTTTGCATTATAATATTATTTACACATCAGGTGTGCATCATTATAAATCAAGAACTATATACACTACATTAAAGTCACCACTGAATGTCCAATTCTTTTCTTCCCCATACAAATTTCAAGCCCATTGGAAGTTCCCTTTGCTAGAGCACATTTTTCTCAGAGAGTTAAGTAGCTTACTTTCTTGAATCCTTCAAATTTTTGCACAATTTTTATCTTCAAAAATCTTGACACCTCATTTAAAATTGCAACATACCTTGCTAAACTCCATCTCTCTCACCCTCATCAAATTTTATTTCCATGACACATCACATTCTAACTTGCTTTAGAAGTATATATTTATTTTCTATCACTCAGTTTCTATATTACTAGAATATAAACTTCATAAAGATGGATATTCTTTCCCATGGAATGCTTTCCCAGAGCCTAGAATAATGCCTGACCCATAAGAAGATCCTCAATCAGAATTTGTCACTGATCTAGCATCATGATTCACATAGCATGAAGCTCAAGTATGAAGTTAGCATATTTTACCAGAAGAGCTTACCCTGCTGTGGTGTCTGCTATAATCATGTTTTCCATACATGTAGTTATTAGGTGGTGCTATGCCATTATCAAGAATTAGTTGAGTAACCTCAAAACTATTTTCATATGAGACACTTTATAGCTCTCAGTTTGAATGATTCATCCATTTGAGGTTGTTGTAAATGTTGAGTGACCTCTGAATACTTTCTCAAAGAATTATCCATGTCTTATCAATGGGAGATATTGGGAAACAGTTGATGACTAGGAGTCAGTGACAAAATATCCTTACTACTTTCAAATAGTAGGAAGTTATAGATTACTAAGGATTTCCCCATGTTCCAGTGACCAAAAGAGTATCATTCCCTCCAGGTCTATTAATTACAAAAAATAAAGTATTTTGTTAAGGAAGTTGTCACACATTTGGATATTTACTATTGAACAATGTGCATCAAACTAGTTACATATATAATAAATTCCATGGTGATAGTCCTCTTACTGTGCCAGATTTACTAGACTATAGGCCCATTATTTAGCCAACCACAAATATAGGAGTTATTGTAAAGGTACTATGCAAATGCTATTAAAGTCCATAAATCAGTTTACTTTAATTAAAATTATTATCCTAGATTAGCTGAATAGGTCTGATTTTACCAGATGAAAGTTATTAAAAATAGGACTGTGATTTCTCTGGGTGAAGAAGGTATTCCACCTGTGGAAGGTAACTTTAGCCAAGGCAGATGAGTTCCAGTCTGCTCTTGTGATGACCTGTACTATGGATTGCAGACTTGCGTGGCCTGAACCCACAATCATACAAACATATTCCTTACAATCAGTCCCTTAATGTATATCTTCTCCTGGTTCTGATTGTTTGAACCCTGACTGATACAACTGTGAACACTTCAAAAAAAAAGTTATAAGACTTGGTAAAGATGTTAAAGGCACAGTTGATTGCACACTTTATCTTGTGCCTGCAGTCAATCCATTTCTGTTAGAAATAAGTAGAAACTGGAGAGTCTTTAAAACTTGCCCGTGAGCAAATTCGGAATTTTGATTGTTTATGATGGCATTGCAGAGGCTAACTGTTCATCAAGTGCCTTCATTTAGAGTGTTTATTCCCTTTAGAATTATCTCCTGCATCTAAGAAACCATCAATTAAAAGTGGTTTTCAGCCCTGTAAATGATATATATTATATCTCAATCACGGTATAAAACATTTCATGAAATTTAACTTTTCCTAGTTTGCTCACTAAAGTATATTTAGTGCCCCAAAGTCAATAATCACTATTTGTTGTTTAAATATTTATGAAAACAGGGAATCTTTCTGGAGAATCTTGGATTCTAAATTAATGGCATTCATTTTGCCTGAAATGATATGAATATATCCATGAGTCTCCAATGTTAACAACAAAGATTACCAAAATTCTGGCTACACAGTTTCTAATTTTTTTATTCATGTTTTCTAACAGAGACAATTAATGTCAAACCATGTTAATTTCTGCTGGTCAAGGTTACCGACTTATTATCACATACAATGAAGGAGTTTTAAAGGTACTAAAATCAATAGCACAAAGGTATTTCCACATGTACCCACATTTAAGCTTATGTTATAATTTTTTGATGTTAAAATTTTCAGTTATTTATTCTTTTCCTCTTTTCCACTTCTAGATGCTTGTTCCCATGCAACTCTAGAAAGTGCAAAGCAACAATTTAATGTTTAGAAAGTGCAACATGCAGAATTTTGCCTACTATAAATAAAATAAAATGCTTTGTATGCACCCATGCACTATATCTTTTTCATGAAATCAATAATACTGCTCTATTTTTTTAAATTTCTATGATTTACATCTTTATAACATCTGTCATTACTTATTATCATTTTGGGAAAACCTTTACATCAATGATGAAACTATACAGTAGTCTTCTAATATTATAGAATAATTTGCCTTTCATCTGTCTTAACTAGTAACTTCCTATCACATTATTGCTTTATCAATTTATTTAAATAAAGAGAGAGGCCATTTGCACAGTTGGAAACTTAGAAAAATTGGACTCTAGTATTTCTATTTATCTTTGGTGGCACAAACACACTAATCTATGTGTGACTGGGTTAACAGAGCATCCAGAGAAAAGCCAACAAAGGCAGCTGACCTCATCAGAGGAAACATTTATTTTTAACCCATAAGCTACTAAAAGAAATACATTGATGCTGAGTCATGAGCTTTTATATAATATTACTTCTCATGAGAATTTTTTCTAGATAGGTTTTTTTAAGATTAATTTGCATACAAGAACTAGTGTATAGGCCTGGAGCTATAGGAGGTAAGAGGATTCACCAGAGACAGAGAGGGGAGCAGAACCAGCAGATCTATTGAAATACACTGGTGAGGGGAGCAGCAGGGTAGACGAGAGGTTTGCTATGCTATGTGGGTTAGCTCCCTGGCTGGCAATTGAACTCATGCTGCAGTGGCTGGTGATAGCTTGATAGCACTGAGACTTTAACCCCTGCACCACCAGGTGGGTCCCACAAGATTTTTTTTTCTTAATTTTTTTTTTTTTTTTTATAGAGGCATGTTTTTATTTATTTATTTATTTATTTGTTTGTTTATACATGCACTGGGTACAGTCAGAAGCGTGGGGGGGTGAGAGAATTCACCAGAGCCAGAGCGGGGAGCAGAACAGGCAGAAGGACCAAAGTACACTGCTGAGGGGAGCAGTGGGCGGCAGGAGAGGTCTGCGTGCCATTGTGGGACCCTCCTCTGGTGGCCGGGGAGCAGCCGGGGATCGAACCGGCGCCGCAGAGGCCGCGGGCAACTTCGCAACCTAGCGCTCAACCGCTGCGCCACCGGGGAGGCCCAAGATTTTTTTTTCTTTTTTCCTATCCCCAGAAGTCCTAAGTGCTGTTAAAAGAAAAAGGAAAAAAGAAAGAAAAAAAAGAAAAGAAAAAAAAAAGAAAAGAAAAAAAAAAGAAAAGAAAAAAAAAGAGAGAGAGATGGGGGGGTATGAATGTAAAACTAAATTTGACAGGAATTCTTTTGTTTGCTGAAAATGGCCTTTACCTCAACATAGTAAAGTACATATTCATTTTATCTATCTTCCATTACTACTCAATATGACTTCTCTGTTTAGTTCATTTTAATTTCTCCAAAATTCATAGGTTAATTTCTGCCATGCTATTTTGTTCCTGTTACTCTTCCTTTCTAAACAGATTTTTCTAATGTTTGAGGTCAAGTTCAACTCTGTGTGTCCAAAATGCTTCGATATCTCTAGCTACTGTCAAACTCTCCATTCATCTATTCATTCATTTATTTATTTAGCCAGTAGTAGCTCATTGCCCTCTGTTTCAGGCACCATGCTAGTAACTTAGGATACAGAATTGATAGGATAACAAATAATTCAATATAGGTGTTAATGAAAGTATGTAGTAGAGCATTTGAGAAGTGCATTGCTGGGAAATAGCAATTACTGCTGAGATTTGAAGATTAGAGATGAGTCATATAAACAAAGCTCTAAGTATAAAGGGAAAAGAGGATATTGGTAACACTGAAAAGAATGATTTAGATTGAAGCAACATGTGTTGAAGATTGCAAAATTAGATTTTTAGGAATTTGAAGATCTCTGTAGCTGGTAGCAGCCTAGATAACCAGTGAAACAACCATTTTATGGATATTGGACTATAAATGATTTGGATCATGTAAAGTATTTGGATTCAAGACTCTGCTGTATATATTAGTGACATTTATTTTTATTATTTTATAATGATACATTTGTTCTACAGTTTTTTTTTTAATATTTATTTATTTATTTAAACAAGAATGCGGGTATAGTCCAGATGCGCGGAAGGGTGAGAGAATTCACCAGAGACAGAGTGGGGAACAGAACAGGAAGACTAACGAAATACACTGCTGAGGGGAGCAATGGGCATGATAGGACAGGTCTGTCAAGCCAAGTGGGACCCTCGTCGGCCGGCCAGGATTGAACCAATGCTGTGGAGGAGCCTAAGGACAGCTTCACAGCACGGTGCTCAATTGCCTGTGCCACCAGGGGAGGACCTGTTCTATAGTTCTTAATATGCTTCACACAAAGATTTCATACAGGACTCTAAGGAAGAAGTATAGACATACCATAAGTATTTGTTGAGATAACACTAGAGACTTCCATTTTAACCTATTCAGTCTTTCTTTTTGTTTATAGACATGTACACACACAGAGAAGTTTTTGTTATCACATGAATAGAAACGTTTCCAAATGAGTCCAAATGCCAGAACAATGATTTGGAGTACTTGACTTTAATCAAGTAAAAGATAACTTTCGTTCATGATTAAAGATTCTAAGTGACTGGGATCTGAAACAAATAATCTGATATAAGTGTCATAGTCAGATCTCCTTATTCTGTATCTTTTGTGACCCTTAAGTGTGCAATAAAAACATAAAAACTATACAGCTCTGGCAATACCATCTTTGGGTCAGAGTGAATGTTAAGAAGGAGTGGTGAAAATTAATCTAAATACATTTTGTTACTTCAATTCAGACTTCACAAGTTTTAGATGTTTTAATGTGAAAAGCATAGAAAGCGAAGACACTCACAGATTTATTGAGTATACAAAAATAAGGATAGGACCGCCAACGTTCTGAACTTGAGGTTTAGGGGGAAATTCTATAAAAAAAGTGAATGCTGATACTCTATAGTTTTAACTTATAAAAGCATAAATCAAAAATAAAAAAAAAATTCTAAAATGTCAATGTTCAATCATAGAGAGGAAGAGAATGTGTGATCTTTTATAATAAAGGAAGCAGTACGTTCCAGGCCTGAGTCTTAGCTATTTGCATTTCTCAGTGTCCAGTTACTTCACACAATATTCTCACTGGATTAGAGTTAAGGGACTTCATGCCAATCCAGAGTAAGGTGGCAAATAGAACCTTCAAGCTTTCATCTCAGGGTCTCATTTACCTACTAATTACTGGTAAAATCATTATAGGTCCCTATCGGTTAACACACTACTCATTTCTGTTAACACATGAGAGCTGTCAGAGGTCATGGGGTGCTATTTAAGTTGCTATTTATCAGAAAATTTAAATGTGTTTCCAGTTCAGTTAATAATCAAAGGTCACTTGTCTTAAAATAATCCAAGTAAATTAAGCACATCAGCATCAATTCCTGTAATTGAACAATTTGGCTCATTATCTAGTTATCTAAGAATTACATTTCACTAAGATGAAATGTTCAGATAACTTTGCCCCTACACTGAAATTTGTATCTTCTTTATACAGCAACTTAAATTCAATTTCCTTTCTAAGTATACATATACTTAGAGCAATGCAGTTTTGTTGATTTGCTGCAAATCTACTTCAGAGGGGAAAAAAAAAATGTTTCCTCACATGTACTTTTGGACACAGTCATTATTACCAGTGAATTTAACACGTTATCTTTCTCTCTCGGGAATTTAAAAACATTAAACAAACCTGTCAGTAAACACTCAAAATAGGCTGAAGGATAAATAGGTTAGGAAAGAAATAGAACTGACTTACTCAACGATTTGATTTTCATGCTGGGCACTGTAGCAGTGTGAAATAATTTACTTTTTATACTTGTGTATGGCTTTTTTTTTTTTTTTACTTTTTTTTTTAAAGATTTATTTATTTATTTATACAAGCACTGGGTACAGTCAGAAGCACAGAAGGGTGAGAGAATTCACCAGAGCCAGAGGGGGGAGCAGAACAGACAGACTGAGGAAATACACTGCTGAGGGGAGCAATGGGTGCGGCAGGAGAGGTCTGCGCGCCATGTGGGACCCTCGCTGGCTGGCTGGGGATCGAACCAGTGCTGTAGAGGCTGCAGGCAGCTCAACCGCTGTGCCACCGGAGAGGCCCTGTGTACGTTTTGTTTTAATAGAGAAATTTACTTTATAAATACTTTTATCTGGAATGATGCTACATGGTTTGAATGATGCACTTGTACATTGGGTCCAGATGCACTAGTTCACCAAATTGATATATTTGCTGGGATTTCATGATCCAGAAAACAAAATACATTTTCTAATCAACCCATTATTAAAAATTATATGATTTAATGCATCATTAAATATGTTAAAACAAGGCTGATAGATTTTAAAACCTCATAACTTCCTTGTTATCTTACTGCAGTTCTGCTATTATCATTATCATAACATGATGTTATTTATATGTATTGTCTATATGAAAGAAATACTATATAAAATCGTCCATTTCTGAGCAGCTCTTCTCAATTTTATATTCAGAGATGTCACATTACTAGCTTAAAACTGGACATGCGGCAAGTGTTTATTCCATAGAAACTGGGAAAAACTAGCTTTTTATTTTGTTGATTGTCTAGACTTAAAAATTTAAGAAATACTATTTAATATTAAAAATGCAGCTTAAAATTCTATCATGTTGGTAGCCATTACACAGGAATAGAACACACAAAAGGAGAAAACTTCCATTATTCAAAAACTATAAACTGCTTCAGCAAATAAATCAAATTACTGACAAATCAATTCTGACATACATGTATATTGTTCCTCTTTGTCTTTTGTATTAGCACAAAATAATAGAAAAATTAGACAAATTAATAAAAATATTCTTTGAGAATCAACTGACCTGTAAAATCCACAAAAATTATGGTATATACAATAATATTACTTATGAGTTATGTGCCATATATTCTTATATTATTATAGTATTATATAATATACTATAGTATTATAGTAAGCAATATAGTATTATAGTTAACACACAAACATATGTTCTCTAGAGAGTCCATGGTTAAAACACAACCATATCACTATCTATATGACATATAAACTATAATAGTTGATGTACAAATGAAGAGTATGGGTTCAAGTAGGACAAAAGATTCTCCACCTCCCCAAAAAAGGAGCTGGAAGTGAGGCTTATAGTAGTAACAAGAACAGAATTAGAAAATATTAAAGTCTACTAAACATTTATGGTTAGCCTAAATTTGCTCTAAACTTCCTAGCAGCCAAGGCCAATGGATTACTAATTCACAATGTTTATTCAAAGAAATATCAATACATAGGAATATCAATTACTAAGGAATAAACTATTTTATATTTGTTTGTAAAAACTTGGTTCAAATTTTGATCATTGCAGGTTATTATGAGTAATTGCAGAAGTGTCCAAATAAGTAAGATAACCTGCTATCTCTCAAATAAAATATCTTTAGTCTTTCAGCTAAATCCTTTTATTCTGTCAGCTTGGACATATTTATTCCATTAAATGAAATGTTCCAATATTTTGTACTTTTTTTTAAATAATAAATTTTATTTTTATATTCCCCCATACAATTGCAAACCCCCCATTCTGACCCCAATCCCTCCCCTTCCGCCCCCCACTCCCCAAAAAGTGTCTCTGGTTCATAGTTTTTTGTTGATTTTGATTTTCACTTTCTTATAGTTATTCATTTTCCTGGTCCCTTATTTAAGTTTTCTAGATTCCTGCTATGAGTGAGACCATCCGGTATTTTTCTTTTTCTTTTTGGCTTATTTTGCTGAGCATGATCCCTTCCAGCGCCATCCATGTTGCTGCAAATTGCATGTTTATCAAATTAAAGAGCTTCTGCACAGCAAAAGAGACAATAACAAAAACAAAGAGAAACCCCACCAAATGGGAGAACATTTTTGCACACAACACTAATGATAAAGGACTGATCACAAAAATCTGCAAAGAGCTGATGAGACTCAGCAACAACAAAGAAAATAATCCAGTGAAAAAATGGGCAGAAGAGCTAAAAAGAAACTTCTCTGAAGAGGAAATGCAAATGGCCAACAGGCATATGAAAAAATGTTCAACATCACTTGTAATCAGGGAAATGCAAATCAAAACTACCATGAGATACCATCTTACACCAGTGAGAATGGCACATATTAAAAAAACTAGCAACAGCAAATGTTGGCGAGGTTGTGGAGAAAAAGGAACTCTTCTACACTGTTGGTGGGAGTGCAAACTGGTCCAACCACTATGGAGAGCTGTGTGGAGATTTCTGGACTTACTAAACATAGAGCTTCCATATGATCCAGCAATTCCACTCCTAGGTATTTACCCAAAGGACACTGAAACATCAATTCCAAAGAGCACCTGCACCCCTATGTTTATAGCAGCACTATTTACAATAGCTAAGCTTTGGAAACAACCCAAATGCCCAAAAATAGATGAGTGGATCAAGAAGATGTGGTACATATATACCATGGAATATTATTCAGCATCCAATATTTTGTACTTAATAGCTCCCTTGAGACTGCATCCAGGAAACATGTTCTCCCTGGACTTCCCTGCAAGAATGAGGCATGCTTGATGGGGCAACCATAATTTTGAGGTCCTCTTAAAGTGGTATCATCACAGATTCTTCATTTTTGTTAATTTGGGGCAATCCCAAAATGAAGTACAGATAGAAATAAAACAGAAGTACAGAAGTGCCTTGTTCCCAATGACAAATGCCCATTTCATTATTTTCATGTTTACTTGTAATCTGTCTCATTCTGGTTGTCCCTCCCACCAGATCTATACTGCATATTGTATTACTAATTATATCAAATTCTCACCCTTTCAGGATATGCCATACACTTACACGTATTTCTTTTGCTTATGACATTTACTATTAAATCTGAGAAAACCTTTCTGCTCTTATCCAGGATCAAAGAATTTCTTTTAACCTTTTCCAACGCAAGCAGAAATGCTAACTCTTGATCCTCCCAAAAGAGTTAATAGCTTTTCCTTCTCTGTTATTAAGGATTCTGTATCTGTTTTTAAGGATTTTGTTAAATCAATAAAACAGCAGTTTTCCTATCTATCCTTGTAAAAGTGAAGTCACTTTGAGGTGTGGTCTGTAACTCTGTTTGAACATTGCATAAGGGATGGGATTTCTATGATTCAGGCACTCACAAATGAGTATGAGTAGCACATCAAAGCTCAGTGATGATTGGAGACATTCGGTACCTTTAGAATCATTATTAGAATTTTATTTCACAGCCTATAATTAAGAATCAACAAAAATGGAATAGACAAGTGACAACACTTGGTTTCATCTTCCTCACAATGACAATTAGTGAATATACTTGCTAATAATAAGTTTAAGAAAGTTTACTTTCCAGTTTAGTACAAAAGTGAATTTTCTATAGAATTTTCTATATTTGTATTTATTTTATTGTAGGTAACATTGTTTTACAACACTGTATGCTATATAAAGGTATAGGATCCTTAGATATTAGTTGCCACCCTACACCCCTCCCCAGGGACCCACTGTAGTCCATTGTACCCCCCCGCTCCCTTGTAGGCTATATTCCACAGTCAGGATTTATTTTAGGATTTATTTTCTATATAACTTTTAAATGCCCAATTTCAAGGGGTATAGTGTCAGGGAAAGAACAGATATGAATAGATGATTCAAACTAAGGCATAAAAGGGCTATTTTTATGCATTAAATAAAAAATGGGGGTGGGTGGAGAACCCAAGTGTAATTTATAATTTTTCTTTTAGCTTATAGTGTTTGTCATTGATTATCCATATTAAATTTTTAAAGGAAAAATATATTTCAAATAATATTAATTTACCATTAGCTGAATGTTTTATTTTAGGCTTTTATTTAATCAATAGAAAAACCAGTAAGTATGGGTGTCCTTATATTTGAAATGCAAAATAAAACTAGTATAGCATTTGTCTCTAGTTTTTACGCTTACAGTTTTTTTGTACATTTTTCAGTGTGTCACCTAGTTATAATAATACTGAATCAGTTGTTGAATTATATAAGCCACATTTATGTAGTATACTTAGATCAAATCATCAACCTTACCTCCATTATTGTTCTGTTTCTAAATAAAGAAAAAACTTTTCTTGTTTGCATCTGGGCCCTGCTGCCTACAATATATGCTAACACGGTCTAAAATGCTTGATTATTACAAATCTTATTAAAATACTCAGCACAAAATTAAACTTAACAGTAGACACATAGAAATCCTGCTTATGATTTGCTTCAAACTATTGTAGATATTCTTCTAAGACATTCTTGATATCAAACTGTCCTGACAAAAATTATTTTCAGTCACAATGATTAATTAAGTAATGACTAACTTTATGAATGTTTTTGGGATAATGATTGTTATTTCTCTTCTATTTGTCCCATAAAACCACAGATGAAATATTGCAGTGTTAAATAAATTTATATGAATTGCATCACTCCATTTTAAAAATGAAAATTATGATTTATAAAATAATAAGCAAAGGAAATTTCTGGCCATGTTCTGCTTATCTTCTTTTCCCTTCCTTCACCTTCATACTCAAACTCTTGAAGGCTAGGCTAATCCACTGGCTACCCTGGGGTTGGAGCTTTTCTGGTTTATATCAGAAGAACAGTGAAAAAAAAATGGAAATGAGACATATCTATATGCCCAAGGGACCTCTAGCTGCCTAAAGTCTTCCAGGCTTTGGGTTTGTCAAGGAAGTTCCTGAAGTTTGAGGGTATGTACAAATGACATACTTTTGCAAAGCACATATATCTTTTGCCTCAATGTTCCCTAATGCATTTTTATATACTCTTTATGTCCAAATGTCCAAAGAGAGCTTTAGAAATTGTCTGATCTCTGGTTAAGGTTATGACCTAAAAGAGTTATCTATTTTGCTAAACTTTCTGAATAATATCAAGAAATACTATGTAATGCTTTGGCAGCAAAGCCATCCACATTAGGGGTTTATTCCAATTATTACATTAAAACAAATTGTAGGCTTAAACATATTTCAGGATATTATTTAGCTAGTAATTTATCCCTCCTTATTCAGTTTCTACACTATTTTAGGATTTTCATAAAAATATTTTCTGTGAATATAATTTAAAATCCTATTATTATTAAATGTGAATCTCAAATTCCGTAAAACAGTTTTTAATGCTACTTGTCACTTACCTGGTTAGTTAATACATATGTGTTTCTGAGCTCTATAGAACTAAGGTAAAATAACCTGTATATGTGAAAATAAACAGATTTTATTGTCTTGCTTTAGGAGAGAATATTATAATAAATATAACAATAGTATGTTATTATTATTCCATATTATTAAAATAGGGAATTTATAAGTTTGAGTAACATATTTTATGGGTTTCAGTGAAAAATAATTAGTACTATAAATTTTAATTTTCCATTTTCATAAATTTTCCCATTTCTCTATGGTTAACATAGCCAAACTTAGCATCTCTAGGCAGGACACTAGACTGAAAGAGAAACTTAGATTGTTTTTCAAACTACCAGAATAATTAACTCAGATTTAATGTGTGTAAAAATACAAGGTTGTTTAACCACTGCACTAAATTTATACTTTTCTAAGGCCAGATAAATATTTGATTCTTTCTAATAATTTTAGGCCCATAATTGATTTTTATTAACTGCTTGCATTTTGGAGTCAGAATTTTTAGTGCTTTGCCAACAAGTTCATTCCCTCACATGGGATAATCATCTAGTACAGACCAGTGCCCTTCCTTCTCCTCCCCAAGGTTAAGGTGCTGGGGGTAAATAAGATGGGCCCAACCTCTCCCCTTTGTCCCCCACCTTTCCACTCCTGTAACTCAAGAGGTCCCATTCCATACCTCCCCCCACTTTAGATGACTACAGAGAATAATGTCTTCACATTGACCCAGGAACATTACAGAATTATCTTACCTTACTTATCTTAGATCTCAAAAAGAGATCTACCAGATGGATCTACGAGAAGCTTTGATTACTGAAGCTTTTTCTTTCTCATGGACTCTTGAGAGCAATCTTCACCTTACCCAGGGGATCAACCCTTATCCTTCTTGGTTTTCTATAAAGCATTACTGACTTTTGCTGCCTAAGTTTTTGTCTGTTTACTCTTTTTAAAAAGAAAAAGTCTTTACCCATACAGATTCTTTGATGGTGGGAGAATTGTGGTGACCACACCTTAGGGGAGAAATCACATATTGTCCAAAAATTAACAATGATGTAAGATAAAAGTATCGCATTTAAAAATGTTTAAAAGTAGGAAAAAATAGATAATGAAAACCAAACTTTTCCACATAATGCTTATTCTTTAAGATGATATTTAAACATGGCTCTTTTATTTTAGCTCTTCTTACTTGTAATTTAAGAAATGTTCTCTATTCTTTTTAGAAATAATAATAGAAATAAGATTTTTTGAAATGTATTATATGTAAGGTCATACAGTCAGTTAAATAAAGGCTCTTTTTACTTGCAAGGGTGGGGTATGTTAAAGTAGAAATATAAATTATATCTAAGAATTGGAATGGATGAATACATTTGCTCCTTAATTTTTTGCAGTTTGACTTTGGTATCTATCCAAATATATAACTACATATTTAACACCGGCTAGTGAAACATGATTACTTAGTGAAACTATACATTTCTTACTCATTTCTCTTTAAGAGTTCCAATATATTTAGAATATGAAAATCCATTAAATGAAACAGTATTTTATGAATGTTATACATTTCAAAGTGCATGATATTTGAAAAATAGCAATAAATGAAATCATTCGTGATTTATAAGAATTTATTCTGAAAAAGCATTGTCAAGAACTTAATTGTGTACATTTCTATAAATTCCCCCAAAATGCATAAACATCCACATAATGAAATAGGAATTAGTATGCTGGGTTCTTTCTCCTGATTTGATTAATATGCCCATTTTACAAAAAAAGTAAAAAACAAACACGGGTGAAAGATATGGCTTTTGAATGAAAGAGAGAAGGGGAAAAAAACACATAGTGTCACAGATGGCTGTCAGAATAAAATGAAGCATGGGTCTGTGGAGGGAATCAAACATGAGTGTGAAATCTGAACAGAAAGGCACAGAGCAGAAGGCAACATTTCAAAAGGCATTTGGCACCAAGTGGCATTGTGAGGGTTAATTTACTGCCAGGAGCTTCTGGGACTTTCATTCTCCACAGACACACAATAGACAGATCCCGAAGTGCCCATCATAATCACAGATGCTAGGGGATTAATGCTAAGATGAAAGCTTCATGAATATTAAAAATATCAAAACTGCTAATGATGTAGCAGAGTTTGAAATAACATTCAATCTCAAAATCTAAGAGCATGGCATGCAGGCATAGTAAGACACTGTCTTTTAAAAACTGATTAAAACCTACTCAATTTGTAGCAGAAAGAGGCTTATGCATATTAGGATCTGAATTGACTGCCAAACTTTACAAATTGCACAGACTAATTACCATAATTAAGCCTTGGATTCAAGAAGAAAATTCCATTTATCTCAGGCTGACTCAGTGGAACTCAACAAAGAAAGCATTGACATCAGATGGGCTTTTCTCTCAAATGATATTTCAAAGTCCACTAAAAACAAACAAACAAACAAAAAGCGTTCCCATCCCCTCAGAAGTAGGAATAGTAACTGTTCAGTGTAAAATGGAGCTGAAGAAAGGAATTGTTCAATATTATAAAAGCTATTTAGGCAAATTTAAAATCTACTATGACTGAGAAGCTCTACTTTGTAAGATGTGGAATTCCTTAGTTTTTCAATTTAAATATAAATTTTAAAATACGTAGGTATAGAATTTGAAAAATTGGGTTGCACACTAACTTATTGCATTGGTTTAATAAGTGCACTGTATGATTTAGAATTTAGTTTGTTTAGATTGTTATATACAACATCTTGCTAAATATTTCTCTACTGTTATGGGCATCGGTACCAATAGAAATAAATCAGTTCAGATGGTATGAGAGTTTATTTTTTTAGCTTTTGTAAAACAGTTATAAAAAGCCATGTCAGCAGGTATACTGGTTATTTCTATGTGTTGCTGAGCCTAAACTGAGTTAATTTATCAGTGAGTCAGAGAACTTCTTCAGAGAAATGTAATCATGGAAGTTGACACTATCTTCATGGGTAATAAACTCGCTACACCTATGAGTATTTTTTGAAGCTTATTGCTGACACTGAATAAAATATTCAACACAGTTACATCTGACTATGGGAGACACTGAACATAGTCTTTTAATCAGTGCTAATCATTTGGTTTATATTTTGGAATGGAATGATCTTTAAATTAGAGTACAGCATTTGTACTATACAATATTTGCATATAGAGCCACACTTGTATACTGTTTTTATTGGCTGACATGTGGAAATGTTTTTTGGTATGCCTTATTCTGTATTTTAATGATTTTTTTTTTAAATTCTAGTACTCAAATTTTTAAAATGCTTTATTTTATCCCAGGAGTGTTCTTTTATTTTAATTAATCTACCTTCAGTCTCCCCTCCCACTAACTTGTTTTTCAATGATTTAGGACACAGATATGATCATGCTATTTAACTTCTCTCCACAATGATAGGTTTTCAGGATGAAGCCCAGATTCCTTAGTACTGTATTTGAGGCCATTATAACTGGCCATATGATCTCTCAATCTTCATTTCTTATTAAATCTCTCTCTCTTTCTCCCCCCTTCCTCCCTCCTTTCTCTTTTTGGTTCTTTCTCCCTCTCTGTATCCCTATATAAATCTTTAAGGTACTGAGATAATCACTGATGATAAAATCTATAAAAAATCCCTCCTCAATGGAGATCACTGTTTAGTTCAGAAGAAATTAAATATATATATATATATATTCCTCTTTACCACCATCATGTGTACACAACCATAAGCAAATAGTTTCCTATTATATTTTAATAAGAAAGATAATATTGTCCAACTGCAAGCAGAGGGTCTGTGTAGTGTAATGTCTCATGGTATATTCTGGATCTTTGTTTAAATTCTAGCTTCACTACTTGGAAACAGTATGAATTTGGATGAGATACCCACCACATCTCAAAGGTTTCTTGTGAGAATGAAGTAAGTAAATGCAGCCTGACACATAATAATTGTAGCTATTGATATTAGTGTAGTTGGTAGCACATAGGAAGGGAATTGATGAGGTGACAGCCTATGATGGGAGGGGGTGGGGGAGTCAACAGAGGCTTCTCTGAGGAAGTAAGGATTGAAATGATTGTGGGGAGTGCACAGTTGAGAGGGGATTAGGGCTTTCCATTCACAAAGAACTTTCCTATGAAGTTACTGAGGGGTCCAGCAGGTGAGGGTGTTGGGATCTGAGAGAAGAACAATGTGGTTGCAGGACAGAAAAAAGGTGTGATAAAGGAGGTTGCTACTCTAATTTTAAATTTTTAAATATTCTAAATTTTATTATTCCCAGACCCTTTGTCACATCTTGTCTAATGCTACTCATGCTTCAGAACCCACGCAGATAACATTTCCTTCAGAAAGTCCTCCCTGGATTTCATTCTTCCAGCTTCCCTTCTGGTCCCCATGCTGGATGGGGGTCTTCTAGTTTCTGTAAACCCACTAAGTGCATCCATGGCTCTTTGATTCTACTTGTGTGTGACTAGAACTACCTGATCATAGGACTTTTGCCTTAATTATCTTCGAATTGACACTGGCTTGGCGCTCAAAGAGAACCTCATGTATAACATAAGCCAAGGTGTAAATATCTGTCAGATGGGCCAATGAATTAAAATATATACCCTGAGAAAATATCCTCAATGATAGTACTGCAGCCTAAATATCAAATTGAATTTAGATGGGGTAAATATCGGGTAAATACACTGGGGTATATATCGAAAGATGCTTCTACAAAATCAAGAAATTTCCTGGAGTATAGCGTTAAGTCTTATCATAAGTGATTATATTAACTCTTTTATTGTTAAATGCCAAATGTAGTTGGAATTCCCATTATGAAATTTTCAATGAGGGGTTAAAGACATTTCAGAAAATTTTAATATTTATATTAAATTTATATAATTTTAGATATAAAAAGCATCAGATTTAAATTTTATCTGTACAATCACTCATTGTAGTCACAACATAATTAGGTTTAAGTGAACATTTAGGAGAACTGGGTACATTCATTTTTATTTTTTTTAATTATTATTTTTTTTTTTAGAGGCATGTTTTTATTTATTTATTTGTTTGTTTGTTTGTTTGTTTATACATGCACTGGGTACAGTCAGAAGCGTGGGAGGGTGAGAGAATTCACCAGAGCCAGAGCGGGGAGCAGAGCAGGCAGAAGGAAGTACACTGCTGAGGGGAGCAGCGGGCGGCAGGAGAGGTCTGCGCGCCATGTGGGACCCTCCTCTGGTGGCCGGGGAGCAGCCGGGGATCGAACCGGCGCCGCAGAGGCCGCGGGCATCTTCGCAAGCCAGCGCTCAACCGCTGCGCCACCGGGGGTACATTCATTTTTAAAGATATCTTTATGAAAATAAAAAAAATAGCTCCATATTTTCTTCCTAAATACTGAGATATATTAAATTATTTATTTGTATTTATCTCTATTTTCTCCAACTAACTTTTAAATTATGGAGTTGACAGTCATCAGTGATATGATGCAATGATAAAAGCAGATGCAGCAGTACATTTAGGAATCTGGAATTGAGGCAGTAAATCGCTCTTCAGCATCTACAGCATTGCCCTTCCCTCCACTTTCTTTGCATCCTTCTGTTCTGTTTACGTACAAATGTCTTTTGCATGGACAGAATTTGCACAACAGATTGTCACTGACTGACTGTCAAACTCCAGTTACTGGAAATGCCCTTTCCCCTCGTAGCATCTGGCTTGTGAGCCTAAGTACAGAGGACTATGGCCAAAAAAGAAAAAAAAAAAAAAACAAAAAAAAAAAAAAAAAAAAAAAAACGAACTTGTCAGTTACTCTAGCCCATAGGAACAGAACATTTACATTCCCCTAAATAGCCATTCACAGTATAGTGAAAGAAAAACACAGTGGCACATAATTACACAGACCTGTCTTTACCAGAGACTGAACACAGGGTGTGTGTGTGTGTGTGTGTGTAGATGTGTGAATATGGGCATATGTATGTGTCACTGGTAAGGGAATGAGCAGGAACTGAGGTTGATGATTAGAGTCAGGGGTATAAAAGGGACTAAATTCTAAAGGAGATAAAAGCAGAATCAATCATCCTCAGCAGGAATTAAATGAGAGACATAAATCCTAAAGGAGAAAAATTTTGAAGTGACACCTGCATTTTGGTAAGGATGCATTCAGGTACATAGAAAAAAGTTAATTTATTACAGATACAAAAGAGAGAAATTATATCATTACCTGCAATGGTTACCTTAGAGACTAAGGGCTTAGTGAGCACGGACTGACAAGCACTGGACTATGAAGGTAATGGAACTGAATCTTGTGCCCTCACTTGCATATGCCTGACTGAAGTCAAGGGAGGGCATTTTCAGTACCATCATATGGTCATATGTTTTGCACATTTTTCTAAGTGTGATTTCAAACTTTAATCCATTAAGGAACTTTTATTATTTTCATTTTTTTCTTAAGGTTTCAAAAAATTGCATAAATTTTGTGCTCAACAAAAACTATATTGACCATGGAACACGGTGAGACACAATAGACTTAGAGGGGTCCAGTGTTTAATCTGAAATCCAGGAAGTAGGAAACCCTGGTAGTACCTGCATGGATGTGATACTAGGGAAGCTGCTGGTTATATGTAAGAGCAAGAGTGTCAGAACTGGGCTCAAGAAACTGTTCAGGTTTGGTATAGCTTCTTGAGGAAAGGCAAATATATCTTTCTAGGAATAGCTGGACTCATGAATTTTGGTAATATTAAAAATCATCTACCATATGATATGTCAATTTCATTCCTAGGTATGCAGCTGAAGAATGTAAAAACACAAATTTGAAGGAATACACACACACACACCCTCCATATATATATACACACACATCTATCTACATACACTCCTATGTTCATTAGAGCAATAGTTATAGAAGCAACCTATGTTTCAAGACAGATGAATGGATCAAGACTATATTGTATCGCTACACAATAGAATACTACTCAGCCCTAAAAAAGATAAATCCTTGCCATTTGCAACAACATGCATGAAATCGGGCTTCCCCAGTGGCAAAGAGGGTTAAGCACAGTGCTGTGAAGCTGTTTGCAGCCTCTGCAGCATGGATTTGATTCCTGGCCTGCCAGAGAGATACCCATACGGCGTGGCAGACCTCTCTAGTCTTGCCCGCTGCTCATCTCTGCAGTATTTTCGGTCTGTCTGCTTGTTCTGCTCCCCACTCTGTCTCCATTGAATTCTCTCACCCTCCTGTGCCCAGATCTTGTATAAATAAATAAATCTTTAAAAAGAAAGAAATTGGAGGGAATTATGCTAAGTGAAATAAGCCAGAGGAGAAAGACAAATACTGGGTGGTTTCTCTTATGCGTGGAATATAGAGAAAAACCAAGCCAAACCAAACCAAAGAGTCAGACAAAACAAAGCAAAAAACAAATCCTATAAATCTAACTGTAAAACTGAGGCTACCAAAGGGCAAGAAGAAAGTGGTGAATAAAGATCAGAGGGGGCACGATGGACTATGATGGAGGAATGTGGGTGACCCAGTATTGGATGTGGTATGGTAACATGATCTAAAGAGGTGGGATCCTATATTTTTGAATCATATACAGTGTTATAAACAAATGTTACTTTAATAAAATATTTTTAAAATAAATTATGTAACAGTTGAAAAAATAAATTCTGGTAAAAGCCCACTTGAGAAAGGACATCATAAATGGTTGGTTAAGAGACTTTCTTGAGCTTTATTGCATGCTTTTTGGGGATTGCTGGGCTACGATGAAGTATAAATGGGGAGGCACTTGCTTAAGATAATGCAGGTGGTTAGTGGCAAAACCAGTATCATTCCATGTCACTCCCTGAGCAACCCAGCCACTGAAAGGTGACACTTACCTAAATTAATGGTGGAGATTACCTACAGCTCTGAGATTATTCCAGTTATTGGAGATACAATATTAGAAAATGTCAGGAATTTTTGATTAAGAAAACAGGGCCCCTCTGGTGGTGCAAAGGATTAAGTCTCAGCACTGTGAAGCTATCCACGACTGCAGCACGAGTTCAATCCCTGGCCAGCCAGGGAGCAACCCACATAGCGCAGCAGTCCTCTCCTGTCTCGCCTGCTGCTCCCCTCAGCAGTATATTTTGGTCAGTCTGCCTGTTCTGTTCCCTGCTTTGTCTCTGGTGAATCCTCTCACCCCTCCACACCTCTGGCCTGTACCTGAGTTCTTGTACGCATAAATAAATAAATATATATTTTTAAAAAACACCCTGCATATTGCTAATCTTTGTTTTTCAGTTGGTAAAGATGTATGCCTAGTAGATTATTTGAACAGGATTGGGGGTGGGGGAAAGAGAGAGAGGGGGGAGATCAGAGAGGAGAGAGAGGGAGAGAGAGAGAGAGCGCAAACACACAAGGAAGATGGGAACTTTTTTTTTTTAAGATTTTATTTTTATTTATTTATACAAGCACTGGGTACAGTCAGAAGCGCGGGAGGGTGAGAGAATCCACCAGAGCCAGAGCAGGGAGCAGAACAGGCAGACTGACGAAATACACTGCTGAGGGGAGCAGCGGGCTGCAGGAGAGGTCTGCGTGCCATGTGGGACCCTCGCCAGCAGCCGGGGAACAAACCGGCGCTGCAGAGGTTACGGGGCAGCTTCACAACCCAGTGCTCAACCGCTGCGCCATCGGCGAGGCCGGAAAGGTGGGAACTTTAATGAATTTTTAATGTACACAAAATATTAAAAAAATATTGACAATTATATTTTTTTTTTGCCAGAAGCAAAGTGTCATTTTTTTTTTCTTTAAGATTATGCTGGAAAACTAGCATTTCCTTTATATAATAAGTAAGAAATAAGTAAGAAAATCCAGATAGTTAAAAGAGAACAAGGATCATGCCTTCAGTCACTTGATAACAACACAAGGGAGAAAAGCAAGGAGTCAATTTCTAGTATTTTTATATCACAAAGTCTACTCCATGAGTACTTGAAAATGATCGTAGCTGATATAAAGGAAACAGATTAGAACAGATAGCTCCATTCACAAAGGAGAAGGTTAGTACAATTTGTAGCAGGGGCAATCATAATTTTGTGGGAAGTTTGTGCACATCTTTACAGTGAGATTTTAGCTTGAAGTAATATGTAACTTTTAAATTTTTCCAAGAGCAGAGTGTGATTATAAGAGAAAATATCCATATGCTAAAAATACTTGGGCACCATACAAAGTAGTTCAGCCTGGAATTCCAGCAAAATAACAGGAGGATAATTCTGATGGCAGCACTAGATGTGGGATGTTTACGAAATAGTCTATTGTGCAAGGACATTATTTGGAAAATATTTAAAAATGTGAATATTTTTGCCACATAGATGGGACATTTTGCCACATAAATCTGAAACTCACTAACATAATTCTAGAGAACAGATTGTATATAATCCTTTAATAGTTTATCTATGTGTATGTGTATACATATACATATACACACATATTACAGCAAACATTAGAAGGATTATTTTTGTTGTTGCTTTTGGCGTTTTATGCATTGCATGGCTCAATATTCCTAAATGATTGCTAGTCACTTGTCATCTGCTTTGTTCCTGACTAGGGTATAATCAGATTTGTAGGAAAAACACACCAGAACCTGAGGCAGTTCCTAGAGAGGAAGACTTGATGGGATATTAAAACATCTGTTGTCAATAAATACAAGTAATTTTTGGTATTCCAGCCCATGCAAACTTGCTATTCAATTATTATTAAAATGACAGTTAATGCTTTGCTGTGTTTCAAGTTAAATAGTCCATTGCTTAAATTCTGTAACTGCCCTGCTTCCTCCAGAGTTTGAATCTTTAACATTTGCTGGTTTTACCCAATTACCAGTTATATCAAATGAAGAAAAAAACACAACAAAAAAACATTGGTCTATTGGCAGGATGCAGGGAACAGAATAAACATGACTTTTAAATATCCCAACTAAGAAAGGGTTAAGTTGCACAGTCACTGAAGTTTATGCTGTTTGTTCACATCAGTTCCCTGAATTGTTTCAAAAGACAACAATTTTATTAATAGAAAATTCAAATGCAGTTCTTTCTGGGCTGTGGAAAGAGCTATGTTCTCTCTTATGAGGCTATGTCGATCTCGGGTGTGGCAGACACCATGTGCTGCCCTGGAACTGTAACAGTACATTCGAGAATTTCATATAGTGTTGTCAGACAGCCTACAGTTGCTTGTGCTTTAGAGAGGCTGGGAGGCATGGCTCAGACAGAGTGATTATATCTGGGTGCAAAGGTTCCTACTTCTTTTCAGCAGTGTGGACTGGAGAGTGGGGTCAGGGCCAGGACTTCTGGGACGTGGATCAACTTAAGCTTTTCCTCAAAAATGACCCAGGTTGGACCAAGGCTGAGTTAATTGGACGGGTTTTTGTGCTGAAGTTGTTGTTTTAAGGAAGAACACTCCAATATTATAAAAGTTCAGGCAAACTGACCATTAGAAAGGACTATGGAAGGTGCAGAGAATCGTTGTAGTCTTTAGCTTCTAAATTTTCCTTCTTAATGCTTCCTCCCACAATTTTCTTCAGTATATGGCTTCAGAGAAACACACACCACACTGATATTCAATACACTCCATCGCATCTTCCAATTCAACACACCACTTCCTAAAACAAAAACTAGAGTGTTTCGGTGGGAGGGGACAGAGCACAGACATGAGTCAGTCAGACCCCGTTCAACACATTCTAGCTGTTCACCCTAGGACAGGCTACGCAACCTTAACAAACCTTTAGTTTCCTTCTTTGTGGAATGTGGTTAATGGGGACTTCTATTTCATAGTTACTGTGAGAAACACAGAACCTAGCAGAGGAAGAGCTAACGGAACAATTCTAGTGACCAAGGTCACACTTAGCCACCCTAGGAGACTCTGAGGCAGGAAAGACCTCCGAGCTCCACTCTCTTGCTTCTGTCTCTCCAGGTGTCTTGTGGCTTCATGCAGATGACAGTGATTTATTTTTGTCTGGGCCCATTTACCTTTACGTGGAATTGATTGGAAAGACTATCCATTTAGCCAAGGGGATCATTCTAATGAAATTTCAGGCATTCGCCAGTGGAGAGACATGGAAGATAAGTTTTATTTTATTCTTTATTCACCAATGGCTTCCTCCTGTACTACATAGAGATGACATTTAGATTGTCAGAGGACTCATGATATTAATCTTTAATGACATTTTCTAATGAGAATCTTTACTCATCTTTCTGAATTTTCGTTTCTATGTGTGTGTATGAGAAATACATTTCTCATAGGTAATATATATGAGAAATATATATATTTCTTGTAGGTAATAATTGTATCTTGTAGGTAATAACCAAACAAAGTGTGAGGAGATTAGAATTAGTCACAAGTAATTTCTGTCTTCAAAGTACTTGTTTAAACCCTATTAGATCACCGATGACAGGAAATCAATACAGGCACTTGAAACACATATTGGCAAATATGAAATTAATTTGTTGCCACAGTTCAGTATCTAGTTTCATTTAAAACCATCTAGTATTTTCGGATGGTCATCTTGAAGAGGCCCTGTACTGAAGGGTTCATTTGCGATAGGAAGAGAGTGGAATTTCCTTTTCCCATATGAATCTCAAAATGAATTGAAGATTATAGACTTCATAATATAAAGAGAATTTGAAGCTTATACATGTTTTATATTTATGTAAATTATGTATTTTATATCATATAAATATATACATATATATTTGGACTCTATGACCGAGTTTTCTAAATGATTTTCACTTGACTTCAAATTTTACTAACATCACTTACATAAAGGAATATACTTTTTTTAAGATTTGTTTATTTATACAATAACTGGGGTACAGGCCAGAAGCATGGGAGGGTGATTGAATTCACCAGAGACAGAGCAGGGAGCAGAACAGGCAGACGGACCAAAAGCATTGCTGAGGGGAGCAGCAGGTGAGGCAGGAGAGGTCTGCCACACCATGTGGGAATCTCCCTGGCTGCCCGGAAATTGAACCTACGCTTCAGAGGCTGTGGACAGCTCCACAGCACTACAGTGCTGTGCTCAACCTGCTGCGCCACTGGGGAGGCCCGCAATAAGGCATATACTTCAGCTAGAGAAGCTTATAAGATTAGAGTTGGCAAGAAACATCAGAATTTAACAAGCCTACGCCCTTTATTTTAAAGATGAGGAAAAGAAGAGTCATATAAGTGGAGTGACCTATATTCAAAGTGACACAGGTATTTAATGAGCACTTTTGTGTCATTAATCTGCAGGTTCAAGTCCTGCATTGGGGTATGATACCTTAGGTAACTTTACTTGCCCTTCCACGTATGTGGGCATATGTGTTTTTCATTCAGATTTCTGATGTCAAATGTTCTTCTCCCCTTAATGAGCCTGGTTCTCTCTCTCTCTGATTTATCCCTTGCTTTTGGTCAAGTCTCTTCTAATATGTATTTTTTCCCAGCCATGTCCCTTCTTCATATCCTTACCAATATGTGCAACTTTTCTTTGCATAAATCTGCTATTTAGGTCATAAACCTCTCATCCTAGCCACCAGCACCTGCATCTTTATGCCCACTTCATTAGTCATTGGTGCTGTTCACACATTCTGCTTGCTTTCAATGAAGTGTGAACAGATGTAAGAGCTGCTGTATGATTCATCCCCTCCCTTTTCACTAGGTATGGACATTTATTCAGATAAGGTCACTCTCATCCTGGGCTTCAGAGGGGTAACAATATTTTCTAATTCCAAGTATAAAAAACATGAAATAAATAACTCTGTGTTGCTACCTATTAGCACATATTATTGCATGGCAGGAAAAGTGATTGCAAATGTATAACAGCGAGAGCAAGAAAGAGTTATAGTTTTCCTTTGGAAGTTTTATTATAGAAGCGGATTACAAGCTAGGTTCACCCAGTGTGAGTGGGAAGATGGAGGCTCTCCTCAGGGTCCCACAGCCTTGAATGCAGTGAATTTCCCTCCATTTGGTAGAACCCCCAAAAGTGTCTGGCCATTTTTTAATATCGCCATCTTACCTTTCTCAAACACCATTACTCCACCTCTCCTAAGAAAAATGTAATGGTGTGAAGGGTAAGAAGAAGATGTGATATATGGAAGAACTTTCTGATCATTAGAGCTGCCCCATATGGAACTGGCTCATTGGTAAATGCCAGATGGCCATCTGGAAGAGATACAGAAGACTTTCTAGACAGTTCCTAAATTTCCTTCAAATGCTAAGATTCTGCCATCTTTTCTCTCTACCCTATATTAGCTAGGTTTTCTCTGGAGTTGTATGGGCATAATCATATGGCCATTTCTTAAATACTATTGGATAGGGAGTATCACCATATAAAGCAACAGCATCTCTAATATTCTCCCCATTCAATTACTTAAAAATTGTAAATGTGGTGCTGAGAATAATTTCTGTCCAACACTGAATAATTCAATCACTTGAAGGGGAGCCATCGAAACTCAAAATGTTGGCAGAACTCACTCCAACAAAAGTTCCAAAAGCAACCCAGAAAACAGATGGTCCAGGGATTAGCTCACTCTGCCAAGATTACTGAGCATCATTTTAATCTGGATACTATATAATCTGATCTGTAAAATAAAAAAAAAATCCTATTTTCAGGTTAGCCGTAGGAAAATTCCAGAAAAACTCATTCTGGTATAGCCAAAGAAATAAACTTACATGTATTTAAGCTATTCTCATATATAATATTCAACTCAGTTTAGTTCAGGCTATTTAAGAGATGCAGTAAAAAGCAATCTGAGAAAGCAGGAACCCAGTTTATAACCCTGGTTCATTAACCCCTGTGTGACCTCTGATCCTGAAGTCACTGATCCTGAGTCAAAAGGGCCAACCAAAGATGACGTAACATTTCTTTGATAAAGGGAAAAATTTATCTTCCTACTTTAATACTATATGTACAATGCTTTCGGGTTTCAATGGAAATCAGTCCTAAATTGTCACTGTTATATAACAGGTGTGATGGGTAAAAAAATAATAAAATGTGAAAATGAAAAGGTTAAATTGTTTTTATCCCTTTAAAACAACATTTATAACACTTTTATATATCAGTATCTTTAAGAATATTTGTATTCTTAATGTAGATATTTACTGCATAAACACATTTTTCTTTTGTTACTACAATAGTAACATCACCATCACAGAAAAAAAAAGAGTACAGCAAATAAAAGTATTTTATTGGTCCATTTATGTATATTTACCCAGTAGCATTAAGGTAGGCATGCACATAGCATGTATGAGCACCTCTGCCGTTTGGATATATACTTTCCATATATATATATGGATTGTATATATATGATTGCATATATATAGGTAGTGAAAATTGTCTGTTTCATTAAAAAACTATGGTGTATATATATATGTGGTGTGTATATATATGGTATATATATGTGGTGTATATATATGGTATATATATGGTGTATATTTATGGTATATACACCATGGATTTGTTAATAAAACTGACAATTTTCAATTCATTCATATTAAAGTTGATTTTTAGAATATGTTCTTTTATTGAAGTTACACATTTTATTAAAAAAATGTGTATTTTCTGCTACTGTTTTGAAATCACATGCTCTATGAAAGCAGAGATTTTATCTAATTCTCCACTGTATTCCTTAAACACAAAAGATTCCACAGTTGCTTAATCACTAAATATTTACTCTCTCTCTCTATATATATATATATATATGAAAGTAAGAATTTATAATATACAGCTATGAACTCCAATATTTGTTAAAATAAGGAATACAGATTTATAGAGATGCTTTAATACCACTTAGGAAATGCCAATTGATTTTTCATTGATAAGACCATATAAATCCATTAAATACATAAAATTAATAATAGAGGCCATTCCAGGCGTACAAACTTCTTGAATTAAAAAAATGTAAATATGAAAAAGGAATGAATATAAGTTGGATAGAAAGAATGAGAAAATTAGGTCTAGAGCTAATTAGTTCAATTATGTAAGTTTATGCTACTGTTGCTAAGAAAAGGTGAGAATTTGTGTGCACATGTGTATATATCTGCATATGCATAAAATCCAAATATTAAAAAGCAAAAACCTGAGTTTTAAGTTTAAAGAATATTTACCCATATTTCCAAAAGAAAAGCAGGAATGCTAGGACGGTAAACCTGTACTTTCAGTGTAAAAGTACTGTAACATCAGGGGCTGTCAAAATAAAGTGGCAGGTGATGTATTAAGCAGTTCACTATATTGCTTCAGGGGAATGATAAGAAAAGTAATACACTGCATTCATGACCTATTTGAACTCAAAATCTGAATTTTAAGCTCAATTTGTGATCTTAGTTTAAGAAGAATAAGTTGATACATAAATACAGAATTTTTGTTTTCCCAGAAGAGCAAATATATGATACTGAAATTGAAATAACCAGGTACATTAGTATGTTTATGGAATATATGTTCAGTGAAATAAATTAAAGTAAGATACAATAGTTCTTCACAATAAGATAATGAATCAAAATTAGACTACACATTTCTCTACCAGATATTGCCAATTTTTAAATGAATAGTGTTATAGAACTTTATATATTCTATATATTCATTGTTTTATTTGGAATGAATTTTCCATAAAGGAATGTTTTGAATAAATGTCTCTATTCCCAAAACAGTCAGAAAGATTTCTAATGTAACCTAAAATAATACAACTACTAATATAATGTATTTTAAACAAAATTAACCCTTATACACATGGTTCAGTAGTGCATCTTGAATTCCATATGGAATTCCAGAAATGCCTCTCTGCTGGCACCAGAAAAGAGGATCCTCTAATGCAATTCTCTCCAACAGAATTTTCTGTGTGCATGGTAATATTTTACAAGACTCAAATGTGCCTGGTTACTGAGCAATTGAAATGCAGCTTGTATAAAGAAAAACTTAATTAATTCCTTTCATGTAAATTTAATTTAAATTTAATAGGCACAAGTGGCTAGTGACTATCTTATTGGACAGCACATTCTAAGGCTTTGTTATAAACTACATATCAGGGAGTAGGTTAGAATTGTAGATTGCCCTACTTTGTTTGCAGTGATAGTTGGATAGTATAGTGTGACTTTAGGCAACTTATAAACTCCTGCCCAGAAACAACTCAGCACTGTCAAATCACTTTCTGCTTTGCATGTTCTTCTTCCCACCACAGAAGACCTCCTCTCTCTTCAAGATCCAAATCTAGTGTTTCCTTTGCTTTGTCCACTTGAATTATTTTCTATGTTTCTGTGCATACATAAAAATGAAAAACGATCTCATAGACTCTCTCACATCTGTGGCCTTTTATGAAAGTGTTTGTTGAACCAATTTATCTTAAGCAGATTTTATTTTTCAACATTTCTACCATTACTTGAAATTTATTTGTTAAACATCCTTGTTTATTTTTTCACAATACAGATTTCTCTCCACAGGTGTGGTCACCATAGTTTCCCCAAAATCACCCACAGTCCTCCACCACAGTCCCTTGTGCTCCCCAACCCTTCCTGTTCTCTAGTTTCCCCCCTTCCCCCCTCCTCCATCCAATAACTCAGATCTATGGTTTGCTTTCAAGGGTCATCTTACAGTTTTTTAGTGTAACTAGATATTAATGAGTATGTGTGTGAATAGAAAAATGAATGAATGGATGAATGAATGAATGTGTCAGATTTTTTCTCTTCTTTTTGAGCACAAAGAGTTCTCTGAATGAATCACCTTATTTTACCTAGCTGGACTTGAGATTTACTGCTATTTTTCCTTAAAAGTACTTAATTTTCTTTACATACTTTCATTCTTCTCTAATTATAATATTAATTATTCTGAAATTTAATGTGAATTTTGAGTTAATTCTTACACAGGACATTACATATTTAATAAATGTTAGTTACCTGGGGAAGATATATCTAGATACGTGTCTAGATATATAGATGTGTGTATATGCGTATACACACATTATTTCAAAATTAGATGCACTGTGACATCAAGGCTAGAGGATACATGAGAATGGGTCTTAAGAGGACATGTGATCACCTGTTACAAGATTCTCTACAAGTTTCTAGCACCCTTTGTATTATTTAGATTATATTTCACTTATGAGAACAGGCTTGGAGTAGGTAATTAACTATGTGAAGGCTACATTAAGGATTCATATAATAAAATATTGATATTAATATAAATTATTAATATGTCACACATACAGTGTGAGTGAATTCTGAGCATAAGGATATGTATTTACTAATTTCCCTTGGAAATTAATGTGCAAAAGAACAATCCAATCTAACCTTGTTTCATGTAGACCCACCTCCTGGGAAGAATTTGATTAATGTGAACACTTACGAAAGGTATTATGTTTTGATTAATGTACTTCATTTTTTCTAAAAAAATCAAAGAGGAATTTTTTGCACATTCAACAATAAAATGATTATATTCTCTGAAATCTCTCATTCTTTTAGTTTTGAAGTTTCTCTGTGCAAGAATTTCTGTAAATATAACCCAGAAGAAGAATTTACATTAGCATAAAGCTTAGCCAGTTGAAAATTACTTTATTTTTAGAAGAGTTTCAATGATATTATATATTCTGTAGAAACTCTCTTATTAAAGGAAATCAAAGGACAACTTGAATTTCTATAGCAGGAGGAGAATATGTGATTATTATTTGTACCATTTGCCTATTTTTATGTTAATAGGTTGGCATTTCACTCTTTCTAGAGTTTGGCTCACCAAAAATGAATTGTCCAAAAGTTAAAATTAAAAACATTTCTTCATGGTTGATCAAAATCAGTTTTCTCATTTTATCCTGCTTGATGGCTTTGAGTTGCTTTTTTTTTTATTCTGATCAACCAATTAAAAAAGAAAATGTTCCATTGTTTACTAGTTCTATTCAGTCATTTACTAACGAGAGATTAACTGAGCCCATTCTATGTGCCACAAATGATACTGAGTGTTGATGTATAGTGGTTCCTGCTCTCAATTGTATTGTATGATAGAGGAAGGAACAGATATTAAATCAACATGCAGCCAATATGTAACTAATGATTACAATATGTGACAGGAGGAAAAGAAAGGTGAGTGTACTTAAGATTAATGAGGGATTTACCAGGGAAGGCTGCTCTAAGGAAACTTACGTATAAGCTGAGTTACATAGAAAGAGCAGGAGCTATTCCTAGAACATATCTTTGGAGGGGGCGGTAGATACAGCTTGTCGAAGGGTGTAAACAAAGAGCAGAAGGGACAGCAAGTACAAAAATTTATGGAAAAGGCAAATTTCTTGCATTGGAGTAACTCTCAGAACCAAGTGACTGAAATGCAAGGAGAGACAAGATGAGTTAGAAGAGGGATCTTCTAGAATATTCCAAATCATGTAGTCTATGGGAAAGAATATGATCTTTGCCTTAAAAGTGACAGAATGCCACCTAAAAGTTTTAAACCAGCTTGCTCATATTTTTAAAAAATGGGGATTCTGTCTATTTAGTGGCAGACAAGAGTTCACCTGGAATTCAGAATGTTACCTTAGTGCAAGTGAGAGAAAATACTGTTATAGAGTTGGGTAGTAGCAGTGGAGATGGAACACAAAAGATGAATTCAAGTTATACACATGGTTGTGTGGAAGGAATGAACGGAAGGAAGTTCTGAGAATAACCAATGGTCTGGCTTGCACAAGGTAGTCGTTGGAAGTGACATTACAAAAAGAGATATGTCTAGAAAGTTTCAAGTTTGTGGAATTTGTTCAGAGCTGAACAGATATAGCAAGTGTTTGGAACATTCTAAATTGAGATATCTATGAAATCAAATGTGGATCCCTCAAATAGATAGCATCACATAATAATGTAAAGCTCACACACATGTCTGGGCTGGATACAAAAAAATTAAGAGTATTCAAATGTGATGATAATGATGATGATGATAGCAAACTGAGAACACTTTTTTCCCAATCACTATTCATATCACTTTACAAATACTATCTCATTTAATGCTTAAAATGATCTTATGAAGTAGTTGTGATTATCCTCATATTAAAGGTGGAAAAACTGCGATTAGATATTACCAGCTAGGACATGCAAAAGAATGAAGCTTGACTACTACCTCACACCATGCACAAAAAACAACTCAAAATGGATTAAAGAACTAGACATAAGACCTGAAACCATAAAATACATAGAAGGAAATATAGGCGAAACACTACATGATATGCACATCAAAGACATCTTTACAGACACATCACCCAAAGCAGTGATAGTGAAGGCAAAGATAAACAGCTGGGACTACATCAAATTAAAGAGCTTCTGCACAGCAAAAGAGACAATAACAAAAACAAAGAGAAACCCCACCAACTGGGAGTACATTTTTGCACCCAACACTAATGATAAAGGACTGATCACAAAAATCTGCAAAGAGCAGATGAGACTAAACAACAACAAAGAAAATAATCCAGTGAAAAAATGGGCAGAAGAGCTAAAAAGAAACTTCTCTGAAGAGGAAATGCAAATGGCCAACAGGCATATGAAAAAATGTTCAACATCACTTGTAATCAGGGAAATGCAAATCAAAACTACCATGAGATACCATCTTACACCAGTGAGAATGGCACATATTAAAAAAACTAGCAACAACAAATGTTGGTGAGGGTGTGGAGAAAAAAGGAACTCTCCTGCACTGTTGGTGGGAGTGCAAACTGGTCCAACCACTATGGAGAGCTGTGTGGAGATTTCTGGACCTACTAAACATAGAGCTTCCATATGATCCAGCAATTCCACTCCTAGGTATTTACCCAAAGGACACAGAAACATCAATTCCAAAGAGCACCTGCACCCCTATGTTTATAGCAGCACTATTTACAATAGCTAAGCTTTGGAAACAACCCAAATGCCCAAAAATAGATGAGTGGATCAAGAAGATGTGGTACATATATACCATGGAATATTACTCAGCATTCAAAAAAGATAAACACTTGCAATTTGCAGCAACATGGATAGCGCTGGAAGGGATCATGCTCAGCGAAATAAGCCAGAAAGAAAAAGAAAAATACCAGATGGTCTCACTTATAGCAGGAATCTAGAAAACTTAAATAAGGGACCAGGAAAAAGAATAACTATAAGAAAGAAAATATCAAAATCAACAAAAAATTATGAACCAGAGATACTCTATGGGGGATGGGGTGTGGGGAAAGGAGGGTTTGGGGTCAAAATAAGGGGGTTGTAATTGTATGGGGAATATAAAAATAAAATTTAAATAAAAAATTAAAAAAATAAAACTGAACAATGATGTAAAAAAAAAGAGAATATTACCAGCTAGGAAGTACAGAGAAGGATTAGAGCCAAGGTGGTGTGAATCAGAGACTGTGCTTTCATCTGCAAGTCTTTCATGCTTGAAAAGGGCCTAGATACATTCACCCTGCTATGTATACAAAGGAAATAGTACTGATTTTCCATCAGAGAAAGGGTACGCATCTGGAAAATAAGAAAAAGTAGAAATTATTCCCTGTCCTTGAATGGATGATATGATTTTAATCTCAATCCCCATGCTCATATATAATAATAAACATCGTGGAATGGATTGCAATGAAGTGCAGCAAGTAAAGAAGACATAGCAGAACTCATCCCTGGGTAATTCTAAAGCTCAATTTGTTAGAAAGGAGAAGCTGCCAATGAAACGGAAAATATAGTCAGAGACTTGAGAAGAAAACCAGGAGGGTGGAGTCTTGCAAAACAAGATCCAAGGGACAAGAGAGTTGCAAAGAATGGAAGGGGTCCACTGTGTGCATTGCTGCTAAGAGACTAGCTCGGTTTATTGCACAATACACATGTCACAAACTGATACTATTTGCAGGAAAGAATGTTGGAAAAGACATGGACAGATGAGATCTCATTTTAATCCCCGGTCTGCCATTTCCTCAATGAGTAATATGGAGCAGGGGCCCGAATCTCCCTTAGATTTAAGATTCTCATTCTGTAAAAATAAGTACGGACAAAGTAGTCTCCAAAGGTCTTCCTTCCCATGACAGCTGTTTTGTTATTTATGGTTGATCAATATTTTATAATTACTATGTTTTTCTTTCTGTTAAAAGGCATCTTTCTGAGCAAACTTTATAATGCTATTCATACTCATGACCTCACACTCCCTGTGTGGGAAGTCAGCTTACATACAGATGTTATGCAAAAGTCTTTTTTAATGATGGTGGAGGTTACATGAGGATTAGATGACAATAGAATAGTTTCACATTTCTGCGTAGAGCATTACTTTCTCTTTAATCCTATTGCATGGTCTCCACTATCAACACACAAAAAAATATTTATACAGAGGGAGCTTAGGAGGTTCTCAAGTGTCTGGCTCTTACCTTCAAAGTTTGTCCAATTTGGCAAGTTCCTTGCATGCTTTTGTGTTTGACATTGGCATGTGTGTCGACATGTAAGTGTTGCATTTGCCGAACAATGTGCATTTATCTGCAATTCCAAATGGCATTCATATTTAATTATATCCTTTTGCTTTCATGACTCTCCACTTACTCTTTTTACAATAAACCAGAGTGATGACATCCAAAGAAGATCACCTTTTTTTTTATAGATATGTGGGAGATTGGTTGTCTTTGGTTAGTAAGGGCAAGTTAGGTGACCCATCAAAATTGTAGGGCACCATTTTTCTTCCAATAATGACAATTATTCTGCCCTAATAATAAGTGGATTAAATATCTTGAGTTATGAGTGAGTTTTATATCCATAGTTATGAAGATTCTGACTCAGAGGACAGTGCTATGCTGCCAAACTACCTGGATACAAAGAGACAGGCAGCTCTTGGCACTTCTGTTAATACCCTGGAACAGCATTAATTTTGCCCAGAAATATAGAAAAGCTGGTGTAGTGATTACAATCAGATTTAGGTTTAACTTTCAGGATCAATCATATGCTAGCCATGTGACCTTTGCCAGATTATTTAGCTTCTTTAAGGATCAGTATCATCATTAAGTGGGAATAATATTAATATCTACTTCAGAATCCTGGTGAAAGAATTAAACATGATCTTGTATATAAAATTCTAAATATAGTGCTAGACATAGAGTTAATAGTCGGTTTTGGCTATTTTCATTATCACTTAACTATTAGCATATTTAAAGTTGTCCCGATGTTGCAGAGTGATGTTATGGGGAAGGAGAACGAGAATATATAAATGACATCAATCAAAAAATTATGAATTACGGATCAGAACTCCATATAGAGGAGAGAATCACTAATAGGTATCTTGATGCACTGTTCTATCATTAAGTTATTTTTATGATTGAAGTTATCATATAAAAATAATATTTGATGAGCTTAAGTTTCTGTATTATGAAAAATAATTTTTTCTAAAATGAAAGGCTTTTAATTACCAATACCCTGAAATTGGGAAATTTTGTAGAGTTTCCATTTTTCATTGACAACAATATGTAAATATGTTGTGGATGTGGTACAGTATCATACATCTGAAAAAGTGTGATACATAGTTTTCAATCATATACAATGCAATAAACCCATAATACTTCAATCAAAAAGAAGTTCATTTTATAAAATTTCTTGTTGTTCTTATGGTCAACAAGTATGTGTTAAGTGATTGGCTGATTTTAAGAGCTTCCCTTATTTAAATCCCAGATATCATTCGTTCTAGTTAATTTATTATTTTATATTAGTATTTCCTATTACTGTGAATGCCAAATATCAGGGAAAGCAATTTTACTGTTATTATTTAAATCTCTAGAATATTAGGTATAGTAATTAGTTAGCACATTCATTTAATCTTTCACTAAACAAAGCTTCCTGAGCACCTATTGTATTCCCAACATTTAATTTAATATGGAGGACTTGAACCTAGAGATGAAAGCCATAGTTTCCACCTGCAAGAATTTCTATATATGGAGGCAAAGATGCATGCACATAATATGATGTATGTAATGTGGTTGTACTACATATGTATAAAATCTATGCATGTAGGTCAGCAGCAACAGTATACACCAAACTGCAAAAAGTATAAGCAGTAGAATAAGACTATATGATGGAAAGGGGACAACCTTTCAACAAAACTGGTGAAATTTTCTTAGAAGAGGTAGCATAGCATCATCTAGATCGTGCTAGAAGATAAGGAAAACTTTATCTAGCTGGAGAAAAGGGAAGGAAAGAGTTGGGTGAGAGGAAGGTCAGTCCTGAAAGATGAAATCAAAACACATGCATGCACACACACACACATACACACTACACATAGAAACAGAAGAGTGTGGGATTAAAAAAAAAAGTTTTCACTACATAGACTTGCTTGTAAGTTAACAAAGTGATCACAACAGCTATCTAAGTTTTACTTATATGCATTGTTTTTTTTTTTTTTTTTCCTTGATATGTATTTTATTATTGGGTAGCCCATTTTCCATCTTTTTAAACTTGAGATACAACTGACATAATATTGTATTTGTTTTAAATATACAACATGATAAATATATATATCTCCACATATATATAAATGATTACCACAATAACTTTAGTTAATATTCACCACTACACATAATTACAATTTTTTTTCTTTTTTTTTTCTTTTTTTTTATTAAATATTAAATTTTATTTTTATATTCCCCCATACAATTGCAAACGCCCCATTCTGACCCCAATCCTTCCCCTCCCGCCCCCCACCCGCCAAAAAGTGTCTCTGGTTCATAGTTTTTTGTTGATTTTGATTTTCACTTTCTTATATTCATTTTCCTGGTCCCTTATTTAAGTTTTCTAGATTCCTGCTATGAGTGAGACCATCCGGTATTTTTCTTTTTCTTTTTGGCTTATTTCGCTGAGCATGATCCCTTCCAGTGCCATCCATGTTGCTGCAAATTGCATGTGTTTATCTTTTTTGAATGCTGAGTAATATTCCATGGTATATATGTACCACATCTTCTTGATCCAGTCATCTATTTTTGGGCATTTGGGCTGTTTCCAAAGCTTAGCTATTGTAAACAGTGCTGCTATAAACATAGGAGTGCAGGTGTTCTTTGGAATTGATGTTTCTGTGTCCTTTGGGTAAATACCTAGGAGTGGAATTGCTGGATCATATGGAAGCTCTATGTTTAGTAGGTCCAGAAATCTCCACACAGCTCTCCATAGTGGTTGGACCAGTTTGCACTCCCACCAACAGTGCAGAAGAGTTCCTTTTTCTCCACATCCTCGCCAACATTTGTTGTTGCTAGTTTTTTTAATATGTGCCATTCTCACTGGTGTGAGATGGTATCTCATGGTAGTTTTGATTTGCATTTCCCTGATTACAAGTGATGTTGAACATTTTTTCATATGTCTGTTGGCCATTTGCATTTCCTCTTCAGAGAAGTTTCTTTTTAGCTCTTCTGCCCATTTTTTGACTGGATTATTTTCTTTGTTGTTGCTGAGTCTCATCAGCTCTTTGCAGATTTTTGTGATCAGTCCTTTATCATTAGTGTTGGGTGCAAAAATGTTCTCCCAGTTGGTGGGGTTTCTCTTTGTTTTTGTTATTGTCTCTTTTGCTGTGCAGAAGCTCTTTAATTTGATGTAGTCCCAGCTGTTTATCTTTCTCTTCACTATCACTGCTTTGGGTGATGTGTCTGTAAAGATGTCTTTGTTAAGGACAAATGGAATAAGAAGTCTTTTAAGATGTCTGACACAAATAAAATATGTATGAGTTTCAACTTCATAGGAGAATGGATTGGACTTTGTTATTAATAAACAACTTTTTTAGCTTGTTTCTGTATAGTTTTAAATTTAACATCACCAGGGCGGTGATAGGATGAATGAGTTTATTAGTTTCTGCAGTTTTAAGAATCATGAATATGCAAATAGTGATATCCAGATTTAGGAAATCTTATTTCTGACATTTTAATGTTTCAGATAGGGTTCTTATCCCTGAATTTGAAGTACTGAGATTGAACTATGAAATATATATATATATATATATACATACATATTGAATATATGAAATATATATGAATATAAGCACATATATATATATGCTTATTTTGGCATTTTGTTTTTTAGTGGTATGACTATATAATTTAAGTAAATAGGGCTGATTTTTCATATTCCCATGTGATAAATTAGTAAATAGATATTTATGTTTCTTATAGCAAAATTGTGATAATCAGTAATAGGAATGAATTAATGAATTAGTACTTCAGTGGCTTGTAAGAAATCCAGGCACCAATTCTATTACTCTCACTGAAGCACGATATTTAAACATTCCAAAATGTTGATAAATTATAGTTTTTTTTAATTTTAAATATCTTTTCACTGAACAAGAAACTCAAGACATTTCGATGGACAGAAATAGCTAAACCAGTCACAATCATTTGCGATGTTTAACCAATATGCCTGCTGTGATGTCTCAGGAAATTGATTCCTATTCCTTAATAATGCTGAATGGGCTCAAAGAGCAAAGTTTACAAATTATTTCTCAAGTAGATTAATGTACTACTTCACCATCTTCAATGTGTTCATTATGATTTATCTCAATCTGAACAGTTCAATATTTGATGTGTATTTGGATCCAGGGTTGTATAACTTTACAATTGAATTATCATTTATTTTATAAATCTTCTATTCCTGAATGTCAAAGCAATTAAAATATTTCCATGAAGCATATAATTTTAGGATATATCTGTAATCTAAGGACACTTTTTTTTTGTGACTTGCATATTCAATTCCAGTGCTTTACTGACACAACCATTACAAAATTTCAATTAAAACTCAGTTACTTGTTTTGCTTCCGTAAATTTTATGGCTAAAAGAAATGCAATCTTGTCCATTAGTGCATAAAAAAAAGGATATATAATGCAAGTTTTTCTATGTTTCTTTCAACTCTAAGAACATTTTATTGAATTTAAATGGCTGTTCTGATTGTAGGGAAGGGACAAAATGAACACAAATATAAGAGAACAGTAAAAATGAGGACTGTTAATGTTGAAACTGAAGGAAGACAAAGCAGAGACATTTACAGGAAGGAAAATAGAACTAATAATGTCCAGGATCAAATCAGGTGAAGCAAAGGAGTGAAAAGTATTGTAATGAGTAGAAACAGAATGGGATTTAGCTATCATTTCAATTCTATGCAGTCTTAGGGCAGTGATGATTTTTTTTTTTTTTAAAGAGGCATGTATTATTTGTTTGTTTGTTTGTTTGTTTATTTGTTTGTTTATACATGAACTGGGTACAGTCAGAAGCGCGGGAGGTTGAGAGAATTCACCAGAGCCAGAGCGGGGAGCAGAGCAGGCAGAAGGACCGAAGCACACTGCTGAGGGGAGCAGCGGGCGGCAGGAGAGGTCTGCGCGCCATGTGGGACCCTCCTCTGGTGGCCGGGGAGCAGCCGGGGATCGAACTGGCGCTGCAGAGGCCGCTGGCAGCTTCGCAACCCAGCGCTCAAGCGCTGTGCCACTGGGGAGGCCCCAGTGATGATTTTTTGAGTTATGGAAATGAGGGTCACTCAGACTCATTTGACATAATCTAAATAAGAACTGCCCATGAGGGCCCTCCCTGGTGGCACAGGGATTAAAGACACCACTATCAAGCTATCACCAGCCACTGCAGCACAAGTTCGATCCCGATCCCTGGCTGACCAGGGAGGTGACCCACATGGCACAGCAGACCTCTCCTGTCTTGCCTGCTGTTCCCCTCAGCAGTGTATTCCAGTGGATCTGCCTGTTCTGCTCCCCACCCTCTCTGGTGAGCCCTCTCACGCCCCACCCCGCACCTCTGGCTTATACACCAGTTTATTATATGAATAAATAAATGATTCTTAAAAAAAAGAACTGCCCATGAAATATTTTATTGTGTAATATGCATTTATAGAAGGTAGGGACTTATTTAAAAAAAATTTGTTGACTCTATACAAAACAATGACATTAGAGAAATCCATTCAGGTATTTTAAAAATTATTTATTTCTTGATACTCTAATTTTGCTAATTCTTTTAAGTCTAAGTACACTTAATGATGGTGTAAAAGAATAAAATAACATGAAATATTATATGATACTAATAAAACACATCCTGGATAGTGTCACATAGATGAGTCAATTAAATTGAAATGTTGAATGTAGATAGGAAAAGGAATTTTCTAGAAAGCACAATGTCAGCAAAAACATAGAGCTTTGGATGTGCAGTTCTTGGCTAGGAAATGGAAAGTAATCTAATGTAGCAAGAAAAGCACATTAACCAGGAGATAACCAAACAACTATGTCTGCTATATTCTCAAACATGTAAAATAAGGAGGTAAATATATTTTGAAGTATTTACTTCAAAAATGATTTTATAAAAATAGGGTAAAATATTTGCTCTCCAGAAAATGATGCTTTGCATTTTAAGAAGCATATTTTACACAGTTGTCCTTTGTTAAATTATGTTTTTGCTATATAAAATGGTTTGTATGCTAAATGTTCTAGGTAGCTGAATTTTTCTTGCAAATGAAAACAGCAAACTCTTGATTCTGCAGAAAATTCTTTGCATTGATTATTTCTGATTCCTACATTATCTGCATGGCCACAGAGGATACATGTCTGATAGGCCCATTTAATACCAAGAAGGACATTTGATAGAACTGCATTATGTCACCCTATCTGTGCTGTATGTAATCTGTGATAACTAAACAGAATTTAAATGGGAGAAACCATGTCATCATTTTGTCTGGCAAGGTAACTTGCAAGTGCACATAGGAACATGATAAAAATGTTAAATGCTTGTTTATTAAAAAGGACAGATAGCCTGTTTTAGAAAATCCTTCACTTTAAAAAAAAATGTATTAACATACATAATCATATATTGCCACATTAATATTAATGTTAATATTGTAATTATGTTATACTAACATTAATAATAAAGCAATCTAATATTAAAGAAGGCAACTCTTACATTATGTAAAAGGTTTAGCATTACACAAAAATATGAAAATCACTAAGAAAATTCTATATTACTTTTGAATGAAAAAAATGTTAACTATAAGAACAATGCATTGATTAATAAAATGTGTTCTCCCCTAAATTTTAAAATATTAATGAGAAAAAGACTGCACTCTGCAAAGGGCATTTTATTTATTTGACTGTTATGACTGCCATATACTATAAGAAAAGACTATGATAACATTAGTAAATGCACTCTCTGTTGTAACTCCTGTAAGGCAAAGAGCTAGTAACATATATGAGGATTTCTTTTGCAATCCCACTTTTGCATTATCTTCACAATTAAACAGGTCTTAGGTGGTTCATTATAATTCTCTTAGCCACTAAAATAATAATTTTAAATAAGATTGTATAATTTATTATTAGTTATCAATACTATATAAGCTTTGAAAGTTTAACTTTCCAACTGTATATGTTGCATTCACTACCATAGTTAGTTCTATTCAAGTTATCAAATTGACTTCCCCTTCCCCTCTAATAATCATTGTATTTTTCACAGTCTTAAGAGTTATTTTCGTTAGCACATAAGACAACATCTTGTTGTCTTGTGTATGTCTTTCTTGTGTATGTCTAGGGAGATAGGGCTGTCAAGATCCACATACCTTGGCATAGACACTATCTCTATGGATTGAGAAACAGAAGGAAGGACAGACTGAATGTGGGAATGAATGCATGAATAACAGAATGCATCAGTGCATTAGTGGATGTTTTGAAATCCAAGGAAAACTTAAAAATCAAGATATTTATTCAAATATCTGTCTTAAACATACAGACCATATAATATTTGCGCAATCATCAAACTCTGCTGTCATTACTGCAACTTAATTACACAGCCAATGTTACCAATAACCTACCTCACTGCTCAATCTAGTAGACACTTTAAGGCTTACCTAATTTTTTTTCACAGAAATATTTGATGATGCTGATCCCTCCCTCCCTCCTTGAAAAATTTACCTTCCCTGATTCTGATACTGGTAGGATAGCTCTGAAATCCATCTTTCTTTTTTAATCTTGTAAATGTTGATATGCTCAATGTCCTCACCTCAGCTTTCCTCACTCATTTCACACAATTCTTTCACAATCTCTAACAATCCAAAAATTTTAATTAATTGAAAAATTTAATTAATTGAAATATTAACCCAGGACCGCTTTCTTGAAATCTAGACAGGTTTATCCAATTGTCCAGTGGACAATTCCACTTGAATAAGGTAGAGAACATCTCAAGTTAATCACACCCCAAGCCAAACACCTATGTGTCCTCTCCATCATCTAGTTTTCTTCATGTTTCTCCCACATTATTACAGATTCCTTTCTTTGCATCATTCCCAAATCCAATCAGTGATAGAATCCTGTGTCTTTTACCTGCCAAATCTATCATTTATTTCCTCTCTCTAACCACGTTATTAAAAGCCTAGATCAGGATATGTTACCATGGCTCTGTGTGTGGCCTGAAAGCTTGTGTCCCCTCCTGCCACTTAAATGGTGGTAGCCTTAACTCCCAATGTAATGATAATGGTAAGGGGGGGCCTTTGGGAGGTAACAGGGTTTAGGTAACACTAGTGTAGTAGAGTCCCCAAGATGGGATCAATGGCCTTGTAAATGAACAAGAGACAGTTAAGTTACCCCTCTCTCTGCCACATGAGCAGAGTAAGGAGGCAGGTGTCCCTTGCAAGCTGGGGAGTGGGCTCTCACCCCAGGCCGGGGCCTTACCTTAGATTTCCAAATGAATGTTTATAGTTTAAACCACTCAGTCTATGATTTTTTGCTAGAGTAGCCTAAGCTGAACGAAACATCCTGGATTCTTGTGAAAATCATCTAACTCTTATATGTGTAAAGACAAATGATATTTTAAAGTACTAAGCTGATTTATAACTGTTGTTTAAAAACTCAATGGAAGAAAATAAAGAAATAAATTTAAATAAAGTAAAAATAAAGACTCATGGGGTTTCCATTGTCCTTGAGAGACAATTACAAAAATCTTTCAAATGGTCCTGGCTTTAGCTCAGGCTACTGTCTCCTTTGCATGTGATGCTCTGTCGTTGAGGCAATGTTCTGCTATTCAGGTGGTATTTGTTTACTACACTGAATATGATATAGGGGGATAGGTTCACAACTCCTCAGATGTATATTACCACACCACCCCTCCCATCAACACACCCATAGTCAGTCCTTAATCCTATGCCATTGGGCCCCCTGATTGTAAGGCTTGATATAAATAAATCACATGCTTCTAGTGTTCATGAATCAATACTGTTTTAAGGACTTTAAACCTATCAATACATATCAATTCATTAAGTCCTCACGCAGTCCTATGGGGAGGCACCATTACAACTGCTCTTTCCTAATGAGGGAAATTAGTGCATACAGTCACAGGAATGTGCCCAAGGAGGAAATCATTAAGGTGTTGTCTCCACATTCGTGCTCTGAACCACTTCTGGGCTTTGGAGTCAGCCAGTCCAAATTATACATGCCAAATCATGCCCTTTTCTGGGTGGTAACATTGGGAAAATTATGAATCACTATAGTCTTCACTTTCCTCAACTGAAAAATCTGCGTAATAACATTTAACAGAGTGTTGTTGTGAAGAATAGTTGAGCTGGTTTTTAAAGTATGTATCAAATACTTGTCATTTAATAACTATTCATAAATGCTAGATATTGTTAATAGAATGATATTATTCATTGCAGTTCCCTGATTTGGTGTGCTACATAATACTTGTAGCACTTGGACCTTATTAATGCTGTTCCCCTGGCCAGTGATCGTTCAGCCTTTAACGTCCCTTCTTTTGCCTAGTTAACTCTTATTGCCTTCAGGTTAATATATTATTTCATCTACAAAACCATCCATGACCTCTCAAGTTTGGACAGTGACCAGTTTGAGTTAATAGAATCCTGTAATATTTACACTCATTCTCCTTTATTCTAATGATATGTGCATATATATGAGTTTATATGTGTTTATGTGTGTGATTTTGTCTGAATTCCCTAATAACTATTTTTTTTTTTAAAGGATTGTTTATCCAATTTTGGAACCCTGACTAAAATGTATAAGATCTGCAAATAAATGTGAAATAAATGAATGACCTTGACTTACTTACCTTAGAAAATGTATACAACCTGAATTTTTCATGCAAGGCCTAAAAATAATCTAATAAAATCTGAAACATATCTGGAACAAATATAAATTCACAGAGAAGAGTTAGCAGTGAACAAAAACTCTACTCTTTGACCTTTACGTTATAATTCCACAAACTTCCAGAGAACATGGACAAGTTGCTCATGAACCTTCAGGAAAATTCTATTAATATACATGAAAAATCAGAAATGGAATTGAGGCCAACTAAGAAATCAAAAAGAAGAAAGAGATAACATGAAAAAGTCACTCTCTTCCAAAGACATAAAGAGAAACACTTTAAAGAAGTTGTTACAATCCCCAAAACACATACACCACCAGGGCCCACACACTTGGAAACTTTTGGTTCAATATTTTTTGTGTTTTCTTCTCGTCTCACTGATTAAATTCAATACATTGGAATGTGCAGTAGAATATTTAAGCACATTTTAAATGTCACAATTTATTTTGCAGTTCCTTAAGCCTTCATTAATTTTGGTTTCCAAAATCTTGTTCTTCATTCACAAGCTATAAAATTTCCTTTAAGACTTGTTTAATGGTAGTGTCAAATGAGTTCACCATTTATTGGATTGGCTGTTCTCCTAAGTGCAAAGGACTTCCTTCCACCTTCTCCTCCAGCTGCCTGGCTTTGTGTAGTTCTCATTTCCACTCTCTATTGCCTCAGTTCCCCAAGGGAAGAAAGATCTGCCTACCTCCTAGAGGTGTTGCAAGGATTAATAAATTGCAAAACACACTGAAAAATTTGGATAGAATATACTCTGACAGACTGAAGTATTGCCTTGACCACAAGTATCATTTCCAGATGCCACAACTCCAAGGACAAGAAAGCAGGTCTGGAAATCTCATCCAAGCCTCCCACATGCAGAGCTACTGCCAGGCCAAAGAGTTACATTTTGATATTTACATATCAGTGGTTTTATATCAAAGCCATCTTGCCGAGAGAGATTTTGTCTGGACATATAAAGTGACTGAGTTGGCACAACAAAAGGCAACAGTTCTGAATTGTTAAGACTTTATCACCACAAGCAACAGTATTCTCAGGAAACAGTTTATCTTTATTAGAAATCAAAGAGAACTTCCTTTCCGCTTAAACAGATAACTCAAAATTATAAATGGCCAGCTTCAGGAGCCTGACTATGTAGTCAAGTGAATCACAAATTCCTTGAAATTCGAGATGTCTCACTGAAAGGGATAATGAAGTAGGGTTAGTGCTCCCCAGTGAAGCTGAGCTGGAATTTTTTCTGGAAATCTTGATTTCAGATGTAAGCAGACATGTACTGTCAAGGAATTCAAATATTGAATCGCATATCATATATGATTTGAATATCAGTAAAAAACAATCCCCAAATTATGTGGCTCCCTAGTATTTGGCCCAGACTGTATGGAACAATTCCATAGTTTTTGATGTTTTGGAATTTTTTTAGACTACAGGTATACTGAATTGGATCAGACACACTTCATCGTTCTGGGCACAGTGCCGCAATAGCAGAGGGAAGGTCACTTGTATTTGACTTATTTGCTTGTTTTCTTCTTTCCCCGGGTCCCATTCCCCATTGTCATATCCCTCTCTTCAACTAGGTGGTCAGTCAATGTTTTTGGTGCGTATCCTTCATTTTGCTGTGCGCTCATTAAATGATACAATATTGCATGGATGGGTTTCAGTAAGAATAAATTATAATTGATATTAATGTTTTTCTCATTCTTTTGCACCCAACACAATATTTGCAAGAGTGATTCCTATTCCTATTGTATGTGGTATGTTGCTTTAACTCTTGTGCAGAATTTTATAGTGTGAAGCCTGGCTTCTTCTCTATCCCCAGTGACCGGCACGTCTATGGTCTCCAACTCCGTACTAGCACAAATAACACCATAAAGAACATTCTTACGTGTGTCTGACACAGCCCGTATGAGAATTTCTCCAAGATATGCTTTGTGGTGGCTTGTGGGGATATGGTAGTTATGTGAACTTAATTGGATTAAAACGCCACAGATCACTTTTCAGGATGACTGCACAATTCCACACTCTGCACAGGAGGTTTCCTATTTCCTGCTGCTCCTTCCAACACTTGGCATTATCCAGCTTTCTAAATTTTGCAAATCTCATGGGTGTAAATTGATATGTTATTGTTGTTTTAATTAGTATGTCTCTGATTCCTAATGGGTTTGAACATATTTCATGTTTGTTAGTCTTTTTTGGGTTTCTTACATAGCAAATTGCTTTTTTATGACTTTGTCCCAAATTTTCATGTGGTTTCTGTCCTTTTTTTCCCAACTTGGAGAAATTTCTTTTATATTCTATACATAAACCCCTGTGGGTTTTTGACTTTCTGAGTGTGTCTTCTCACAATCTTTCATCTGTCTCTTAACATCCCCTGGGCTCCATTCTTGAGCAGAATTCTTAGGTTACAGCAATTGGTTTCAAAGAGCAAATATAATCATTAATTAAAAGAATACAGGGACTGAAGTTTACAGATGACGTCTTCAGGATATACATGCAAGAGTGAATAAATTATGAAAAGAGATAAAAGGAAGTATGACAGATCAATAATGAGCCTACAGAAGCCTGGGATGATGTTTTTGTTTTTTTGGTAAAGAAACAACTCAAAAGTTAGTGAAAAGTAGGCTGCTACTTATTGGCTAGCACGCAATTAAAATGCAAAATAACATTTAAATGCAACTATAACTTCACGGTATACATCTACAATTAGAGAACATAAAATAATTTCATTATAAATGAAATATTTTAAATAGTTAATGAAAAACTAATACTTTCAGAAATAACTTCAGTATGAATTCCCTCCTTTATAAATTCCAAATGAAAAGTAAAAGTGTAAACATACATATATACATGTGCACTCAATCAGCGTAACACTCAAGAGATGTGTGAAATTTTACATTTTGAGAACTTATAAAAATTGTTTTACACCACAGAGATTTAGCTTGAAGGTATTGTGTTTGTGCTACTCTAATTTACCCATTAAAAAAGCTTTTAGGGAACAAGTATTAGAGAACAAAATAAACTCTGAGGAGAAGATACATATCTCTCATGAGAAAAACATCCTATTTTTAACATTCAATAACCTTTGATATAATCTAAATGCCAAGATTTCCAAAATACAGACATACAGATTCAGCAGGTAAATGCGCTGCTATTAATCTGTTGCTGAAAAAGAAATTGAATTTTTTTTATTCTACTTGCTGAAAAATCTTTCAAGTACATGCAGTCACTTAATTAGTGGTTGCATCTTCACCTTATATGTTTATAGAGGAATCTAGATTTGAAAATCAGACTCTCCTTCCTGGGCATTCGTGGACCCAGTACCATCTTGTCAGGAGCCCACATTTTGTGAAATTTTTGTAAACATGGCTCTGATAAAAACAACGTTCAATGCATATCCTCTTCATTGTCTCTTGTCTCTTCCTCTTCCCTGTTTCTTAATTTATATGTCATTTTGACAACAATAAGCTTTTAGTGTCTTAAATTTTCCTGCTTTATGTTTTCCCAAATCTAACAATATAAAAGACTCTGTGTCCCTTAACATCTTCCAGATTGCCATATCCCCATGATATGGTAGCCTGGGCTTAGTGTATAGGTGAGAAACAGATATTTTGCAAACAAAATAATGTTATTAGCAGTTGTAAGTTAGACTCTTACCTCATTCCACAACCCAAATGCCCAAAACTAGATGACTGGATAAAGAAGATGTGGTATATATACAAAATGGAATAGTATTCAGAAATCAAAGAAGATAAACTCAGGCCATTCACAGCAACATGAATAAAACTAGAAGGAAGTATGCTCAGTGTAATAAGTCAGAAGGAAAAAGGAAAAATATTGGATAGTTTCACTTATAGGAGGAATATAGGGGAGTCAAATAAGACATCAAGGGAAAAAATAATAACAATACAAAACACAACACAACAAAGCAAAAACAAACAGACAATTATAAACCAGAGATATCCTGTAGGGGAGGGGGAGGAAGAGGGGTCAGAGGGAGGGAGGGAGGGAGAAGCACAGGGGACTGTGGTGATGGTGCATGGGTGAATTGGTGGAGGAAATTTTATGGGGACTACACCTGAGGAAAAAAAGCAATCATTGCTAAAATGAACAGTGCTATAAAATATATATAAATAAAAAAATATGAAAAAAAAGTTTCTAGGCTGCTGTTACAATCTCTGACCATTGTCTAGTTTCTCCACCCACACCTTTGATCAGTTCTTCACTGGCTGAGCCCCGGACATTCTGTATATTGTTGCTAAAGGATGAATCTGCCCTGGCTGTACCCCAAGCGATGACACAGAACATTAGATTAACTGGCTCCATTACGCTCACTCTTTAGCTCACACAACCAACTGGCCTGATTCTGATTCTATATTCATCTTAGAGTTTTCAGGATATCATTGTCATTCTTGAAATGTCACAGAGAAAGATGATACACAAGATTCAACAGTGCTCAGCACTATGAAGCAATCCGCAACCTCTGAGGCACGAGTTCGATTCCCGGTGGCTGGCCAGGAAGCAAACCCACATGGCACAGCAGAACTCTCCTGTCTCACCCACTGCTCCCCTTAGCAGTGTATTTTAGTCAGTCTGCCTGTTCTGTTCCCCACTCTGTCTCTGGTGAATCCTCTCACCCCACCTCAACTCTGGCCTGTACCCCAGTTCTTGTATGTATAAATAAATAAATCTTTAAGAAAAAAAAGATTCAACAGTGCTATGCCCTCAATATCCCATGGCAGAATTCTTGTTAAAAATTAAAATATCAGGGCCTCCCTGGTGGCGCAGTCAGTTGAGCGCTGCACTGTGAAGTTGTCCGCAGCCTCTGCAGAGCAGGTTCAATTCCCGCCGGCCGGCAAGAATCCCACATGGAGAAGCAGACCCTCCTGTCTCGCCCGCTGATCCCCTCAGCAGTGTATTTCAGTCAGTCTACCTGTTCTGTTCCCTGCTCTGTCTCTGTTGAATCCTCTCACCCTCCCGTGCATCTGGCCTGTACCCCGGTTCTTGTATAAAAATAAAATAAATCTTCAAAAAAAAGTAAAATATTAGGTTTTTTTTTTTAATTAATGAAATTTCTTAGCTATTTTCTCAAAATCACATTTTGGACCCAAAGGAAAAGTTGATGTCTTGATATTGAAAAGCGAGTTTATCAATTTGCTAAAATGTATATGTTTTTACTAGTATCTGTTCGCCATACATAACACTTTTATAGTGTTAGTGTGTAAGTGCCACAGATTACTGACAATGTTCTCTTTAAAATGAAAACACACAGAGGATTGTTATTTCACTGATGATTTTCTTCACAGTAACTGGCATCAAGTTTTCTAATACAGATCTTTTTTGCTAAAGCTCTTTATACTTTTCCATGTAAATGCTGATGGGACACACAGGAACACAGGTTGAATAACTTCCCCAGGGGAAGTCAAGAAAGACTGAACAGAAATACTTTATTCTTCATCTGTGCTTTGAAGGTGCAGAGTGAATTATACAGAAAGGAGAACTCATGGTGAGTGGAAATTATAAAGCACCTGAGATTTTGAAAAATGGTGAAATATGAATATTAGTGAGTGTCTACTGAGCAGAATTACATGTATCTGAATTGCATTGTTTTGGTCAGATTAAAGGAGTTATATGTTAAGATGAAGAATGTGAACTTAATTAAATAGTCAAAAGGAAAAAGCAGAAGAAGATAAGAGTATAATCAAAATTGTTGATACTGCACAACATCATACAACTTTGGGAGGTCAATTGGAGAAGAGCTGGGGGTCAGCACTATCAAATCAGAGGGCACTGTGGAGATTGGGAGCAAAGATATTGAGTGTCTAAGATTATAGTTTCACCTTACCTCAGAAAAAAACATGTTTAGGGGCCTCGCTGGTGGCGCAAGGGGTTAAACACTGCACTATGAAGCAATCCGCAGATCCCCAGGCAACCGGGGAGCAACCCACATGGCACAGCAGACCTCTCCTGCTTCGCCAGCTGCTCCCCTCAGTAGTGTATTTCAGTCAATCTGCCTGTTCTGTGCCCTGTTCTGTCTCTGGTTGATCTTCTCACCCCCCACATCTCTGGCCTGTACCCTAGCTGTTGTATGCGTAAAAAAATAAATCTTTAAAAAAAAAAAAAAAGGAAAAAAAAACAGCAAAACATGGTTAGAACTCAAAGCTATTTATTTGATAAGAAAAACCATTAATGATTTATAATCACATAATCATGGAATAGTCAAGACAGGAGGCCAGCTAGGCCCAACTTCTTTTCAGAAATGAGAAATCTTTAGAGGATACGCGATTAGATTAGGAAACTGTGGCGGTAAGACCTCCAAGCTCAGTAATTTCACCTACAAACTGTAAAACCTTGCATTAGATACAAAACTTCTCTCTGTGGTCATTTAATCACTCCTACAATAAAGGGGTGATAATATATGGCTTTTGTCAATTTGGGAAAATGACTAACACTGGCCTGAATAAGAGGAGTTAAATAATATTTAGCCAATAATTGTAGTAGATTGCACCACTTTTTTTTTTGTGGCTATAGTATTAAATTTGTTTTTGCTAATTTTGCATTTTCTGAGTATGTATTTGGCAGGGCACTACCTGATCTAAAGTAGAATTTATGAATTACACTCAGGAGAAATCATCAATCCACCAGGCAGAATGAATCATTCAGAATTGACTATAAGAATCATTTTAGACTGAGCAAAGTGTATAACTCAATTCTGGGACACTGCTTGGAGCTATTAAGGACATGGATCTAAGAATGGGGCAAAGCTGCTATCTTTTCAAAAAGAAATGAGCATTTACTTGAGAAAGTGAAAAGGAGGAAATTGAGTCCTTATAACAAATTTGATTTTAAAGCAGACCACAGCCTGAAACCAGACATAAAGATCATTTCCCAGGTTTATGAACTAATAAATTCACTTTTGGATTATCCTATTTCTGACTATTTTATTACTTGCAACCAAGTGAAGTCCAAATACAACAATATCAGGAGGAAAAACATTGTAATGCTTAACTTTCACTAAAAATAGTTAAAATGAATTTTATTCTCTAGGAGAAAAATGACAATGGAGATAAATTACCAGAATCTCTGTGAGAAAAAACAGTCTTTCCAGGAGGGTTGAATAAATAAATTAGTTTTGAGGAAATAATTTATTTTTAACTATGTTACAAAACTATTTTAGAGATAATTCCATTAGATGCATATTAAAGAATACTTCATTCATAAAATATCTTGCAACCTGGACTCATAAGAAAGCAAGCAGTTATATTTCTCAAAATGACACTCCTACATGAGCTCAATTTACAAAAACATATAAATGTTTCAAGTGCATTTATGTAAACTGCATTTGCATGGTGATACTCAACAAGATTGAATCAGAGTCACTTTTAACTTTACACTATTGCATTACATTTAAATCTCATTTAAAGCAAATGAACCAGAAGAAAAAAATTAAATTTGTTCTAAGTATAAAATCCTGAGCCAGAGGTGGGGGAAACACTGAGGAAAGCTAATTCAATTACAAGAAATACGCTGTCTTTTGTATAGCGCTTGAAAAGGAAAAAAAAAAAAATCCCATTTTCCAAAACCATTAGTAAAACAGCTTTTACAGTCTCATAAACACTGCTTCTGATTATTGGTAAACCTCTTGAAGGAGGCTAGTCATGGACAGTTGATCTATAAATTCTTCCAACATAATCTGCACCAGAAAGGGGAGCATTGTTTTCTTCAATACCCTAACATTACAAACCCTCAGTGTCCTTCTGGCCATAATTGATTGAACTAGAGCAAGGTGTGTTGCCTGAATTGGATGGTTTAGATTCTTTTTTAAAAAATGTGGTATTTTGATAATAAGTGGTAAAGACAGTCATATAGTAATTGGGTGCTTGATTTCCAGGTTGAATAAATTCTAATCTGGTGTTAGACATATGAGAAGTCAATGCCACCCCCCACTTTTTATTTGCTAAAATGTATTTCCTGGAACTAGTTGCATTGTTTGTGCTATTTGCAATCAGTAAATCTATGAACAAGCCCTTTAAAATAATCAATAATTTCTTTTACATAGAGATTCATATAAACTGAATTGGTGAATTTTAAAAGGCAACAAAACACTGATCACAGATAACATATAATTTTTAGTGAATAAGTCATTAGAAGTATACTTTGATCTACCATGTCATCGGTGGGCATAAATTTAGGTAAATTAGATAAATCATCCACGATTTCCCTTAATTATTCAAGAGGGAAAACATTCTGACATGTTTTAGGAACCATTAGGGAAAGAAATTCTCCAATAAAAATTTATTTGCAAGTAATTAAACTACTTTAATATCAGATAATTAGTAATAATAATCTGAGTCCTCCAAATTCAAAATGAAGTGACCTTTCCAGAATTGGAACATCTTTATTCGTGATATTTAGAAGAGTTTTCCAAGACTCCAAAAACTGCACAAAACATCTTTTCTCTAATACGTGTAACTTCTAATTGTGGGCAAAACAGGCAAAACTAGTTTAAGATTAGGTTATCTGTCATCGTCTCCCACCACACTTAAGTTTTATTTTGATTTCTATCCTCTTGACACTGATTAGAAGTCACATATTGTGCCCTTTTGCTTCCCTCCTTTCCTTTCTTTCTTGCAAATGCACTTATTTAATGTTTACTCTGATGCAACATATATATGGACATAATGGTGAATAAGCTGTGGATATTGCCCATAAGAATTTTTAGGGTTGAGTCAGATAAATAAAGAGGACATTCCATATGGCTGCACATTCTTAAAGATAGGAAAGATTATTGTAAGGGAATTTAACTAGAAGAGTAAGTATAAAAAGGCATTCTATACAAGCTAGATGTCAATCAAGGTATATAAGTCAAATGGTACAAAAAGTCAGATCATTATTTTGTGTGGCTTTTATTTTTCAAAGATCTAGATTCATTTTTCAGACTTGAGTTTTTTGGTCACTTATGTGGCCTACAGGATAGACTATAATTTCATTATTTATAATAAAATAACAATCCATTTTATATTTAAAAGAAATAGAAGCAAACATATGTCCTATATACAGAAGCACAAGTCGCAACTTTGTTTCCTTTTCTCCTCAGAGTTGTGAGATGAGCCCTCAACCTGACCCAGCTCTTGCTCACAGGGCATGGAATGGTGACTGCAATGTTGAGCATTACAGTGGGTAACCTGAGACCTTTTCTCTGGGATTCTATTAAGACAGAAAACATTGTTGCCTTTGTAGACACAATCTGGGCATCAAGAGCTCTCTCCAGGAGGAATGCCCTTGGGGTTGAGGAACCAGGTGAGGAAATGGGGTGGGAAGACACTTTTTAAAAATAATTTTCCCAAAGGCATTTTGAATTGCTTCAGAAAGTTCAGAGCTATTCTGTTTGATTCTGGATCAATATCAGCTGCTTCCTTTTCTTGACTGACTGATCAAAAGCCTAGAGTTCTTTAAGTCTCATCACTCCATCCCATTTAATGTTTTCACTAATGGGGAAGTTTCGTTCTACTATTTATTTATGTCATTTGTCATATATTTGACAAGACAGGTAATTTGGGAAACACTTTTCTGAAAATCTGAAATCAAAATGGCTTCCTTTTTGTTAATCATTGGTAAATGTTTAAATTGTTGAATAGGAAAGGTATCCTAAAATATGGTAGAGAATGGTGGTTTCAGGGGCAGATGGTTTTTCAGTAACAACCTTAATACATCAGAATACGCAGAAAACAAAAATCTAGTGATATCAGCTAATTGATAAAGTCAAGTGTTATGAATGTTCATATTACACATGGGATTAAATGTTTCAATAAAATTTGAAAAACAAATAAGTCCCATCTTTTAAAAGTCATTATTGAAAAATACATTTTTCATAGGTGTTTAAAATCCTTTACAGAGGATTTATGGTAAGGTGTTTACTCCTCATGAAGCTTAGAAAAAAAATTGTCTTTGCCTGGTTGGATAGCCAAGAAACACTCACGCTTCCTTTTATAATTGGAATATTCCAATGCAATTAATGTTCAGTAGCCACAATCACTTTAGCCTATATTTTTAGTTCACCTACAAGGGTTTCCCCATTTCACTACTTCTTTAAGTACCCTAAGATATTTCAGACCTGAGCTTGTGTGTGTGTGTGTGTGTGTGTGTGTGTAAATGTTCCTGTAATATCATTTAACCTCACTTGGTAAGTAAATGGGATATAAAAAGCAATGCTACCTTCAGGTGACAGCATACTGACTCAGTATTTGTTGTGTTGTTTCTTTTATGAGTTGTTTAATAATGTCCTTGACATCATGTGTTTTTTAAAATCATAATGACTTATTATAATCACATAGTTGGGCACTTATTTTTATATGAGGTTTGGCTACCAATGTAATTTCTTCAGTCTTGTTAAATTAAAAAAAAAAAAAACAGTTCCTTAAAGATGTATATTAAAGCTAAACATCAAATCGAATTGTATTACAACAGTGAACACATTTATTAATTATTTTATTTGAACTTAAAATTGAATCTGACTTGGAAAATATAGTTAACACATTTTCTATTTTTAGGCTACACCTTCCACAGGTTTAGTGTTACATTCAAGATCCAATTATCAAATTAAGTAATTTCCTTTTATTTTTTCATCCCTAATGATCCTTTTGTTTCTAAGTTTAATTTTGTCTACTGCCTCCAACCATTTTGAGGGTAGAAATGAGGTTAATCAATTGTCAGCAACGATCTGGCCCAGCATGCAAAGAAAATTTTACATATTTATGATGCCTCAAGTAACCCGTTTCTTGTGAAATCTCTCTCTCTGCCTTATTCACTCTCTCCTTCCCTCCACCCCCCTCAACAATCTGTACATACCATCTTAAAGACCTCCATCCCAACTCCTCTCCCTGGATGTAGAATTATAGGTGGAGTATTTGTAAACTTTTTTGCTCAGTAAAAGATTATTAATAGGGGAAAATCAGCACCCTCACATTTACTACATGGTCACAGGCAGCAGTTATGTTTCAGGTAAGATGTAATATATGGGTAATAAAGGAAATTGGTAAGGAGAAGACAAGTATAGGAGTAAGAATTGTGAAGATTCTCTTATTTTCTTATTTTCCAATAGACAATTGTTAGGTCACAGAACACAGTGGTTAAAATGTGAAATTCAGACTCAATGGGATTTTCCTGTCATTCACCATGTGTCTTTGATGGAGTTACTTAACCTCCTTATGTTAATCAGGACAATGGAAAAATGAAGTTACTGACCCTATAAAATTGTAGGGAGAATTCAATGTCCTAATGCATGTAAAATATTTAGTACAATGCCTGACACTCAGGAAGTGCTCAACAAATGTTACCCAGTGGAAAATGGAAAAAAAAATATAGTAGGTGATTCATATATGCCAGCAGGCACAAAGATCTAATCCTAGTGCTTTTATTTTTGCCTTTATATTCTGTTAGTAATTGTTATATAATTATTTTTTTCAGTTTTGGAGTATAGTTCTTACTTTGAGGTTAATTGCTTCTTTTCTCACTTAAATGCCCTGAACCATAAAAAACATTTGGTTTATGAATGCTGTATAAGTTCCCTGCCTCTTCAACACAGCAATCTTTGAACTGATATAATTCAAATCCCATATCTTAGAAAATGAAAGCACCTGTAAAAAGCTTTGTCAAATGCACATTCTCTCTCCTGTGTAACTTCCTTCATGACAGCCTGGGCAGGTGATAATCTGTAGGTAGATCACTACATGCTAATGAATCAGGGCAAACCAAGGTATCCACAAGCAATCCAGGAATCTCTGCTTAGCACAAGCATATATTAGTTCTGCAGGTTATGTGCACTTATGCAAAAATAGCAAGACATCTCCATATTAAACCAATTCTTTTTCATATGTAGAAATAGATCATGTGCAAATATTTTTCTTTTGGCTGAGCTCATTTTCCACATGTGGGAGAATATAGATCTTCCATTTGTAACAACCCCCCCCCCACTCATTTGTTTGGGACACACCCCACATGAGAAAGCAGACATCATAAAATAATTGGGGGGAAGCAGTTTGTAATATATCTGCATTCTGTGCCTCTCCCCTCCTGGCCACACAACAAACAATTTATATGTAAATACACAGAGCTAAGGCAGACACTAACTTGCCTAAATTAAATGACAGTCAGTCCCCAAAGACCAGCAAACATTCTCCAGGACACCAAAGATTATGGTCTTTTTCTTCCACATCCTGACAGGACAAAGGACTGTTTGCATAATAGACCTATAGTCCCACTCCAACCATTTACATACATAGAAATTAAGGTCTGATTGGAGAGCATTTGTACATGATCACTGTATGTACAGAAGACTTTCATTCTTTTTGGCAACCGTTATTAAAATATTTTCCCCTTGGACAGCTTAATTTGCATTAACTCCATAACTTAAACGTCATCATCACTGATGGCACTGAAGTTACAATCTTTATTTATGCCAAACATCCACATGGAAGAGAATTACGTTATTGAAATGAAATATCTTGTTTTTTTTTTAAGAGGAAAATACTATTTTTTATGTTGAGGGAAAGGTAAAACACATACTAGTACTTCACCTGACATTGATGGAAACTATTTTGTGCTAGGACACATCCTTGGAAAATAAATAGCAATTAAAATGTTTGTTGATCCTCTCTTTCCCTACTCTTCATCAGGCAAAAAACATCATAAATCCTCTCTTAGGCTTTTGATATTTTATAATTTTAAATTAAATAAGCATTGATTTTGACCTATAAAATTCTTTGCTTAGATTTTCTTCTAACAGACTTTAAAGGAAACTTGTATCCCAAAGTCTTAGACAACTTATTCTATTATTTTTAAGATTTATTTTTTTTATTTATTTATGCAGACAAGAACTGGGGTGTAGGCCAGAGGTACAGGGGTAAGAGAATTCACCAGAGACAGAGTGGGGAAAAGAACAGGCAGGTCTACTGCAACACACTGCTGAGGGGAGCAGTGGGTGAGACAGGAGAGGTCTGCTGTGCCATGTGGGTTAGCTCCCTGGCAGGGGGATTGGGGATTGAACTCAAGCCACAGTGGCTGCCAATATCTTGATAGTTGCTGAGACTTCAAACCCTGAGTCATCAGGGAGGCCCTAGACAACTTACTCTAGAGAGCATTTTACCAGAAAGGCAATGATTATTTTCTCTCTGGGGGCAACTTAAGTCACAATTATACCTCTAGGCCAGGAAGACAGATACCAGCTTTCGAGTTTTTTTAAAAAAAGTCTTATTCTATGCTTAATATTATCTTATAATTACATACAAGTTATGTTTATATGGTTTATTCTTTGATTTCCACAAATATTTTAGGTGACTTTTTATGTGTTATGTTTTAAAAAAGTGATGTTTCAAAAAAAAGTGATGTTTCAGTAAAAGGAAAACTAAGCATGTTAACTTATTACAGGATATTGGTTTTAATGGTACAGAATGTTACATAGAATTGGTCAAACTTGTTTGATTAAGGATTCTCCCTCCATCCCCCTTGCTTATATCTGCAAAAAGTAATATTTCATAGAATATATTAGTATATCCACATTTTATTTTATACTCATTCTACCAAGTAATAACACATTTCTATATTTTTAAAGTCTCACTATAGCTGTCTTCTCAAAACATACCTGACATTCAAAATTATTCAGTAATTTTAATATTAAGAATTAGAATATTACTCAGCATTCAAAAAAGATAAACACATGCAATTTGCAGCAACATGGATGGCACTGGAAGGGATCATGCTCAGCGAAATAAGCCAAAAAGAAAAAGAAAAATACCGGATGGTCTCACTCATAGCAGGAATCTAGAAAACTTAAATAAGGGACCAGGAAAATGAATATAAGAAAGTGAAAATCAAAATCAACAAAAAACTATGAACCAGAGACACTTTTTGGGGGGTGGGGGGCGGGAGGGGAAGGATTGGGGTCAGAATGGGACGTTTGCAATTGTATGGGGGAATATAAAAATAAAATTTAATATTAAAAAAAAAAAAAAAAAAAGAATTAGAAGAACAAAGCAAGATGTAGAAAGTAGTTATTAAATTTGGAAGCAATAAGGTGAAAATATGAGGACTTTTTAAGCAATCCACTGAGCTTTCTGAAAGAGGACCTCTGGTAGAAATTTACCTTAAGAGATGAAAAACTATTGGAAAGATCATGTCAAAGGGAGATGTGTCTAATAGTTTCACCACGCATTTTTGAATCATTAAAATAAGTCAATGATAACCACATTAACACAAAATAATCACAAATTTTAGCTAATAAATTATTAATGTAAACCATTTGCCAGCAGAAAACACTGTATCCAATTTTCTTTCTCTTCGTTACCATTCTGAATAGTCTGATTAACTGCAGCTACATACATAATTCTCGTTACAGTTTGTTTATTGCTTTTCAGCAACCCAGTAATCCTAGTGGATGAAAATATTTTTCATTTGTCACAGTGACACGTGTTATGAAGTGAAAATACGAACAGCTGCAAGATCTCCAAAGTTGATAGAAGATAACATATATATTTTTAAAGATTCCACCTGATTTTTTAAACTTCCTATTTAACTAAAATTAACTACAGGATTAGACTTTGGTTTCAGATATGCCTTTATTATAAGAGGCCTATGATTTCAGAGAAAAATTCAGCAAAGGTTTTGACTGTCATCCCTCAAAGCTGACATTTTAAAAAATTCCTTCTAAGGAACTTGCACATTCTTAGATCACTGGTGCCCAACTTATGGCTCCTAAAGGATTCTTAATTATCCTCTGTTTAGCACAGACACTATTTTTTATCAACTTCCTCCGGGTTGGCGTCTTGGGTGGTAAATTGAATTGCTTTACTCTCAAAATATTTCCAACTTTGACATTCTTGCTTGAGCTGTAGATCATCACTGGAGAAGTGGCCACATGGATAAAACATATGCATATAAACTTCATTTAAAAAAATGATATGGGGGAAGGGGAAGAAAGGATCTCATTTTCATTTGTGTTGTAAAATTTAAAGCTCAAAATAAATGTTTCTACCATTGAAGGTTTGTAGTTAATTATTTAGAGAAAAATTATCTCATATAAATAAATTAGTAGACAATCAGATTTGATGACATCCCAAATAAAGTCAACTCTAAATAATGATAATGATTTATGATTCTAAGATATGCTCTTGCAGTAATAAAAAGTAATTAATTTTTTTATCAATGCAATAAGAGGTTACCAATTCAAAAGTTCTGAAAATATGTATCTTGCTACATTTTATTTCATATTTAATTTTTTTATTTAAAAACAGGATTGTACTCCTTTTAAAATTTTAATTAACTAAGACCTCCCTAGGTGCATAGGGGTTAAGCCTCAGTGCTATCACCACTAGAGCTTCAGTTCAATCCCTGGCCAGGGAGATGACCCACATGGTGCAGCAGCAGACCTCTTCTCTCTCTCCTGCTATTCCCCTCAGCAGTATATTTCAGTAGATCTGCCTGTTATGCTCCCCACTGTGTCTCTGGTCAATCCTCTCACCCCCAAAACCTCTGGCCTACACCCCAGTTCTTCTACACACAGACACACACACAGATGACAATAAAAATTAATTAAAATATTAATATCCCAACATGCATTGCCACCATAGTGCACCCACCACCAAGTTACCCATAGTCCACCACCATAGTCCATTGTGCTTCCTTCCTTCTTTGTTCTTAGCTCTCCCCCAACCCTGTACCACTCTGGCTGCTTCAGTTCTGTAGTAAGTTCTCAAAGGTTAGCAATAAAAAGTACTTTAAAATGTGGTCTAGCAAAATTTTATTATATATGTGATAGTTATAAAAATTAGAGTTGGGAAAAAGTAGGAAATCTATTTTTAAAAAGATTATATAAATAAAATAATAATAGCAGAAAAAAATGCCAATTAGACACCGAATGTAAACCAACATTCTGCATCTTGCATATGGTCCCCAAATAGTTTTATTTGTTCAGCAAGATGAGTGATACAATCCACAATAAACAAGTTGAGAAATATTAAAGGTGACTTTTATTTACTATTATTCTTTGAGAAGTCTGAAGTTTTGTCAGCAATGGGTTGGGGTTTACGTTATGTAAAGATTGATATTAGGAAACATGGCACATCCTAAACCACCTGCAGTACTTTCTGTTTTCTTATATTTAGGTTATTTCATGCATGTATAGTGCCTGCCTGGAACCCTGTAGGTACTGGTGTTTGAAACTTACCAAATATAATAAATTTATGAGCCCAAAATGCATCCAATCTGAATCTTATTTTATTATAAAGATGCTTCGGTATATGTACTGTACATGATTAAATATCCATGTTCTAATATGATTATATATAGAATTATTCACAAGAGTATTCCAGAATATCAAATAAAACTACTTATACTATAATAGTGTATTAAGTGCTATGGTTAAAACGTTTTCTAAGTAATAATGAATATTTTGTATTCTTGTTAGGGGGAAAGGATGTCCTGAGCAAACTCCAAACAGGCTTTGTGGAGTCCACTCCCACTCCATCAAGACACTGGGAACTACAAATCCCATGATCACCAAAGGGAAGGAAGCAGGATGGAGAACCAGAAGGAGACCTGGATGAGGCATATGGAGCAGTGAGACATGTGAAGAAACTGTGCTTGCCTTTTGGTCGTGGACTGGTTGAAACAAATGTGGGTGAGAGACCCGTGGGGAGGTTAACAATGGCAGCTTTTACCTTAGTTTTGTTTTTGCTCTTTTCATTTCAAACTTGTCTGGTCGTTTCTGATCCTTTTCTGTGAGTCCCCACTGAAAGGTGCTTTAGTCTTGTGGCAGGCTTTCAGGCCTTGCTCTGGGCCAATCCTGCTTGGGTAGAGTTTTACCCATGAGGGGATGTGTAGCTTTGGGTGCTTGATTTAGGAACTATATTCTTTGCCTTTCCTGTATTGTTTACTAATTGTATTAAAGTTTTATTCCATTAAAGTCTTATATGTTTCATGTTGATGCGGTGGATTGCAAAACCTATTTAGAGTAGGCAGGTTTTCGGGTCTGGGGTGCCCCTCTCCCTGCCCTGTATCACTCTGAATATAGCAGACAAGAGGGCAGTCTTTACCTTTCTAAAAGAAAATTAATATTGACCAGTGGAAATTTACACAGATACTCAATATTTGCTTGGTGAAAAGACCCAAGTTCATCTTATTTATTCAATGATATCAGGAAAAAGATAGGTAAAGGAATAACCTTCATTACAAACTAAAAATTGTCTAACACTATTGACTACTTTATATAGAATAATGTCTACTTTTCCAAATAAAGATCAGCACAATCTATAGCCCATTAACCATAAGTATAAAGCAGATTTTCTTTTTCTTTCTTTTTTTTAAATTTATTTATTTATTTATACAAGCACTGGGTACAGTCAGAAGCACTGGAGGGTGAGAGAATTCACCAGAACCAGAGCGGGGAGCAGAGCAGGCAGAAGGACCGAAGTACACTGCTGAGGGGAGCAGCGGGCGGCAGGAGAGGTCGGCGCGCCATGCGGGACCCTCCTCCGGTGGCCGGGGAGCAGCCGGGGATCGAACCAACGCCGCAGAGGCCGTGGGCAGCTTCGAAACCCAGCGCTCAACCGCTGCACCACCGGGGAGGCCCCTAAAGCAGATTTTTCAAGAATATTTTTTGACAGCATCAGAGTTGCTTTTCTTGAAACCATTCATTTTTCCTCTCAGTAGTTCCTCATAGTTTTTCAGTTTGCTTATTGGTGCCTTTAATGATTAATTTCTGTGCAGTTGAACAGGTAATTTGGGATAAGAAATATTAAAGATTCACATCACAAAGGGTTTTTAAGTAACTTTTATCACTACTTAATTGTGATTCAATAGAAAATGCCTTAGGGATCAAAAACTCTGAAGATCACTCCCAATGCAACCACTGGAAAGCTGTGTAACCTTTTTAACTTGTTTAGCCTCTCTGGACCTCTATTTTTTTTTCCTAACTGGAAACAAAGATTGGTGCATTAGATAATTTTCTATAGATCTCTTTCATCTTCAGCTTTTTGATCATTAACTCAATTCTAAAATTGAATTTAGTTAAGGTTAAGAATTTTCTACCTTATGAAGAAAACAATTAAGATAGGAATGCTTGAGTTTTCATTGACTATTGATTTTAATAAATGATAATAAATAAAACTTCCAAATTTAATAAAGAAGATGCAATACATATTATATTGTCAATAAGATACATTCACTTAAATTATTAAATAGCTTGTGATTAATCTAGGCATTGCATTTCCCTTAGTTTTTGAGAAATAATTTAATATTGAGTTAATAATCTATAATTATAGATGCATAGAAATTTTAGCATTAAAATAAAAACCAATAGCTGCTCTTAATTTATAGTTGCTAGTTTGGGGAGGGGGTGAAAGTATGTTAAGTTTTATGTGCATGATGGATGCACAAAGTTTCATGAAGCTCAAGTGATGCTGCTGCCATGATAATCATTTACAGAAAAATAAGCCAAGTGAAATCTAACTTGTTAAACTTACCGTGATAATTATATCATAATCGCAAAGCAAAAAGAAGTATGTGAAAGCATGCAAAGTTTCTTTAATGGGCATGTTAACTTGTACCATGTAAATGGGAATCTTTGGCTAGTTCTTATCCCATTTTGTATGCTAACAGGATTAGCTAGTATTAGTCCTCCATCCACAAGAAGTGTGATATGCAGTGTGACCTACAAATCTCTCTTGGGACTTAAAAGGGCTAAGTTGAACCATGCATGATTTCAAAGCAATTCTCAGCACAATTATCTGCTTGACCTGCAAGATGAACAAGCATATCATTTAATTAATTGCCAAGCTCTCGTGAACAGTGCTGTTCATTTTTCTAGTAATCGCATGATGATATGCCTTTGCTGATTCTTATGGGAATGATCAGAATTGCACATTAACTGGTCTGATGGCCCTTTCCACATTGCCATCAAACACTACTTCCAATCTTGATGTGAATGATTCTTTTACAGGAGTCCTGTAAAAGCATCCAAAAGACAGCACTAACAGTATCTATGTCCCCATTTATTTATGAGATACAAATGTATGTTATGTCTTGAAATTATAACAGTATTTACAATTTAAAAGCTAGTGATATTTATGGTGTGGTGAAGACTAATCCAGAAAGAACAGAATTGATAAAGCAAATATATTCATTTATATAGAGAGAATACAGGTGAAATATTTCAATTTCATGTGGGTGTGTGGTAAGAGGAGAGAAAAGATAGGTGTTTTCCATCATCAGGGAATAGACTATATATCTTGTACTGAAATTATTCTGATGTAGAAAATGCAATTGTTTATTGTCTACATTTATTCTACAGGCTCAATTAGAGTTTTATTATGAAAATTAAAGGAGCACTATTCATGCAGAGGGAAAAGAAAAAAATACCCCCAAAATATTTGAATGATTGACCCTAGAACTGGGAACTTGTCTACTGGACTGTCCTCTCTTCTTTTTCAATTTCTCCTCTCTCTCACTTTCTCTCTCTCTCCCAACTTCCTTCCCTCCCTTTCTTCCTCTCTCCCGACCTCCCTCTCTCCTTTTCCCTCTCTTATCCCCTCTCTCTCTCATCCATTTCCTTCCTGTTGATATGTCCATTTGAGTTCTATGGTGTCATCAACAATTCTAAAGCATAATAAATAAATATAAAGTATAATAAATTCTAAAGTATAATAAATAAAAAATCAATGAGTTAAACAGTTGAAATTTCCACTTCAATTTCCGGTTCATTGTAATAAGCGATTATTTACCACTTGAATTTCCTGACATACCATGAATAGATGAAGAAAATTGGATAGCATGTGGGCTCAGTATTTAAGCCAATGGTCACAAGTCATATATATTTCTAATTGTAATGGTGTGTGTGTGTGTGTGTGTGTGTGTGTGTGTGTGTGTGTGTGTGTGTATTCTCCCTGGGGAATTGACTGATGAAGACCTGCTTTATGTCATGGAGTAAGATCAGGCTATGATTTATCTGTAGAGAAAAAGAGAATAAAGCCTTTCCTAAATAAATCATAACAAAAAGTAGAATATCCCTTGTCTCCTTATATAAATTTTTTTCCTATAAATCAAAGTCTAGCAAACACTTTCAAATGGTTTCCTTAGATTTTCTTCACTGTAGAGGAGGATTTCCTTGCTCTCAGCACTACAGTGCTTTGTTCAGGAAGACCCTTCATTGTACGGGGACAGTATGTGAAATGTAGGGTGTTCAGCATCATTTCTGGCCTCTCCTCGCTGGGAGCCTGTAGCAACCTGCCCCAGTTGTGACAACCAAAAATAACTCCAGACAGTGTCCAAATATTCCCTGGAGAACTGGGGCCAAAATCACCCTAGGTTGAGAACCACAGCTTCAGATTAACACTCTGAAATAAGAAACTTAGACCAGATTCCCCTATTTCCAACACATAACCTATTACACAGTAATGAAAGGAAAGGTGTTGTTTTTTTCTCTCTTCAGGGAGGGAAAATAGGACCTCCAGACAAGGAGATAATCAGTAAAAAGAAAAAGTAATACATAGCTTCAAATACATCATATACCTCATCATTTTAAATCATTTCCAGAATATGGATACCCTTGGGGTTGAGAAAAAGGGGAAACATGGGTCAGTAATTGCAGAAAATATACTTTTATAGAAAATTATATGATAGTTTTGACACTGATGAGAAGCAGACTCAGTTCGATTTTCAAATTTTAACTCAGAATGAGCCCATCCAAAGGGGACACACTGTCACATTTAATGCATCTGGTTAACATACCCACATAACTTGCTTAACTATTCTAAATGCATCAATTATTTTTCTTAAATTACCATAGTTTTATGGATCCTTATTCAAAGCTTAGTGTCTGAGAGAATTCATCTGATTTTTAAAACTCAAGAATGACTCTTTCGGTTCCAAATAATAAATAATTTGCCACTATACTATTTCATATCTTAAAAACACACATGAATGTTTGATTGAAGTGAATTTGTTTCTTTTTACTTAATAATTTTTGAATCAATGTTTTCCAAGCTGGGGCTCAAAAAAGTTCAAGTAAACATGAATAATCTCACAATTATTTTAATTATATACTTTTTGTTGGAAATAAGATACGTCTCTTATACTAGGATACTGGGTAAAAAAATCATACACACACCCCCCCCCAATACAACTCAATTGCATAGAATTTCATACATTAATTCCAGTTATTTTATGTCCAAACATATTGTTTATAAAATGAAAGTTGACCAAAATTCTGGGATAATAAACAGGATGGGAAGTATCAAATATTTTTTAAATAAAAGGTTGGACTTTATACTGAGTGTATTTTTCCTGGCCTTCCTCACAAGTACTTGTTTTCTTTACTCATTTATCCTTTTTCAGTGACATGGACTTCTGTAATCTTTTGTCTTTCATCATAAACATCACCTAATTTTCTGGGAGTCATTACTTTTTGCCTTGATTTTCTCAGGAAAAGCCAAGGAATAGATGCATGTGTGGGATAAATGGAAAAAACAGAGTTTCTATTATTGGATCTGTGAACTTCACCAATTAATGAACTTCCTGAAGTTTCAGATTTTTCATATGTACTGTGAAGTTACCTTATGTGATTAGTGTGTTTTGGATCAAACAGTTGACTGCTCATAAAAAGAAAATATTCTTTTTAGGCTGAAAAAACACTTTTTTTTTTTTCTATTTGGGAAAAGGGTTATAGTACATATAAAATAAAATATTGAGGAAATTAATATAACATACAATGCCTTTCATTATAAATTTACGGTTGGTTATGATTTATTATGGGTATTAATTTCTCCTTACTATTGCTTTTCGTCTCCTAAAACGATTGCATCTGTGGACTGGTAAAGGTTTCAAAAGGACCTGCTTCCATTTGTTTATTGTCAACATAATTCCTAGTTCTTCTAAAAATTTGTTAAGCACTAAGATTTATGTTTCTAAATAAATTTAGATTATGTTTCTAAATATGATTATAGTCCACATTTGCATGGAGTTACTATAATCTGTATTACAAAGATACTGTGTGTCTGGTGAATTATTCAATATATTCAAACTAAATTACTTATTTTGTTAAAATATAAGAAGTGCTTTTAGATCAGATAGGATTCTCTAAAATAGGAAGCTGTTGCTGTTAGCTAGATTCTCCTTCTGACACTCAGTATATGTCACAATTACCATCTAGCCACAGACTGTTAAGGGAGTTAGTTACCCAAATATTCAGACATTTTGTTATGAGTCTCCGTTCCTCCATGGCTACCGAATGGTAAACGGACAAAGACATTTGGAAACAAAATTATATGTTTTACATCTGTCTTCTGCTATTCCTGATCAATTTTATTAAAAAGTCAGTTTCTTTAAACTTTGAATCCAGTTCTCTTGGGAAGCACACACTCAGATACCAGGAAGCCAGAGACACAAAAGGAGCAGTAAATACCAGAAGATCAATGAACATCTAATAGAACCATGGAAAAATAAATTGCTGAAACACCTAAATTGTATGTAAAAAAATCTAGGTTTTCTGCCAGTCTTTCTTTTTAACCTTGCCTTTCAGTCTGCAGTCACTGCTGATGCATGTGATTATCTATTTTATTCCAGTTGGAGCCAGAAGAAAACTGTCTATCTGCACTCTTGATCTCTCCATATGCAAATATAAAGAATACGATCTATCTTCTGATACCTGAGAGCCAAAGGCAGCAATGGGATTATTCTGGGACCAATTCTCTCTCCTAAATGACTTCAATGAGTGTGAATACACATTAACATCAACAGGGCAAATGACTGATGACATGGGGCTCATCCATATTTATCTTCCCAGGATTGGACAGACATCCTATTGATTCATACAGGTCATTACACAACATGTTAACAATCTAGTACCATCCAGTTCAAAAGGAAATTTGAAATTAATGATGGATCTTCTGCAGGTTTGTGCCTAGGGCACAAGTTGGGGAGTCAAGCATTACTCTATTTTGACATCACTACATTCTCTCCTCATTTAATGCCAGTCAGTCTTATACAGAAGATGCTAAACGATGGAAAATACAGAGCTTATCTAGTTAAAGCAGTATTTTAAATATCATAAGCCTGTTCATATAGCCAATATATTCTCTATAGAAAATCATTTCTGGGAAAATTTAAACAATTCCATCTATCTGTCTGTCAATCTATCTATCTATCTGTCTATCTATCTATCTATCTATCTATCTATCTATCTATCTATCTATCATCTATCTATCTGTCCGTCTATCTACCTACCTACCTACCTGGATAGACAGATAGATAGCTATAGATATAGAAAGCCATATACACACCTGCATGCACACTCATGCACAAAGCATGTTAATGCTAATACTGTAATATATAAATATATTTACTACATATAAAAGAGATGTTTAATTAAAAAGTATTCTATAAATGACCTTGTTTTATTCTAGGACTATGGATATGTATATGTACACACACCTTGTAAGTATATCACATTTATAAAAGGAAACTTTTACTAAGGTCATTTTAGAAAAGAACACAAGCAAAACCAACGAAGGACAAAAACAAAATCCAGATGAAAATCAATAGAAAAATGAAGATTAGTCATTGATGATCACATTTGGAATCCTCACCCAGTAGACACAAAAAACTTGACTACTATTTTTTTAAACAACAGAAATGTTTAAAAACTGAAAAAATAGGTTCTATATTTAGTCAAGTAGAATCTTAATTATTTTCCAAAAGGGATGCTGGGAAGTTTATAACAGTTAAATAGAGCCCTGCTTTTTTCAACCATTTTCATGCTCTCAAAGTTCCTATAGCTTGATTTTTGCAGTTGCAGAAACTGGCAGTTAATCGAAGTCTGGGCCTTGACATGCCCGGAGGCACTCAGCTGCAAAGTCAGCCTCATGCAGGGTTACAGCGCTATGTTTTATTTGGTTTTGAAAATTAAACCAAAAGGAGACTATTCAGTGGGTTATTTGATAGGGAATTAAGTTCTCAAATGACATTAAAATCATCCTGTAATCCAGAGGTGACGCTGAAATAAAGAACCCACTTTACAACACTCATAGCACAAATTATTCACCCACATGTGCGCTGCACCCCACAACCCTGGAGGGCCTCACATCTATGCCAACAATGTATTCATTGATCCAAATATTTTTGTAACTTTTCTTTTGGAATTGTCCTCAGACCTCATTGCTGTGCTTAATTCATTCATGTGCTAATGTACTGATTCAGCGATAATTTTTAAAATCCTACTATTTGCCAGGAATGTTCTACCTGCTGGTGATAGAGCTGTGAATCAGAGAGCCTGCCCTATGGGACTTTGCATGTCTGTATGAAAAAGGAGAGGTAAAAATCAACAAGTAAGAAAATCACAGTGTATCCCAGAGGATGGAAAAGTGCTAAGAAGAAAAGAAACTGGGAATAGGGTATGGAGGTTGGTATGGGACAAAGGGCTTTCTGCAAAAGCTCCATTGCAAAGGTGCCAATTCAACAAAGATCTAAAGGTGGTAAGAAAGAACCATGCAGGCATCTTGGGGAAGAACATTCTAGACAGAAGCAGCAGCACATGCAAACTATCTTTTATGGCATATTTTGAGGTAAAATGGAATGTAGAAATCATTATTATTATTATTATTTGGTAATTTAAAAAATTCCCCAGTCATGCACTATAGTCAATTTTTTTAAGATTTATTTATTTATTAGAAATAGAAGAAGACACAAAGAAATGGAAAGACATCCCCTGCTCATGGATTGGAAGAATAAACATTATTAAAATGGCCATCCTACCAAAAGCAATCTACAGATTCAATGCTATTCCAATCAAAATTCCAATGTCATTCTTCAAAGAAATAGAACAATTATTGATGAAATTCATATGGAATCACAAAAAACCCCAAATAGCCAAAGCTCTCCTGAGAAAAAAACAGAGGGAATGGAGGCATCACACGCCCAGACTTCAAGCTATACTACAAAGCCATAATCATCAAAACTGCATGGTATTGGAACAAGAACAGACATACAGACCAATGGAATTGAATAGAAAATCCAGAAATAAACCCACAGATTTATGGTCAATTAATCTTTGATAAAGGAGCAAAGACTATGCATTGGAGCAAAGAAAGTTTGTTCAATAAATGGTGCTGGGAAAACTGGGTTGCTACATGCAAAAGAATGAAGCTTGACCACTACCTCACACCATACACAAAAATCAACTCAAAATGGATTAAAGAACTAGACATAAGACCTGAAACCATAAAATATATAGAAGGAAATATAGGCGAAACACTACGTGATTTGCACATCAAAGACATCTTTACAGACACATCACCCAAAGCAGTGATAGTGAAGGCAAAGATAAACAGCTGGGACTACATCAAATTAAAGAGCTTCTGCACAGCAAAAGAGACAATAACAAAAACAAAGAGAAACCCCACCAAATGGGAGAACATTTTTGCACCCAACACTAATGATAAAGGACTGATCACAAAAATCTGCAAAGAGCAGATGAGACTAAACAACAACAAAGAAAATAATCCAGTGAAAAAATGGGCAGAAGAGCTAAAAAGAAACTTCTCTGAAGAGGAAATGCAAATGGCCAACAGGCATATGAAAAAATGTTCAACATCACTTGTAATCAGGGAAATGCAAATCAAAACTACCATGAGATACCATCTTACACCAGTGAGAATGGCACATATTAAAAAAACTAGCAACAACAAATGTTGGTGAGGGTGTGGAGAAAAAAGGAACTCTCCTGCACTGTTGGTGGGAGTGCAAACTGGTCCAACCACTATGGAGAGCTGTGTGGAGATTTCTGGACCTACTAAACATAGAGCTTCCATATGATCCAGCAATTCCACTCCTAGGTATTTACCCAAAGGACACAGAAACATCAATTCCAAAGAACACCTGCACCCCTATGTTTATAGCAGCACTATTTACAATAGCTAAGCTTTGGAAACAACCCAAATGCCCAAAAATAGATGACTGGATCAAGAAGATCTGGTACATATATACCATGGAATATTACTCAGTATTCAAAAAAGATAAACACATGCAATTTGCAGCAACATGGATGGCGCTGGAAGGGATCATGCTCAGCGAAATAAGCCAAAAAGAAAAAGAAAAATACCGGATGGTCTCACTCATAGCAGGAATCTAGAAAACTTAAATAAGGGACCAGGAAAATGAATATCTATAAGAAAGTGAAAAATCAAAATCAACAAAAAACTATGAAACAGAGACACTTTTTGGGGGGTGGGGGCGGGAGGGGAGGGATTGCGGTCAGAATGGGGGGGTTGCAATTGTATGGGGAATATAAAAATAAAATTTATTATTAAAAAAAAGATTTATTTATTTATTTTTACAAGAACCGGGGTACAGGCCAGATGAGCGGGAGGGAGAGAGGATTCATTCACCAGAGACAGAGTGGGGAACAGAACAGGCAGACTGACGAAATACACTGCTGAGGGGAGCAGCGGGTGAGACAGGAGAGGTCTGCCATGCCATGTGGGACCCTCGCTGGTGGCTGGGGATCGAACCGGTGCTGCAGAGGCTGCGGGCAGCTTTGCAGCCCAGTGCTCAACCGCCTGCGCCACCAGGGGAGGCCCTATAGTCAAATTTTTAAAAATAAATTTGCCAATTTCTGGGCTTCAGTTTTGTTTTTTTTTCAGTACCTAGAATTCCACTCACACAAATGCTATGATTCGCCTCACTTTCATACTCTTACTGTGTGTTTAGAGTCAATTTTCCTGAATTAGCAAATTCCAACTTACTGTCAACTTCATGGAATTTCCTCTCTTTTTCCTTGCCTCCACTGAAACTTGACTCTCCTTTGGAGATTCTGCCTCACAGCAGCATTCTCCAGTGCTTTATATTTTGTCTCGTATTCTAGATATTCCATGGGTTGTTTATAGGTTGTTGCCTCCATATACCCCATTACCATGAACAGACCATCTCTTCCTTGCCCTCTTGATAAGTGCAAAACAAAACAAATTTTTTTTTTTTGTATTGCCTCTAGGAGATCATGACCTTCTCTTCTTATTTTCTATCTCCAGTCTTCATTGGTGCCCTTTATTTATTAAAATCTCTGGCAAAAACTTCCACACTTCCCTGACTATTAGTAGCCCTTACTGTCCAGGGTGTTTTTAACCTCCTTATACGCTGATATCTCAAGCCCTTTCTTTCCCTCTGGGGGATAATTTTTCTTCTCCCATCTCTCAGTTATGCTCTCTCACTATTGCATAAGGTATTTAGCATCACTTGAAGTTTCTCCACATTTAACTCACATATTTAAGCACACATTTAAGTTTCCTCTTCTTTTTATAGTTTTGTTATAAGACAACTAATATTTTTTTATTTTATTTATTTTTTTTAAATTTTATTTTATATTCCCCATACAATTGCAACCCATTTATTTTGACCCCAATCCCTTCTCCCCCACCTATAGTGTGTCTCTGGTTCATAGACAACTATGATTTTCAAAAACTAATAAACTAATTATATTTAACTAAGGTAATATTGGGGTACCTCCTCAGGTTTTACCACCATAGTGTACCCACCACTAACTCACCCATATTCTACTACCATAAATCATTGTGCTTTCTTCACTCTTTGTTCTTCCCCTTCACTAGCTCCTCCTCACTTGGTGCTTCAGGTCTGTAGCCAGCTATCAAGGGTTAGTTTTTTGGCTAAACAACTGCTACTTTAACCTCATCAAAACTTCCGGGACACTGCCCACATTATCTCATTTGACTTAAGCTCCAATCATTCCTCTTAATATTTAGCGTAGTTTCCCTGACCCTTCCATTTAATAATTCTATTGTAATATCCAAACTCCTTGATCTTTTGTTCCATCTCCCTGGAAAGAAACCCAATCTCCACAAAGGACCAGCTTTGAGCAGTGTGCTCAGAAAGACAATGTAATGCTGAGAAATATTACACAGCAGGGCAGACACTCTCAAGATGAAGGTGTGTTCTTCAGCCTCAGGAGATCCTAAACACTGGCTTTTGCACAAAAAAAAAAAAAAAAAAAAAAAAAAAAAAAAAAGTCCTCTTGCACTCTCCTGAAAAGCAGCCTTCAAGCTTCTGGAAATTTCTATTTATATGTGTGGCCTTTCTCTCTATAGATGATGGCTGTTTCTGTGGCTATCTCATAATGTAGATTTTTCAACAGGATTCTGTTTTTCTCTTTCCAAATCTACAATGGCTTCTAGACTCATTCCTCTCCTTATTGCTTCTGTCCTGTTGTGTATGGCAAAGGAACTGCTTCTACATCCAAGATGAATTCCACATTTTCCAGTTTGAGTCAGGATCCTTTGCCACCTTCTCAAAATACATTCATTTCCCATAATCTTTTCATGCTTCTAGACATTCAACAAACCTTACAACTACATTCTTTCCAATGATCAACTTGTTCCTATAGCTATTTAATTAAAGACAAGCAGGACTCTCTCAACTTCACAATCACTTCCAGTTTTCACTAACCTGCTTCTTCACAGTGAATATCTAAGACCCAGTTTGTGGATTCAATCTCCTTAATATCATTTCCCTAGTACCATTTAGTCTAGTCTGCCTTCTATACTCCTTGCTTTTCAGTAAAGGTTGTGAATAAAGTCCTCAGAGCCACAATGAATCCAAAGTTAAAGGTCATTAGTCAACACTTCACTAATTTGCTTTCATCTGTTTTTTTAGATTTATTTTCTTTATTTATGCATACAAGAACTGGGGTGCAGGCCACAGGTAGGGGATGAGAGAATTCACTAGAGACAGAGTAGGGAGCAGAACAAGCAGACTGGCTGAAATGAACTGCTCTGGCTGCTGCTTTTCGCTAAGCTTCTTGGCATTCTAACCATCATCTACCAATGTCAGAATTGTTAAAAGCTATGCATGGGCACTCATTCATTCACTCACTCTCTCTAGAGTCTTCCTAGGCAATTTCTTCCACATTCAGCATGGCTACTATCACCTCTATGCAGGTGATTTCAAAAATGGTTTATCACCTCAACCATCCTTGCAGAATTTTAGATGTGCACACATAAAGTCGTATCATGATTGGATCATTTAAGAAGAAAATATGCCCCAGCTGAACATTTGACCTCTCACATAACCTGGTCCTCTACTTTCCTTGGCTGTGTTCATGAATGGCACCATTAAATCAGATCTGCAAATCTTGAGTTTAGAAGGCATCCTTACTCTTGACCTCCAGCTCACCCCCCATGTTCAATTCATTACAGAAACTTGTTAATTTCCAAATTCTATTCAAATTCATCCATTTCTCTTTATCTCCACTACCAGAGGTTTAGTCTAAGCAATCATTATCTTAATTAAGTATCTGATCTTCAGAGTGAATTCTGTATGCTCATTCTAGGTAATATATATATATATATATAGATGGGTATAAACTTTTATAGGTGAACAGTTTTAATTAATTAATCTGCTCATTTACATATGTTATTATTGTTATAAGAGTGGCCTCAGATATATAGGAGATATCTTCTGCTGAATTAGACACTTAGATTTAATGGAAAACTGGAAATGTATGCAACCATTGTTCTAGTTTCTTAAAATTTGCCCAACTTTCCTTGAAAGATGAGAATAAATATATAGTTTTGACTATTTTGATGTTTAGATTACCTAGTAAAGTGTTCACAAACTTCCATTCATTTTAGTTTCATTTAGATCTGTTTCTTTCTCCATCAGCCTCTCCAGTATTTATTTGTTAGCACAGAAGACCTTAGCCTCACTATAGCCCTCAAAAGATAGAATTGGACTTGCAGTGTTAAACTTAATGTAGTATATACACATATTGGTGTTTTATGATGCATATTTGAAACTTATGTTATAATATAATGTTACTATGATAATAAAAAATAAATTTACCTAAAAATGTCAATGTCATAAAAAACAAATCATGATATGAAAACATTTAAATTAAAGAAGATTATAAATACACAAAAACTAAATGTGCTATCCTACATAGGACTGGATCCTGTGCTTTTGGTTAAAAGTACTATGGGGAGCATTTTTGGGTCAGATGAAAACACTGAAATATGGGTTAGATAAAAGTTGCATTCTCAATAGGTTTACTGAAATTACAATTCAGCTGTGGTTAGGTAAGAGAATATTCCTATTTTTGAAAATAGAAATTGAGATACAAGAAAAGGGCAAGCAGGGTACAATATCAATAAATGATTTAGTTTATGGCTGGCTTTTATAATGTATTTATGCCTTGAACTATTCTTGGGCTACTTTACACTTTAAAAAAAGTTTAAAAATCCTTCAGTTCCATAAGTGATTCTATTAACTGTGTATCAGCAAAAAAAAAAAATAAAAAAATAAAAAATAAAAACCGACCAATCAAACAAGAACTCCTGGCTTTACCATTTTCTGTGTAACTTCATAATGCTTCAGTTTCTTCTACTGTCAGGTGAACTCTCACTCAAGAAGTTGTTTCCCATATTAAATATACTGAAGGTGTACTGTGCTTAGATTAGATATGGACACATAATTAATGCACAATAAATGTTAGTTGTTAGTAATATTATTATTATGTTCAAGGAGATAAGAATAATAATGCATGTAAAATTATTTCTTACTATTATTACATCCATATGGGATTCCTGTCATTTGAGACTACAGATTAAATTCAAAGTAAGTCTGTTACTTAGGATGTTCTATATACTGGTCTTTAATTGTTTTGTAGACAAAAATCATCATGACCAATAATGCAAGGTTTGTTTACTGATTAAAAATAATTAAAAGAGGTGGATGTAGAATATTTATTAAATTAACTTAAATTCTGAATGAGACTTTAACTGAAATGATGGAGGAAAATCAGTGATATTAATTCATGGAAACTCTACATGTCGATGTGTGTCTATATGTGCAAGTAAGTGTGTACATAAGAGTAGGGAGAGGAAAGGAAAAAGGGGAGAAGGAAAAAAATAGATAATTTTGCATTGTTCTATCTTGTGAAGGGCCCATCAAAGTTCTCCAAATGCAGAAAAAAATTAAGGGCCATTCAATACCACGTAAACATCAATACCCTCTGACAGTTTTGTGATTGATGTAAATGTGAAAAATCCTGCACCTTGAGATAAAGACAATAAACAAGATGAGGAGCCATTCCAGGGTATATTTGGAGCAATCAGACTATAAGATCTGACCTTGATATACTTAAATTTAGTACAAGAGGTCAGTATTATTTGCAATTGTGAGAGTGATTTTTTTTCATGTGACTATATGAAAAGGTCAATACTTCTATTAGCATGGATGGCTGAAAATATTTTTCCAAATTAGGAGAAGGTTGAGGTTCATTTCTACAGATGGACTGTATTATATGATCATGTAATTTATATGCTTTAGTAATATATACAACTCAGGCTAAATATGGAGAGATTCTTTAATCTCAAATTTCTTTGACCACACATCTTTTCAAAGATGAGCTTTGGCAAATAATGAATGATAAAACTTGCAAAACATTAAGCTTTAATACACAAGATTAGACTAATTATCAATGATGCCAAAACTAATTTCATTCTTAGGAAGAAATCTGTTAATAAAAATATCTGCTTAGAGATTTATCATGGTGAACTGACTTTAATTTCTTAAAGCATTTTAATATCAATACAGATAGTCTGGTTAGCATTATATAATGCACACACATATATTCTTCAGTAATAACATGTAAAATAAAGATACCCAAATACTCATAAGCCCATAATAAAAATGTTTATTATTCACCTTAATACATACTCTCTGTGCAAAAAAAAAGTTAAATTTCTTCATAAAGTAAAAACTTCAACTTTCTTCATAAAGTCAGGTCTTACTATATTGTATTATATGGAAATAAGTATGTGATTACTTTATTTTGATAATCTTGGATAGATAATTCCAAGTAATTTTTTTTCATCAATGAACAATAATTCTTTTGCTAAAAATCCTAAGTCCTCCAGTTTCCTCATTCCCTTCCATTCACACCCACATATAGTACTCTTTCATGTAGACTTCATGTGTGACCAGGTGACCTTTTTGATCAGTATGACAATAGAGTCTTAAAATGTCTTAAAATGTGGGTCCTATCTTCTAAACCACTCTTGGATGACTGCCCCCATGGTGATCCACCAAAGACCAAGATAATTTGCTGAAGAATGAAACACCAAATAGAGAGAGAGGTTCTGCCTTTCCAGCCATCTCAGACTTTGACCAGCCACTAGTTAGTCCTGCTGACCCATAAGCTAACTGAAAACCTCAGAGTGACCGCATTGGAGATCGACTGAACCCAACTCAGAGCATTAACACAATCCAGCCTAAGCTTCCAACCTGCAGAATCATGAAAAAAAAAAAAAGTTTTTTTTTTTAAGTCACTAAGTTTTGAGCAGTAAGCTATGTAGAAACAGATAACTGATACAATGCTCCAATTAAACATTGCATTCCAATGGGACAGAAATTAAGCCTTTTTCACTATTTTTCAATGAAAGGACAAAAAGAGGAAAAAAGAGTAATGTAATTTACATTTGCTTCTACCAACTCAGGGCCTCCCCAGTGGCATAGCAGGTTGAGCACAGTGCTGTGAAGCTCTCGGCAGCCTCTGCAGCTTGGGTTTGATTCCCAGCTGACGAGGAAGATACCCACATGGCATGGCAGACCTCTCTTGTCTCCCCTGCTGTTCCCCTCAGCAGTGCTTTCAGTTGGTTTGCCTGTTCTGCTTCCCACTCTGTCTCTGGTGAATTCTCTCACCCTCTCGCACCTCTGGCCTATACTCCAGTCCTTGTATATATATATATATATATATATATATTTTTTTTTTTTTTAAACAGGTTAAGTCAGGGGCCTCCCTCTTGGTGCAAGAGTAAAAGACAGTGCTAATCAAGCTATCACCAGCCACTGCAGCACAAGTTCAATTCCCAGCCGGCCAGGGAGCCACCCACATGGCGCACCAGACCTCTCCTGCCTTGCCCATTGCTCCCCTCAGCAGTGTATTTCAGTAGATCTGCCTGTTCTGCTCTTCACTCTCTCTGGTGAATCCTTCACTGCCCCACACCTCTGGCTTACACCCCAGTTCTTGTATGCATAAATAAATAAAAAAAAAAGTTTAAGTCAATTGACTAGATTTTAAAACTATGAATATAAAGAGTTAGAAAAGAAGATGATGCTCAGGAAAGTTCCTAGTACATAGTACAAGAATTAAAGTGGAAATACAAGAGAAAACATTAAAGACATAGTAAATCGATGCAGGAGATTTAATATTTGACTAATAAGATTTTCTTACAGAGAAGAGAGAAATCTTAGGGAAGAAAATCAATAAAGAAATGCTGCATGCAAATTTTCTAGCGCTGATGAACACTAGACATCAAACACATTGAAAAGGCCAGTCAAGTGCATGGCAGGATTAAAGAAAGAAGACCAAAACATATCCTATAGATCCTAAAATCTTCCACAGAAGGAGAAAACCGTCTACAAATAATATATACTTCAACTTTCAGGGTATAAAATTAATGCTATAAGACAACAGAACAATGTGTTCAAAGTTATGAGAGAAAATAATTTTGAACCTAGAATTCAAGGTATACCCAAAATACCAATGAACTGTGAAAGAAAATTATAAGATACATGGTCATTCAGAAAGTTTTCCATTCGCTCAAACTTTTGTAAGTCATGTGAGGCTACACGATAGAAAAATAAAGAAAAAAATCAGGAAATAGGAAGCCACTGAGTGCAACAAAAGAGGAGTACATTTTGATAACACCACAGATAGTTTTTTTTTTTACATTTTATTTTTATATTCCCCATAGTTTTGATGGCACAGTGAACAACCAGATATAGCAAGAAGCTGAAAGACCTCAGATGGGAAGTCTCCAAGACACAACGGAATAAATGAAGTGAAATGAAATAGTACATAGGAAAAAAAGAAATAGGAGTAATAGAATGAAAAACGGTAAAAGGCTAATTTTTAAAAATAAGAATATTTTTCTTATAATTAGCAGAGAAAGAACTAAACAAATGGAAAGAGAAGAAAAGGTAGAAATCCAAAATCTAAAAAACACAAAGAAGGCCTGCCTGAAATATGAAATATACAAAGCCTTCCCCCCACCCCAAGGGGGCTTGATTTGGGTCTGATGGTGAAGTGCAAAATGGCAGAAACAATAACGTGGCAACCATGTACAAGGACACAAAATTACCATACACTGAGGCTGCTCTAAACGAGTTCGCCAATAATATTATAATAAACATTACTTAATGATTTCTTTTTACCTAACAAGTTAAAATCCATTTATAGAGGAAATGTTTGAACAAATATGTAATTTACTGTTAATTGAGTAGATATTATTTAATAAAATTACTATTCAGAATCAGAATTTGAAAGTGCATATGCCCTTGTACAATAGATCACATTTTTGGTAAAAGAAAAAAGAAAGCAAAGGCTCTTGAAGTGCATAATATCAATCTTTTTTTTTAACAACTTATTAAAATAGTAATAAGGACAGAATAAAACAATGTACAGTTTTCAAATTAGATAAGGATAGTGAACAGAACAGATTCAATGTGCTGGCTGATATTGCAAGTTAAACAAAAACAGACAAGGAAAGAATATTGGATAAGTATCAAACTTCTACTGCAGTAGGAGTGACATTCCACTGCATAATCTTGATTATTAAAAATATCATGAGTTTGAACACGCTCAAGGACTGGTAAAAAAGAAAAAGAGGTTAAAAAAGCATCTCAGAAAATAATTCTATTTCTGTGAACAGGAAAAACTAGCAGAGAAGCAAGCAAACGGGGCATGTGAAACATGGGAAGTTTATAAAACTCATTGTTAATTATTAGCAATAATGTTCGTGAAAGTGTACTAAAGTTTCATAGCTATCCTTGAGAAAGCAGAAACTATTGAGACTAAAGATACCCAGAGGCAAAGAGAAAACTATACTTGATAAGAATGACCTTTGATTTCCATTACAGAAATTGCTGAACATTCTAGAGTCAATTTCTCTAGGAATCATTTTCTCTGAAACACACACTTCACTTTTGTTTAAGGCTCCTTGCCAAATGATGTAGAAAGAGTCACATTCTTGAGCTGGCTGTTGCTGCTTTTAAGTACAAAAGAATTTTATAAAAGTGGAAAATCTTGCTGAGAAAAAACGTTGTCAATCAAGGTGTTTGGATCCAAAAAATTCCAGTAACAGTAGCACCGTGATCAAATTTACTTGATTATGACAAAAGCAGCTCACTTAGGAGCTGATATTGTAAAGACACAGCCACACGTTGTAAAACAGAGAGCATTATCACCAGTTTGCACCAGGAATGTAATGTGGCCTTCAGCCAAGCATGACCTACATGATCATGCCATTAGGTCCTGGCATATAAACTATGGCACTCCTCTTGCTTTTCACCTTGCTCGGGCTTCTCTGCTATCTCAGGATATAAAATTTGGTTTATGTCTGAAAACAGCCCCATCAACTAAAGAAACAACCTATGAAGTCATGCAAAAATAAATTTAATTTGTAATTTTCAATTACACTCGAGTATTATCTAACCTTAAAATGGAATACAGCAAACAATTTCTGTATAATGTTTTGTTTAAGCACCTTAACCATTAGCTGAAGATGAGATTGTAGGTATATAGCACAACAAATACTGAAAGCATTACCTATACTTCACCCTGTCTCCAAAGTCTAGGTTTTTAAACAAATAATCCATATGTTCAACATTTCTGCAAATGTAATATCCTTCATCTGACTGCAAAGGTAATATTTCTAAAGTCCTATTCTTGTATGGTCTTCTTTAGCCTGGCTCCCTAATCTCTTCTAAGGCAAAATGGAGAACTCCAATATGAATTCAATATTCTATGGCACTCTGGTTTTATCACCTAGGAAACTAAGGTCTTTAAAATTTCACTCCTAACTTAGGAAGAGGGCACAGTAATAATTTGTGTCTGATAAGGGAAGGAAAAAGAAATGTTCAGTTAACTGCCTGACACAGTTTAAGTGCCAAATACAGATGAGTATTATGAAGCTCCAGTGATGGCCAAGGCCAAAACCGAGGAATCCCTCCTTACTCCTCCTTTTTAGAACTTGATTGGATGAAATTGGTCTCCAACTCTCATTTGTCTAATTCTTTCAACACTTAGTATCATACAAAGTTAGTTACTCTTTCCCTACCCAATACCCCTGCTTTGTTTTATAGTCTGCACTGTCTCAATTGTCTTCCAGTCTCTAGTTTCAAGATGTTTGCACCAAACCTAGATTCCATACTGTAATTCAGTCATATAAATTGATTCAGTTTATGAAAATCAGCTGTATCACTTCCCTTAAAGATAAAAAAATAAGGGCCTCCCCGGTGGTATAGCAGTTGAGCGCTGGGTTGCGAGGTTGCCCACAACCTCTGCAGCGCCAGTTCGATGCCCCGCCGCCGGGCGAGGGTCCTACATGGTGTGCAGACCTCTCATGCTGCCCGCTGCTCCCCTCAGCAGTGTACTTCGGTCCTTCTGCCTGTTCTGTTCCCCACTCTGGCTCTGGTGAATTCTCTCACTCTCCCGCGATTTTGACTGTACCCAGTGTTTGTATTAATAAATAAATAAATCTTAAAAAAAAAGATAAAAAAAATCACTAACAGCACCAGCACAAAGCACCAAGCTACTACATGTTTTTCAGCCTCATGTCTTGCCAATCTCTTTTCAATATATACAAACTGATAGTATTGTCTCATGACCAAACTGTATCTAAAATATGTTAATCATTTAAATGTGTTTGACCTTTCATATAATTTGTGCTAAGTTTTTGGCTTTATTCTTGACCTCTAAAAAATATTTTTTTGAAAACTGGGGGAGAGAAATAAGACACCAATCCTTTGCCTACATACATACATCTCCAAGCAATTTGTCTCTGAAAATATTTGTCTTGCTAACACTTGTATAGACATAACATTTTTGTTCCTTCAAAAACATATCATTTTAATCCTTTAACAAAATATATTAAAATTATGCAAACATATCTATCTGCTACATGAGGGAAGCAGCTCATTAATTTATTAGAACACATCGTTTTTTAAAATTAAAATTGATTTCTTCTAGTTTAATATTCCAGCAGCCTTCTTTTTTTTTTAACTAAATGATCTCATTGTTTCCTAACTAAATTAAATATAAAGTCATGTTAGAAGGACCATTTCTCTCATTATCATGCATTCTGAAAAGACTGCGCCACAAATCCTCTCACCAGCTCCATAGATGGAGTGTCAAGAATGTTTTAATCACTAGAAACACCACTAGAGAAGATGGCTTTTTCCAAGTTGAAGTGATGGTTTGAATTTCTATGTTCCTGTATGTTGATTTAGACTGTCATTCACCTAGTTATTCACACATACACTCAGCACCCCATATATAAAGATAATACAAATATTAAGTATATTTAGCATTTACATTCTAAAGGGAAGTACATTTTCCTTATTTTTTACTCTGTATGCTGATGTAATAATAGTAATTTACCTTAAAATGTGAAATTAAATAAACCTAATATATTAATGTACTTAAAATGACATTTGGCACATTATCAACTCTAATTAACCATCATCTATTACAGGCTATTTTTTGCATAGATATTTTTTCTATATTTAACTGCAATATTGGATGGTTTAACTCACCTTAGAAATAAAATAGTAGCCAATGCTTATGTGAAATGATATAATTTACATTGTAGTATCATATACTATTATAATATATATATATGATATTATTATATAATGTCATACACTCACTTTGATGATGTTAGGAATTTTTTTAATTTATTTTTTAACTTTCAGTATTTTAATTAATCAATTTATGTGAGGAAACATTGATTTACAACGCTGTATATGATTTAGAGCTATAGGATCATACTCTTCAAGTATATGTTACCACACCACACCCACCAGCAATTACCTGTATTGGTGTGAGAGTATTTTGAAGGGGAAAATAAGAGTAATGAGGTAGGGCCTCCCCGGTGGCGCAGGGGTTGAGCGCTGGGTTGCGAAGCTGCCCGCGGCCTCTGTGGCGCCGGCTCGATCCCCGGCTGCTCCCCGGCCACCAGAGGAGGGTCCCACATGGCGCGCAGACCTCTCCTGCTGCCCGCTGCTCCCCTCAGCAGTGTACTTCGGTCCTTCTGCCTGCTCTGCTCCCCGCTCTGGCTCTGGTGAATTCTCTCACCCTCCCGCGCTTCTGACTGTACCCAGTGCATGTACAAACAAACAAATAAATAAATAAATAAAAATATATGCCCCTTAAAAAAAAAAAAAAAAAGAATAATGAGGTAAATTCCATGTAAAAGTCCTCTTGACTATAGAAGGGACTGCTGACTATCTCCTAATATCTGATATCTCTTTTATTCCTTTGTTAATGAGTATTGTTTTCACACAGACACACACATACTTTTAAAAACAATTTTAAAATTGGGCCTCCCCTGGTGGCGCAGGCGGTTGAGCACAATGCTATGAGGCTGTCGCAGCCTCTGCAGCACCAGTTCGATCCTGGCCTGCCGGGCAAGGGTCCCACATGGCACGGCAGACCTCTCCTGCCACGCCCGCTGCTCCCCTTAGCAGTGTATTTTGTCAGTCTGCCTGTTCTGTTCCCCGCTCTGTCTCTGGTGAATCCTCTCACCCTCCTGCAAATCTGGCCCATACCCAGGTTCTTGTATAAATAAATAAATCTTAAAAAAAAAATTAGAAATCTGAGTTCAGAAATACAGACATTTAAAAAGTTATAGATACTGTAGCATCACCTCTCCTAAGCAGGAAGCTCTAGGTATACTTAAATGACAGTTCTAAAAGGACCTTCAATTTCATGAGTAGTAGAATGTGGATTTGATCATTATGGAATTCACAACATTTCTTTTTAGAATTCAACAAATACAGATGTTATTAGATATCTGCTATAAGACAAATAGTGAGAACACAAGGTAAATGGATGGTATGTGCTCCTTCCTCTGAAGAAACACTAACTTAAGATAGCTACCATCACACCCAGAAATGTCACTTTTTGGAAGGAATGTGCTAATGAAGGCATACGCAAAGTTGCTTTTGTGGCAACATAAAAAGAGCAATGAATTTGTAAGCCTCAACAAAATATATAAACTGCATTGCTTATCACTGTCACCATGTATAATTTTCCCTTTGATCTATACTTCAATTTTTGCTGATTATTAAAAGCTGGTTAACAAGTAAAAAGGAATATAAAATAAACTTAGTATAGTGTTCTTATAATACTTCAAATAATAGCTACCAGATTTGAGTGTCGATGACGTCCAGGGACTCAAAATTTCCTTTTGTTCTACTCTTAACTCTAAGAGGAATGAATTAGTTTTATTCACATTTTATGGATGAGAAATATCCAAGCAAGGATATTCATGTATATTGGATTCCATTGTCCATATTCTTCACATCATTTACTCTTTATCCTTGGCTTGTTTTCTTATTACACCTTGCCATATTGCGTAATAGCTAATTTTAGTTATATGTTTCCTTCTCTCTTTCTGATTGCTCCCCAATTCTTGGAGTTATATATTACTCATATATACATTTGAAGTAATGCATTTTAAGTAATGAAAAAATAAATGAAAGATGCATGCTAAATATAACTTCACTCAGTACTAGAAAGGAAAGGATGTCTCTGCAAATATAATCATTTTTAAGTTGTGTACATAAACATAAATACCCCCAGGATGGTCTTGTAAATATTGTCTACAGAAAACACTTTCAGTTACAGAAGGTGTCCTGCAAAATTCTTCACTTGTCCCTCAACTTATCATCTTTTGCTTTGGTAAATGATTGCTAAATATGCTTTTGATATGACTTCTTCTGTTATGCTATCATATAGCTACACCCACAGGGTGTACACCTGTGGTCAAAACATATAGGAGTTGGGCATGTTTAGATCAGACAATGTAAATATTCTGTACATGAAACTAAGCAAAATCAAGTTTGGTCTTACAAATGATTCCCTTACTGTATTTCTGCATTGAAATATAATTTATATCTTTATTATAGGAAGTGTTCAAGACAATTGATTGTTTTCTGTTTGTTTGCTAATAACTTGTTTCTTTTTCTCCCTTATTCTCCTTTAAGACATAAGAATATTCTGAAAACAGAATGTTCATAACTGGAATAGTCTGGTTGCAAGAAGTTTTAAGTAGCATAAAAGGATATAAAGAGATTTTCCCACCAACTGAATTTCAAATTAACTACCATACATGATTAAGATGTCTGAATTTTGGTTCACTGCTTAAATGTTTAAAATGTAAAGAAAATTCATCTAGTCATAACATACATATTTTTAAAATCACTGAATCTATTTAACTTTGCTTCCAAAAGATCATATAGTCTGTTATTCTTCAGTAAGAAAATTTGGTTTTAAATTCATTCATCTGGACAGAATAAGATTTTTCTTTTTATTAACTCCAGATACTCTTTCGTACTGAATTTCAAACAAAATATTTTCACATGGAAAACTACCGGGAGACATAGACATATTCTTTTGAATTTATCCTTCATATAGGATTTGTAATGGAACATTTTAAATGACACTGGGGTTATGTGAATGTAGCTACAACCTGCAAGTTAGACATTTGTATCCTTCCTTGAGTTCATTTACACATTCACCTACCTGAGTATTGAGACTGTCAGTTAACCTGCAGTGTGATTTGATTAGGTAACCAGCTGGCCAGGGTTGAGGTCTTTCCAGATACAGGGGTGGGGGATTTGGAGAAAGATATTACACAGAAAAGCAAAGTTAAAAAAAAAAAATAGGTCATGATTCCTGCTAAGGAAACAAGGCAAAGGTACAATGAAACAAAGAAAGAATAATTAGGAAAAATGCCAATTCTGGCTCTGGATAGCTACGGATATGGTTTCTCATGCCTAATGACAAGTAACTTACACAGAGTCAAAACTACATGAGGAAGGTTTATCCTAAATTGATTGAAACAATAGTGAAAGAATCTTATGTTTTATCACTGAGAAATATCTTCCCTACAGAATATAGACCAACTCACGGGCCTTAAATTTCATTAGGGATCACATCACAAATACATTCTCCCCATGAATGGGGTCTAGTGGTGTCTCTGATTCAGTCGGTCCCTAGTTAAATTCAGACAAATAACAGGTTAACAATAAAATGTTTAATTAAATTGTCTCTCTGGTATCTGACATGTAAAGTGTGTGTACACTATGTTCTTTTAAAGCTGATGCTTAAAGTTTCTGACATTAATTTGTGTGTTTAGATGGGGTATTTAGTTCGTATATCTTAAAATATATAACTTTTAAAGGAAATCCTGAGAAACAATAGTATAAAACCCAAAAGCAGGCATGATGTTTCATGATGCCTTCTGTGATTCTACACATATGAAATCATTTAACCCTCACAATGGCCCTCTGAAGTCGGCACTAATGCTACCACCAGGTCACAGATAAGAAAACTGAGGCACAGAGACATTCCATGGTTCATTAGTTGTGTAACTGGCAACTGAACTCAAACTGTCTGTTTCTGTGTCCAGACACACAAACAAACAAGCAAAGTGTTGCTATTGAGCTAGTTAGTTTTTATGGTGATGCCTACTGAAGAAAATATCACTACTACTACTACTAATTGTTTCAAAAATATGATCAAAAGGACTTCTCCATCATCTTATACATGCAATAGTTTACCATTTAAGATGTTTTCTCTCTAGCTATGGTCTTCATTATGCATCTCGAGAGTCTCTCTATGTTCAAATATTGGCTGTGTCCCTTATCATCTGTGTGATTCTAGACTTCCTTATGTCCATGCTACATCATTTTTTTTAAATGTGCAAAGTAAGGATAATATATTATCCCATATGTAACTAGAATCCAGAGTGATTTAGTGTGACTTAGCCAATTAACCCTTTTAGAACAATGCTTGACATGAAGAAAGCACTAAATAAATGCCATCTATTATAATAATTTTTGCTGTTAAGCAGCCTGCTGCTCATCTCACTCTTCTCCCCTTTAATGTTCTCCAGGTCATACATTTCTTATTATTGCATTATATGTTGGAGAAGGACATTAAGACTTCTGCTTAGTTTTTGCAAGAACCAGGATAGATACAATAGAGTTTGGGGGAGGGTATGATAAAACACTTGATATACTAGAACATAATTGTGACATCTTTTTTCTCTGTCTAAACATTAAATCGTTCTAAAGATGCATGTATTACAACACATTCAACTTCTGAAAATGAAAAAAGAAGCTTCTATTGTCTGTACAATAGCCCCCATACCAGAATCATCAATGGCAGCTTATTAACATCATCTTTTTAGAACTTGGAAGGTGTAAGTCACAGTAGAAAAGACAAGTTCATTTATTTGGAACAACGAAATGTAGGGCTTTGTCAGCCATTCCTCTTGTAAAAATATCTATGGAGGTACACTTACTAATAGAACTCTGTTCAAACAACAAAAAAATAAACATTTTTTAAAGGCAGTGAGAGGAAAAAAAAAGCAATACAGAATCTCCCCAGCTTGCTTTGCTATTTTGGGCTTTGCTGACAACAGAAGCTTTTCAGCTGCTGATCACAAATATCCAAAAATCTTATTGTAAGCTTAGTCCACAGCAAGAAAAATTATTCAATATTCTCTGTGACAATGCTCACAGACACCTTGGAACTTCTGTGAGCTGTAAGACATACTCCTCAAGTAATACACAATGGCACAGAATCAATGAGAAAATAATTTGTACACCAAGTACAAGTGGACACAGTAATGAGGCAGAAGGACTTACTTAAACTGGAAAGCCCCAGACACAGAATAAATAAGCATTTTGGCAGTGGAGACTGGGACAGACATGAGTGCATGTGGATTTGGGAATGTGCTTCCCTGCCGGAAATCATTCAATTATCAAAATTCTTTCCCCCTGAGACTTACAAACAGAAACCTTGGCCCATGCTCAAAAATTAAACATTAATGATGTTCTCCTGATGTTTAAAGACAAGAGGGAAAGCTGTGGTCTATGTTAGTAGTTAAAGAAGTGGTTGTGAGGGAGCTTTGGATAGATTTTGAAAAAAAAAATAAATGATATTGCCATCAGCTTCCAGATTTATTTTTCTAGTAAGAAGGAAAGCATTTCTAGCCACTCTCAGTTCAACTTTGAGATAAGTGATCCCTTGTTTACCTTTATGATGGATAGTAGATTTATTCATTCATTTAATAAACACTTCTTACATACCCAAGACTGCCAGATATGGTGGAAAACTGGGGTGCAAGGGTACAGATGACAGAGTTTATGCCTGAGAGAGATAAGAGCCTTGAAGGGAATACAGAGGGAGTAGGCCAAAAAATAATTACCATTTTCAATAAGGACCCTGGAAAAATCAAACGCTAGGCTGATTGAAGGGGTAACAGGACAGTGCTTTATGGAAAAGTTTGGAACTTCTTCTGTGTCTGATAGGAAGTAACTGAGGAGTCTTAAAAGCAAAAATATTGGGATCTAATATATAAATAACTCTTCTGAATGATGAATATTTATAACAAGTGTTGCTTGTGTTGTAAAAAGCTTTTGTAGTAATAATGAGGTAAAAGATGAAGAGGCTTTCATGATGGAGGTAACAAAATTGAATGAGATAAACCTCAAATTCAAGATATATTTTGAAGTCAATAGGAATTGCTGAGGAATTGGTTGTGGGAATTGATCAAAGAAAAGAATCTTAGATTATTCCTAAATTTTTAGCTTGCATAATCGTAGGTGTTTGTTTTGGTTTGATATTAGAAACTCAGCTTTTATTCATTCCGTAACTAAAAGTATTTTGATCTGTCTACTTAAGGGTATATATTTTTTTTTAAATTGAGGTAACATTGGTTTACACACTATATATGATTTAGGGGAATATGTTCACATCTTCCTAGATGAAGGGTATAAGATATTTTTTTAAAGATTTATTTATTTTTATACAAGAACGGGGTACAGGCCAGATGCACAGGAGGGTGAGAGGATTTACTGGAGATAGAGCGGGGAACACAACAGGCAGACTGACAAAATACACTGCTAAGGGGAGCAGTGGGCGAGACGGGAGAGGTCTGTTTTGCCATGTGGGATTCTCGCCAGCGGGCTGGGTTCGAACCTGCTCTGCAGAGGCTGTAGACAGCTTCATAGTGCAGTGCTCAACTGCCTGCACCACCAGGGAGGCCTGAGGGTATAAGATTTTATTTTTTTTATTTTTTATTATTTATTTATTTATTTATTATTTATTTATTTTTTATTTATACAAGCACTGGATACAGTCAGAAGCGCGGGAGGGTGAGAGAATTCACCAGAGCCAAAGCAGGGAGCAGAGCAGGCAGAAGGACCGAAGTACAACCCTGAGGGGAGCAGCGGGCGGCAGGAGAAGTCTGCGCGCCATGTGGGACCCTTCTCCGGTGGCAGGGAAGCAGCCAGGGATCGAACCTGCGCTGCAGAGGCTGCGGGCAGCTTTGCAAGCCAGCGCTCAACTGCTGCGCCACCGGGGAGGCCCGATGTAAGATTTTAAAAGGCCAGAGCCAAGCTTCAGAGAAGGGGAAATGAGAAGGAATTCCACTTTAAATACACTGTATCTTAGACTCAGGAGTATGGAGAGAGTTAATATCTTTACATGTATATCAAACACTACTAGGTCTCCACTACTGTCTTCTTGCTCCATTGAACTTATTTTGTTGTAGTTGCAATATACTCATTTTTTAAAAAATCTGACCAACTTTAACTCTTACTGCTTTTAAGCTGCATTTATTTATGAATTTAGGTATTCATTTAAATATCTATGCTTTTACCTATGCATTTGCTTTCTAATAAAGAAATTGAGAAACATGGCTGCTAAATTATGTTGGCCAGCAAGTTAACTAATACCATTTTGATTTAAAAACTCATGTGAGTAAAAAATTCAGATTTTCTTGAGAAAAAGCAAGGCGATTATAAAGAACAAAAATATTTTGTGGAATGGTGACTATATATTGTGTTTTGTATCTCACAATGTATTCTTGGATGGAAAATGATTATTAGGATTTGTAGTTTTTTGACTAACAATGACTTCATTAATGTATGATCACATTTAAATTCATTTAACATTAAATAATGATATAACTTAGAATGTGTACTGGATTGAACAGTATCCTCTTAAAATTCATGTCCACCCAGAATCTGTGAAAATGACCTTAAATGGATATAGGGTCTTGCCTATGGTCACACTAAATTAGGGTAGATGACCTTATGAGCTATGTTCTTATAAGAAGGGAGAAATTTGAGCACCTAACCATGATAGGGGAAACACATGATACACAGGGCAGAAGCTCATGTGAAGATTCAGGCAGAGAGTGGATATGTGCCATCACACATCAAGGAATGGGAAAGACAACCGGTAGCCCTGAGATGCTAAAAGCAAGGAAGGATTCTCCCCTAGAACCTTTAGAGGGAGGATGGCCCTCTGACACCTTGAAGGCAAGGCCTTCCTTGCCTACAGAATTTTTAAAGAAAACAAAAATGCTATTTTAGGTCACTTAGTTTGTGCTAATTTGTTACGGCATCCTTAGGAAATGATACAGTATATGACAATAATGTAAATAACAGACATCTATTCATTAATTATTATCTATCAGGTATTATGTTAAGTGAAACTTTGGAAGGACAATTTCTTATCAAGATTACTTATGATTCCATTCGTATCATAAACAGCCAAAATGGCTGCCTTATCCACAATGTTAGTCATCAGTTTGGAAATCATAAAGTATACCCTGAAAAGAATTATGTTTATACACACAAAACATCCCATTAATCCATAACTTTCCTACATTCATTCCTCAGAATCATGTTTTACATTATATTTGTGTTTCATCTAACCCACTGGGCCATAAAACTGGCCTACAAGATTGAGCTGAACTTGCATGTGTGACATGATAATCAGGGCGCTAGGAATTAAGCATCACTGTAAACATTTTAAACTAAGGAAATGTGCTCACATTTGTTTATACACAGTGCAGCTATATGTAGACCACTTGTTTCTTTCTATAGGGAGCCAAAAGTTAACTAAATTCAATACAAATATATTATTAGTACTTAGACCAAAAATAAATTGGTTAACTAAATTATCTAAATATTTCAATAATGTACATTAGAGTCACAATACCCAGACAGAAAGAGGCAGAGAAATGATTGTATGGCAACTAACAGACTCCAGATGTGTCATTAGAAAACCCTGAGGAAAATGCCTGGTAACTTGGGCATTCAGAGACTCTACACTAAGGTAAATATCTTCTAGAATGAGTGAGAGACTCTACTTTGCACTCAGAAGAACACATTTTAGTTCTTTAAAATAGTACTAAAAATGTGTTCCAACTAATCATGTAACATTTTCAAACAATGGCAGTGAAGTTGTAGGAAGGAGTTGTTGGGTCTAGGTCACTTGTTGGATATTTGACTTGGTGACAGCATAATGGATACCTACTTCTATTCCTTCAGTTTAAGATGGTCTCCAAGGCTTGGAGAAATGCTTTCAAGCCAATTCCAACAAATCTATAACAACCTTAAAAGTTATAAGACACAGGACAAACAAATGTTTAAATTGAGCTTTTCTTGGAGCTATGTCTTCATAAAATATGAAATTCCTCCAAGTTCTCAATCTTACTGTAGGGGAAAAAGAGGAAAACTCTAACTTAGACTCATAGAGCTTCCCCCATTCTTCATAATTATAAGCATTCTGACTATATCTGGGTAACTCTCATGTATAGGCCATATAAATTATTTTTCAAGAGATAAAGGAATGCTGACACCTGTCTCATTATGTGATGTGGGTTGCTTTGTGGATTAACTTCCCTGCAGTTCAACTTTCTTGGTACCTTGTAAGGAATATTTTTCCACTTGGCAATAAGGCTCTGGAGTGAATTCTGGTTTATTTATTAATTTTTTGAAATGCCTTCATTGACTCTAAAGTGGCATCTGGTCCTAAAAATTTGTTCCAGTGTATGTTCAGAGAATTAATGTGGAATGGATTACTGTTGAAGCATCTGTCCATTTAACCATACATATATTCATAGACTATGAGATCAATAACATCATCTCTGATATGTGAAATATTGATTTTTATTAATTTATACAATTAATATCAGCCCACTATACTTCTAACTACTGCTTTGCATAACAGGAACTTGAAAGTCTCTCTATGTAGCAGCTTTGTTTAATTACTGACTTAGGCTTGTTAGTATATTTGGTACTCTGAAGATATTTTTACATCCTCCAAACTATGTAAACCAATCTATGTACCCCTAGAGGAAAAATATACTCACAGTCGGAATATTAACATACTGCTCTAGCACAAATGACTAAACAAGAAAGGCACTAATAAAGATGATATTTGGTCCAGTAAGCTTGGGATAACAGGATATTCAATATATTTTTTTTCTTTTCAATGTAAACTATAGTTTCATGTTATGAAAATAGGAATGATCTTGGAGATAGAAGGTTTAATCTGAAATTACATCTTTCCATTAACTAATAACATCAGGATAGTGATGTAGCCTTCACAATCTGAACTGCCTTCATTGTATGTAAACTTCTTCCATTAAGAAATAAAATCCAGGGCCTCCCCTGGTGGTGCAGGCAGTTGAGGGCCATGCTGACCAGCTGTCCGTAGCCTCTGCAGAGCTGGTTCCATCCTGGCCAGCCAGCGAGGGTCCCACATGGTGTGGCAGACCAATCCTGTCGCACCCGCTGCTCCCCTCAGCAGTGTATTTTGTCAGTCTGCCTGTTCTGTTCCCACTCTGTCTCTGGTGAATCCTCTCATCCTCTGCATCTCTGGCCTGTACCCTGGTTCTTGTATAAATAAATAATCTTTTAAAAAAAAGAAATAAAATCCATAGCAGAAGGAAGAGGGAAGACTCTACATTTATTGAGATATACTATCATCTGTCTTAACTACCAACGTAAGGAAACCGGAATAATTGAACTTAAGTGTTCACTCTCACAAAGCCAAGAAGAAAAATAAGTTTTCTTTTTTCTCTTTCCACTCCCCTTTCTTTATCCCAGAATGCAGCTAAGTTTTAAGACAAAATAGCATCGTTCCTACAGTTGACTTTACTGCTAAGCTAAGTAATTTTCTGAATCAACATGCAATGGCTACATTAGGCAATCTATATGGATTGTCAATAAAGTAAAATTTATATAAGACAAAATATGTATTTTAATCATTACTATCATCGTGTTTTCCCACTTATTCAGTAAAAAAAAAAATTACTTCTCTGGAAGTACAGGTATACACACACACACACACACACACACACACACACAGCTTTTGTAATGGTAGTACATAAAGGCAGATTTCAAGAGTCAGAATTTAGGCTCACATACTGCATAATGTCAAATATTTATCATTTGTCAGACACTCCCACACCCACCCCCAGTGACAGCAGGAAGAAGTACATTAAGAGAATTACTTCCCCATAAGTGAGGTAACATCTGCCTCAAAGCTGGCTTAGGATGGAGTCTGGGCCATCTCCTCAGCAAGATCTGTTCATGTGGATTATAAGAAAGGCATCGAGTCTGGCCTGAGGGCTTTTTCAGGATTTGGAATGCATAATTTGATAGAAATTGCAAAAAAAAGAAAGCATCTTTTGGCATACCAGTAATCTGTCCAGAGTAAAAAAAAAATAGTGACTAAAAATTCATACATATAATTTCCATTTTAATGGTTTTGTTCATCCATTTTAACTACACGCATCATGATAATAAACATAGAAAAATAAGGATTCTTATATTCTCATTTAAATAATGACTTCCTGGATATCCTTTGGAACATTCTATAAAATCAAAACAATACTTTCTAATTAGGAGGAGGCACCATTTCCTCACAGCCTGTAGACACATGTCACATGTGCTTATTTCCAACCTTACATTTTTAAACAGTTTCAGTAGACAGTGCCTGAGGATATAATTAATGAAAAAAACCTGGCCCTCATAATTCAATTGATTAAAACCAATGGTAACTGCTACAAGTTAGTAATAACAAATTTTGTACAAATTTTGAAAGGAGTAGGTACTCAATAAATGAACAATTAAGAAAAATGAGAATGTTGATCACATTGATATTTGAGATAGAACTTTCATGAAAGTTAAAACTAAAACAATAGTAGGACATTAGACTCATAATAAATTTCTGAACTCATCTAGAATCCTGTCAAGGTATTTGATGAAATCATATTACTTTAATTTGTAAATGCCCAATAAATTTAAAAAATCCATTTATTTATTTCTGTGTGTCTTTAATTCTTATGATAATCCTGTGAGGAAGGTAAAGCATATGTCAGAATTTTAAAATTTTTAAGAGGAAACTGTCCAATTTTTGCAATTTCATTGTATGTTCTTGACTACTTTGTCCTAATTAATTATCCATATAACGGATTTATTTCTGGCTTTCAATTCTATCCCACTGATCTGTGTTTCTATTTGTATTTCAGTATCATAATGTTTTGATTATTATTACCCATAGTTTAATTTGAAGTCTAGGAGAATGACACCTCCATTATTTTTTTTATGTGTATTGCTTTGGCTATTTAGGGCCTTTTGCGGCTCCATACAAATTTCAGTATTATTTGGTTTATTTCCTGGAAGAAAGCTTCTGAAATGTTGATAGGGACTGCATTGAATTTGTGTATTGTTTTGAGTAATATGGACATTTTAACATTATTTCTTCCCATCCATGAGCATGGCATATCTATTTCCTTGTGTCTTATTTTACTTTTGTTAACAATGTCTTAGAGTTTTGTTTTATAGGTATTCCAACACCTTTGTTATTCCCAAGTTACTTAATTTTTTTGTTGGGGTTGTAAATTGGTTTGTTCTCTTGATTTCTTTCTCTTTTAGTTTGTCATTTGCATATAGGAATGCAATAGACTTGTATTTTGTTTTTTTTTTTCCCCAGTGGAGTCTTTAAGGTTTTCAATAAATATTATCACATTGTCAGTTATAGTTTTATTTCTTTTTCAATTTATATGTATTTCTTTCTCTTGCCTAATTGCTTTAGTTAGGACTTCCAATACTATGTTGAATAGCATGGTGAAATTAGAAATCCTTTAAACAAGATCACTTGTGGCCCAAGGTGACCTTAGATGCTTATAATGCCATAGCTTTTGCTGTAGAGGTAATCTGCCATGATGATGGTTTGCAGAAATCATCTTTATATACCTAAAAGTGGAATCCTTTAAAAAGAAAGAAACTGGATCACAATCTCACAGAATACACAAAAATTAATTCAAAATGGATCAAAGACTGAATGCAAGACCTAAAACCACAACATACAAAGGAAACAATAAAAGGTAAACCCCTCAATGGCATTGACTTTATTGATATCTTTGGCAACTTAACTTGTATGACAAGGAAGATAAATGCAAAAATAAACAATTGGGACTATATCAGATTTAGAAGCTTTTGAACAATGAAATAAACTGTGATTAAAACAAAAAAAGACAACCTACTGAATGGGAGAAAAATTTTGCACATCATATGCTGAACAAAGGGGCTTATATCCAAAATCTACAAAGTCTCATACAAGTCAACAAAAAAACAAATCAAAAATGGACAGAAAATCTAAAAGAGAGTCCTCAAAGAATACATAGAGATGATCAATAGGCAAATGAAAAAAATGCTCATCATCACCTTTTATCAGGGAAATTCAAATCAAAGGCACAATGAGGTACCTCCTCATTCATCAGAAATGGCCCTCATCACAAAGACCAGAATCACAATGTGTTGGCAAGGTTGTGGAGATAAAGGAACCCTGATGAACTATTAGTGGAAATGTAGACTAACCGGCTTCTATGAGAAGTAGTATTGATGCTTTTCAAAATATTAAAAATAAATCTATTATCTTATTCAGCAATCTCTTTCCTAGATACCTACCCAAATAATAGAAGGGATATATGCACTGCTATGTTCCTTTAGCCCTATTTACAATAGTCAAATTACAGAAGCAACCTAAGTAAACAAAGACAGATGAGTGGATTAAGATTTTTTTTTTAAGATTTACTTATGCATACAAAAGCTGGAGTACAGGCCAGAGATGTGGGGGCGTGAGAGGATCCACCTGAGACAGAGTGGGGAACAGAACAGGCAGACTGACTGAAATACACTGCTGATGGGAACAGTGGGCAAGACAGAAGAGGTCTGCCTTGCCATGTGGGTTTCTCCCTGGTCAGCCAGAGATCGAACTCTTGCTGCAGAGGCTGTGGATTGCTTCATAGTGTGGTGTTTAACCCCTTGTGCCACCAGGAAGGCCAATATTTGGTTTATATATACAATAGAGTACTACTCAGCTATGAAAATATGATAAAATACTCTCTTTTGTGACAACATGGATGAAACTGAAGAGAGATCATGCTAAGCGAAATAAGTCAAAGAAAAAGATGAATACTTCACTTATATATGGAATATAAAACGATAAAGCAAACGAAAGATCAAATGCAACACAAAACAACCTCCTCAAAACTGACTATAGAACTGAGGTAATCAGAAGGGGAATGAGAGAGGAGAGGTGGGAGAATAAGGGTAGAGAATCCAATTGATTAGGGTGGAGGATCATTGGGGCCACGATGGTGGACATGGTATAATAACATAATACATTTGTGAAAACATACTCTTAATATATATGCAGTATTGTAAATCAATGATACCTCAATGAAGATTTTTTTAAAAGAGGAAACATAGATATTCCATTAAATAAACAACCCAGATTATTCTGATGCAGTAGCTCAAGATATATCTTTTATATCTACTGTACTAGGTCATAAGCTTCCAAAAGTAATTAGAATGTGGTTGATACTTGCATTCAGTAGCTTTTATGAAATCAGTTAATAAACTAGTTGGTCCTTTACATTTATAGGTTACATACTCACAGATCACATATATTCTAAGGTCTATATTACATATATTCTGTCACTTTCCAGAAAATAAATTTGAGGGTATGCCTTCTGTCCTGTCCTTAAACCCAAGGAGGAGGGAAGAGTATGATTTATTTATAAGTGACTATTAAAAGTTGGTGAAATTAACTAAATTTATTTCACCATATTTTTAGATTTTTAGATTGCCTGAGAATTTTGGCAACTTGTGAACTAGGGTATAAAGTTAATTTTTTGGACTCATGATTGTTTTCTATTAAATGCAGTACCTGACAGAGAACGAAGGACTGCATCATACTTTCAGGGTAAATAATACTTCTTGCTTGCTAAAAATATCAAGTAGAACTCAAAAGTACAAATTGAAATTGACTCTCCAGGGCAGGGATGGAGTAAATTAGCAGATCTTGAAATAATCATACAAATTGGAGCTGCCATTCTTTAGCCAGCTTGATAATCGGACAGCAATGAATTCCCGGTTTTTGCCATTGCATTATGGAAGTTCCTCCACTTTCTGGTTTAATTTCGGTTAGTTTGGCATAGGATAATACATTTCATTTACTAGAACTGGCAGTTTACAGAAGTTGTTCTCATTCCATTTGTTCATTTGATCCCATAATGTTCATCTGAAATAAGCTGGGAAAGGAACATTGCCTTCATTTTGTAAAAAACAAAAACAAAAACAAAAAAAAAGGCTCACAAAGATATAGTTGACTTCTCCAAGGTCATCTGGCAAGGTAGTGGTTGAACTGATACCAGAACAGTGTTTTTTTATGACCTTACTGCACCATGACATGCTTGAACTTACCTTTTCACCTATGGATGAAAACCAGAGTCGATGTACTAAGCTCAGATGAACAGAATAAGAATCAAGGGCAGGGAAGCAGCCACTTTAGATACAGGTTTTTGTCTCATCTGGATTTTTTGGTTATCAATAGAGGCATAAATAAAACTTCAACTAACCTAGATAATTTCCAGCTTTGGGCCACATCTCACTCCAACTAACTAGTGTCTCTTTCTCTTTGAAATGTGCAAGCCATGTTGAAATATTTATCTACGACTTCAACCAGATGCTAAATTAAATGAAAAACTGTTGGCATTTGCTATTCTCCCACTGAGTATCTCATTTTACGCCCTTCCTACAGTGGACTTCCTTTTGTATTTGATATTTGCTTACTTTAAAAATTTAATGTTTTACTTGTATAGCATCATTTATTTTCTCCTCAGAAAGAATACAGTGTAAAAATGTAAAACATGTTTAATCCATAAACACAGAAGAAATACATATTTACATTTTAAAATTAGGAAAAACATGGAAATATGACCGTGATATTTATAGGTTTATTTTAGTTTTACCATTTAAAACATTAAAATAATCTTATTTCTTGTTCTTTTTTCTCCTTTATCTCATCTTACCCTCCTTTAGGTATATTGTGCATTTCTTTGTTTGTTTTTGAATACCAAGATTACACTAACATTTTCATTTGACATAATTCATGCCAATATTAATATTTTCTATATTGTGTCACAGCAGCACTGAGGGAGGAACAGTTGGAGCATGAATTCATCACTATCTTGGCATGAAGTACAGTTTGAGATTTAATTATTCAACTCCCCTAGACTATTGCTTACTGTCTTAAATATTCTATTTCCACTGGGAGACACCAAACACTGATGATCACATAGTCTGTAATTTCAAAATGTCAAAGATCCCAAGTCTCAAACCCTTCTTCAAAGACCATATGCATTAGGAATGATATGATAATATTGGGCAATGCACCACATGTCAAGGCTGCTGAGAACATTAGGCTACCATGTAAAATCCATTTTAAAAATGGTTTTCACCATGGGCAAATTTGCTCTAACATTCAGGCCAATTTAAGGATATGATATATATATAGATGTGTTGCTTAAATAGCAGAGAAAAAGTGTGTAGCTAAAATTGGTGAGCTTTGAATCTCAGCCCTAAGATGTAATATTGAATTCTCAATTTGATTGAAAATGTTCCAGCCACTTTGTGTACTAACCTTTATTTCTACTAATAAAACAAAATACCCAGCCTCTGATAAAGATAATTAAAAAAGAGAAAAGTGCTCAGGAGGATTTTTTTTTTCAATTGTAAAATTCATTTACAATTCTTACTTCATCAGCAGGTATTTTTGTTGGCCTCTGAGGTCAGATAGATATCAAACTTTACTCTCACTTCACAAGTTTATTGATTTTTGGAGGGATGTTAAAACACATAATAAAAAAAGAATGAACAGAAAACTTAATATAAAGTAATAAACGGTAGTTACCTGTAGATATTTATATCTATATCTATCTGTTTAGTTTCCTCTAATTTCATTGAAAAGACAGCTGATTTAGTTGGAATCTAATTTAAAGCTATCCTAGTTACAGAACTGAAAAAATCCTGGGAATTACTTATAAAATTACTCCAGTCCCTTTATCATGAATGTCATTTCAAAGAGCTTCAATTTCTCATAAAATAATCAAAATTTCACTTAAATGACACATTAAATTTGCTGTGACCCCAACTTATGTTATCTGATCTAGATAGTGACCAGTCAAAATTTCATTTGTGTTGCATGATACTTTTCAATTATCTTGTAATCAATTTATATATATATATATATATTATATATATATATATATAGTCCACTACATTAAAATGACTTGTGATCATTTTGATATTCAATCATTTTTTCTTATATAATACTTATTTCTTCTTACATAAAAACAAGAGAAACAACAGGATATTGATACAACTATTTTCACAATATTTATCAATCCTATCCTCAGAAATTACCTCTCCACTGCTTTTAATCATCACACACAAATGATGCTATAAAGAAGATATTTTCTCCATATAAAGGACTCTGGTAAACAGTGATCTAGTTTGTTTGACCTATAGTTGATTTTAAGGAATATCTGACTTTCAAGTATAAAATTAAAATACACATTACCATGATAATTTGGCTACAGTTCAAATTAAAGAAAATCTCTTCAGAATTGCATTTTCACATAATGTTTAAAAACTACAAAACAGTCCTTGTATTTTGCTTTTATTTTCAGTCTAAATATCTAATTGATTTAAAAACTAAATAGCATCAGATTCTGTAAAATATATTGTATATACTCTGTATAATGATTTTCAAATATATTGTTAGTAAGTAAAGGAAAAATATGTTTTACTTCCATGAGACATTTTTAAAGCTACCTTTTTGCGAGCAAATAATGAACATATTCTTTCAATAATGTCTATTCCCTGCGACCCCCACACTATGTGTTTTCTGATTGACTAATCTCCGACCTAAGATGCTTATTTGATTAGTCACTCTTCCCTGGTATTAAAAAATTAATTTACTTGAAAAAATATTTATAAAGCATTTTTGTATAAGATTCAAGTAATATTGTATCAGATTTAAAAGGAATTCAACTTAAACAGTTGGAGCTGCCACATAATTTTAATGCTGTGAACTGAATGAAGAAATACACTTAGACTTAGTTTGAGAACAGTCAGGAACCCACTGCTGGTTTCTATCATGGTTCCATATTTTATTTGACCAGCTGAGATTAGTGGAATGGTTTACTCAAGATTAGAAAAGAAAATGGCCAACAGGTATTTGAAAAGATGTTCAACATCACTTGTAATCAGGGAAATACAAATTAAAACCACAATGAGAAACCATCTTACACCAGTGAGAATGGCACATATTTAAAAAAAAAGCAACAACAAATGTTGGTGAGGCTGTGGTGAAAAAGGAAGTCACCTACACTGCTGGTGGGAGTGTAAACTGGTCCAACCACTATGGCAAGCTGAATGGAGGTTCCTCAGTCTACTAAAATTTGAGCTTCCATCTGATCCAGCAATTCCACTCCAAGGAATCCACCCAAATAACAAAAAACATTAATTCAAAAGCATACCTGCACTCCTATATTTATTGTTCCACTATTTACAATAAGTAAGATATTGGCAACTCAAATGCCCAAAAAAAGATGACCGGAACAAGAAGTCGTGGTATATATACACAATGGATTGCTGAGTAATAACTCAGCCGTCAAAATAAACTCATACCATTAGCAACATGGACAGACCTAGAAGGGATTATGCTCAGTGAAATAAGCCAGAAAGGAAAAGAAAAAAATATCAGATAGTTTCATGTATAGAAGGAATGTAGGGGAAATAAATAAGGCATCAGAAAAAAAAAATTAAAAAAACAACAAAATTAACTGGCAACTACAAATCAGAGACATTCTACAGGGGAGCGGGAGAGAGAGGGGTCAAAACAGGGGAGGGAAGAACACAAGGGACTATGGTGATGGTGCTGGTGTAAATTGGTGGTGGGAGTGCTACAGGGACTATACCTGAGAGGAGAAAGCATGCAATGTACAAAAAGGAAGAATGATGTGAAATATATATAAGATAAAATAAATAAAAAAGGGAGCTAACCCTTATGGCACAGCAGACTTCTCCTGCCTTGCCCGCTGCTCCCCTCAGCAGTGTATTTCAGTTTGTCTGTTCTGCTCCCCACTCTGTCTCTGGTGAATTCTCTAAGGCTCGCACCTCTGGCTTACACCCCAGTTCTTGTATGCATAAATAAATCCTTAATAAAAACTAACAAATTTAAAAGACAAAAACAAATAATCAAAAGTATCCTACATAAAAATAGTTTTCCTCTTTAATATAAAAAGGAACAACTTCGGGCCTCCCCGGTGGCGCAGCGGTTGAGCGCTGGGTTTCGAAGCTGCCCACGGCCTCTGAGGCGCCGGTTCGATCCCCGGGCTGCTCCCCGGCCACCAGAGGAGGGTCCCACATGGCGTGCAGGCCTCTCCTGCCGCCCGCTGCTCCCCTCAGCAGTGTACTTCGGTCCTTCTGCCTGCTCTGCTCCCCGCTCTGGCTCTGGTGAATTCTCTCACCCTCCTGCGCTTCTGACTGTACCCAGTGCTTGTATAAATAAATAAATAAATCTTAAAAAAGAAAAATGGTTATAGTATTAATTGTTACTATTCAAAAAAAAAAAAGAAACAACTTCAGGGCCTCCCCTGGTGGTGCAGGTGGTTGAGCACTGCGCTGTGAAGCTGTCTGCAGCCTCTGCAGTGCTGGTTTGATCCTGGCCAGCTGGCGTGGGTCCCACATGGTGAGGCAGACCTCTCCTGTTGCACCCGCTGCTCCCCTCAGCAGTGTATTTCAACAGTCTGACTGCTCTGCTCCCCGCTCTGTCTCTGGTGAATACTTTCACCCTCCCGTGCATCTAGCCTGTACCCTAGTTCTTGTATAAATAAATAAATAAATCTTTTTAAAAAAGAAACAACTTCTGTATCTATCAAGACACAATATATTACATAGATATTTTACATATTAGGGATAAAATGAAGAGGCTCTGACAGAATATGATGTAATTGGTATAAAAAACCTAACTTGTGAATTACATGGTGTGGTCTTCAAGTTACTTTTATTTCAACTGATCAGGCAGTTCTTGAATTCTCCTGAGATGTGTGAGATGTGAGAATTGGACTTTTAGTGGTGAATTTAATATTATACAAATGTTGATTTTTATGATACACACCTGAAACTTATAATGTAATGCTACTTCAATAAAAAACTAGAGTTTTTACAAAGAAAATCCTTAACATTAGATGAAATTAATCATTCTGAACATTCACACTTGAAAAATAATACTTAGTGGTGATAGAAAAGATTATAGGATTATACAGTGTTATTGACTGGTTCAATTAAAATCCAAGATTTCAAATAGGCACTTAACATTATCAAGCAATCGCATTTCTTTTTCCAAAAGTACTTCTTTTACACACTTTATTACTATTTAATATTCTGTATATTTTATTTCTTTTATTTTCCAACAGCTACTTTTAACTGGTGCTATCAGTTTAAGACATTTAAGAAAATGGAAATCATCATTCAGAGAACACCTTTATTTTCTTGCAACCAAATGCACTAAGCTATGTACTTTAATTTCTTTATCTCTTCTCTTACAACAAAACAAAACACCTCTTGATAACAGATCTATCCCTCCACATGTGCACTGGATTCCACGTTTGCTTTCTTAGGGATTCTATTGCTCTAGTGTTTCACTCTAACTCCTCTATCATCTTTGATCCTATTTTGCTTCTCCTTTGTCTTGTTTCTTCTTTTCCTCTGTCCATTTTCTTTCCTTCTCTTACTCCCTCCCACCTACAGAATTAAAAAAAGGTCCAAACATTCTTTAATAGCTAATGGTAAATTAGGGCAAATAATGGATCTCCATCCAATTACAAAAGCCCAAAACTTTTTCATTATCTTTAATCACTTCATTTATGTGATTATATCCTGTTTGCCATAGAGTTATTGCATTTCAATGTCCAAAATTTATCTCCAAGCTATGCATTTCCCTCCACTTTTACACCATATTTTGCCTAAACAACAACTATAAACACTTAAGTGGTTTATAAGCTTCCATGCCTGCTCAATTTTCAGTAATGGGTTCAAATTCAATAATGACAAGCATAGGATGTCAAATCAAGCTTGGTACCAAGAACTTACCAGAATAGGCAGGACTTACGTACTTTGGGTTTTTAGTTTACTAGTCTCTAGTCACCCTATATACTAATAGAGACAGTTTATCATGTTAAATATTTCCCATCACAGCTTTGCACAAATGGTCCCTCCTCTCCTCAATCTCTCACATTTGCTTTCTCAACTTTAATATATGATTAATCAAGAAATTTTATTTCCACTTTAAGTCAATCTCTCCATATCATATACAACTTAATTTTCACATCACAATTCCTCTCTGTCCCATCTCTCCCACCTTTCTCTCTGAACATATTCATCTTCTCAACTATGTATTAATTTATAAATTCTTTCCTGTCCTTCTAATTTAAGTTCCTCCAGAGACGGTGTATGTGTCTTTTAATTACATCTTTAATCTCTACCTTGTCTTTTAATCTACATTCATAGCTACTACGATGACAGGCGTTATGTATTCACACTAGAGGTATACTGAAACACTCATCCCTAAAATATGTATCCGCCAATTCACTCATAGGTTATTGGACATAAATAAGAAAACCTGGCTATATAAGCCTTGTTGATGATACAGCTCCTACTATACGAATAGGTCTGGTTAAAGTTTTCTATGAAATGGAAGGTAGTGTTGATAACACCATTTGCTGATAGGTACCATTGCAACAGGTAGAGCCTGATGTTTGTTGCCTGACCAAAAGTCAGTCTTTATGAGCACTTAATAGAAACTCAGTTGTATTATAAGATAATAATCATATTTTTAAAATATATCTTCCAGGAACTTTTGCTTTTATATATTTCATTAAATTTATTTGAACTAAAATAAAGGCAGTGGAGTGCGGAAAGAAGAACATTAGAATCAGAACACGGTACGAATGCTGGTGCTTCTGCTATTTAACCATGAGGACTGTGAAAGTTATCTCTTACTGGATATAACATCTGAAATCATTATCAAGCTAAAATTAATTCATAATGTTTCTGAGATGATCATGTAACATGTAATTGTTTTATTATCTTCCTTACCAGGATAGAAATGAGTATTTCTACTTTCTTATTGAAGGGCAAATAGGGTTTAATCTCAAATTGGAAAATGGGATTTTTATTGATGGATCTAGGACAGAGTTTAGCAAATTAAAGTCCTTATTTACTTAAAAATTCCACTTTCATTCATGCATTCTAAAAACTCTTCTTGGAAACCTATCATGTTTCAAGTATTGAGTGAAGCACAATTATATAATGTGAAGGCAGCAGGAAAACACCAGCACTAAAAGAGCTGAATATCTGGAGAGATAATAAATAAAATCACATATAAGTAATTAATTATAAATATGTTAATTTGTGTGAAAGGAAATAATAAGGCATTATAAGTGACAAATAGAGAAAATTATAATGGGTAGGGGAAATTTTACAGTCAGTCACTCTTTTGTGATATTAATAAAAAAATAATGAAATCATATTACTCAGTCAAAAGTGCTACTGAAATGGGGAAAACATGCAGTTTTTAATTATGTAGGTATTGCTATACAGGACAATTATCACCTACTAGAATAATCATGTTATACATATATATATATATATTATGTTCCATTTTATCATGTTAATTAAAACATTTGAGTTCACTTGTTTCAAATAATTTAATCTATTTACAAAAGTTTCATGGCACAATAATATTGAATATTAACATTATGAAATATGCATTTTATGACTGAGAAAGTGCAGAGTTCACAGTAACACTAATTCATGACATGAGTGAAGTGTCAAAAAAGTCAAGTGAAAATTTGTGAGTAATGGATATTCGTAGTGAGTACATGAAATATTACTCTCCCTCTCCCCAACATTTAGGATGAATTTGTGAAAGTCAATGCCATTGTAAATCAATGCAATCATTGAGGAACTACTTTTATGCACATGCATATAAATGAATCTTTTCTTGAAAGCTTCCCACACAAATACATCTGTTTCTTTCTACAGATATTCTCTAAGAGATGAATGATTTAAGTTACATGCTAATCAGAATAAAATCCAGTGAGAGTTCACATACATGTAATTTCTATCAGTAATAATTTTGGTAAAGATTTAGTTTAGTTAAAGGTATTTAATTGTATAAACACTGAAAATCTGTGGAAAGGAAGCTCTGATTTAAATTTAAATTTATTTGATAATGTGAAAATTATGAATACTCAGAGTTTTAAGAAACTTTTGTTCTCTGAAAAGTGAGAACAAACCCACAGGAGATAGAAAATATCCTACTTAGATACTGAACACTGACACATGGATCCATTTTTTTTTTCCTCAGTGGGTGGTGATTGTTATAGCTGCTCCAAAAATCCCAAACATTTCATGGTGTCTAAGAACACAAATGGTGCATTTACACATGGACTTTACATTTGAACCCAAAGATCATTTTTCTAATAATGATATTGGTACTAGCAGAAATCTCAAAACTCATTGTTACCTGATATAAAATAAATTGATGTCCAAACCCTGAGTAGGATGGTTTAGTTGGTGTCCCGTGACAATGGATGTTCGCAGCTGCATGAAGACATAACCAGTTTCATAGCCTTCTGTTTGAAAAGGTACCCTGACTGTCATAAGCTAATCAAATCTTTATACTTACTTGGCTTGAAATTTCAACATTTAAAAATTCCTTTCCAAACATGACACAAGGACTAATTATTGTGAAATTTACTCTCCAATATTATACAGAAAAAACAAAAAACAAAAACCAAAAAACCAAAAAACATATTTTAAAGTTTCACCCAGCAGGATTCCTTTCACTTATGCCTTTTGACTGTTTATTTAGGTCTTGGTGCTGATAGAGAAAAATATGAACTCTCTATAATCAAAAAGCACTATCTGATATAGCTGCCACAATCCATATGTAACTATTAAATTGGAATTAATAAAAATAAAATAAAATTTAAAAATTACTTTCTCAGTTGCACCAGCCATATTTCAAGTGTTTGAAAGCTACATAAAACTTTTCCATAATCATGAAATATTTTATAGAACTCTTCTGTTCTAAAAGTCTAAATATAAAACAGAGAAATATATAATAAAATCATATTCACTAACGGTGATAGCCCCAGTTCAAGCTTGAGTGACTCTGTTCTTGGGAGTGCTCTGAACTAATCCTGCTACTCCATTCAGACTTGAGCCCATTTGGAACAAAACTTTAAAAGTGCCTTCTAAAAATAATGTGACCCAGATCCAGCCAAGACAATTCTCTAGGTTTTAAGGCTTTAAAATTGTCCCAAGTCTTGTGATACTAACTTTCTTACTTGGTCTAAGAAGCCTGTGAAATAGCATGAGGGGGCAGAAGTAGTCTAGGCTGATGGGGGAAGGAGGATGATGGTGAGAATCTTTACATTTTATTTTTTTTTAAAGATTAATTTATTTATTTACAAGCACTTGGTACAGTCAGAATCGCAGGAGGGTGAGAGAATTCACGAGAGCCAGAGCGGGGGACAGAACAGGCAGACTGATGAAATACACTGCTGAGGGGGGCAGTGGGCACAGCAGGAGAGGTCTGTTGCTGTTGCGCCATATCTTAACACTTTAAATCAAATATCATTTTTTTTTACCACCACACTGCTAAATTGCTTAAAAAAAATCATAATAATAATTACTTAAAAAGTCTCAGCTCGGGCCTCCCTGGTGGTGCAGGCAGTTGAGCATCGTACTGTGAAGCTGTCAGCAGCCTCTGCGGCGCGGGTTCGATCCCGGCCAGCCAGTGAGAGACCCACATGGCACGGCAGATCTCTCCTGTCTTGCCCGCTGCTTCTCTCAGCAGTGTATTTCGTCAGTCTGCCTGTTCTGTTCCCTGCTTTGTCTCTGGTGAATCCTCTCACCCTCCCGTGCATCTGGCCTGTACTCAGGTTCTTGTATAAATAATATTAAAAAAAAAAAAAATCCCAGTTCACTTATATTGCAGGGAGATCAACATATTTGAGGTTTTCTTTTTTTTTTAAAGGATTTATTGTATTTATTTATGCATACAAGAGCTGGGGTACAGGCAGGTGAGAGGATTCACCAGAGACAGAGTGGGAAGCAAAACAGGCAGATCCACTGAAATACACTGCTGAGGGGAGAAGGGCGGGGTCTGCTGTGTGATGTGGGTCAGCTCCCTGGCCCAGGATGGAACTCATGCTGCAGTGGCTGCCAATAGCTTCATAGTGCTGAAACTCAACCCCTTGCACGACCACAGAGGCCACTATTTGAGGTTTTAATTTCTTTAATTTTACAGTCATGATGTCCAAACCACTGTACATAGTATGTTCTAGTTTCTGTCACTGGCTGCTTTGCAGTTTCCTCAGTGTTGTTCCTAACTCATAGCAACTCCTTCTGTAACTTCACTGCCTTAACAATTGCTTATTGTTTTGAATAAATTATTGAATATATTTTGAATGCATTGGAATCTGATGTAACTTTTCATGTTTAGTTTTTGAAATGTTTTAAGAACACTAAAATCAGTGAACCAGTAATCTCATAAATATCAACCAGTTCTTCAGGAATTTAAGCAAATGATGATATCATTCTTCGTGCTTGGAAAAATAAAATTTCAGATTGAATTAGGAGACAGATATATCTTTAATTATTCACTGTCCAAAAACTGAAAAATCATCATCAAAAAAAATGCATTGCTATGATTTTCCTCTCGCAACTGATTTTGAGCAAATAACAATAATTTCAGAACACTAAGGTAAGGTCCTTTTTTGTGGCTTTGAGTTATGAAAGAAATGTCATCATTGACTTAATTGGAGGTAAACTGCACATAAAAAATCTTTTCATATTGTCATGCTCTTGTTCGTTTGATTCTTCTTCTTCAGGATACATACACATCAAAAATACAGACTTATACACAACAAAAAAATCTCACTAAAACACCAAATACTTTATTCCATAAATTCAAAGTTGCCTTGAAAATATTTTAAAAGTCCCTAATTTTTTTTTTAATCTCAGCACTAAATAAATAAAAAAAATAATAAATGCATTTAAATCTTTGGGAATATTCTGTTCTGCCCTGTCAATACCACTTGACGAGAATATTAACAGGATGGTTTGAGCACAACAGTTTAGTTGATAGTTGTGAGTTTTATAGCTTCACTTCTTTTACATACCATTTTGGCTTCTTAAATTCATGCTTAAGACTAAATGTGAGGGCCTCCCCGGTGGCGCAGCGGTTGAGCGAAGCTGTTGAGCGCTGGGTTGCGAAGCTGCTCACAGCCTCTGCAGCGCCGTTTCAATCCCCGGCTGCTCCCCGGCCACCAGAGGAGGGTCCCACATGGCGCGCAGACCTCTCCTGCCACCCGCTGCTCCCCTCAGCAGTGTACTTAGGTCTTTCTGCCTGCTCTGCTCCCCGCTCTGGCTCTGGTGAATTCTCTCACCCTCCCGCGCTTCTGACTGTACCCAGTACTTGTATAAATAAATAAAAATAAATCTTAAAAAAAAAAAAAAGACTAAATGTGAGGGCATTTTCTTGTTTTCATGTACTGTAGTGTATCCTGGTTTGCATCGGCTACTTGATTCCACTTCTTTGGGGACTAGCCCAACTTTCCCCTCAACCCCTCCATCCTTAACCTGCATCACTTTCCTTTACTGACATCACCTGTGACTGTCTTGTTCCAAAGACCTTTGCAGTGGAAAATCCAGTGATTGACAAAGACTGAAATAGGCCATGTCCATACTCTTCAATTTCAATATACCAGAATAAGCTGTTTTCTCACACAAATGTCTGCTATATTATGTTCTGCAAAATTTTATGGATTTAAAAAATTTCATAGTAGAGATGTGGTACAACATTAACCTTTATCTTTGTAGATAAAAATCACAATATAGTTTCTAGCACTTTTTCTGGAACACTGACTACCTTCAAGTGAGTTGAAGTTATTCAATAATACTCTAAAAAGACAGTGGGAGATGCTTTTATCTTCTAAAAAACAACAACAACAGATGTATTTAAAAGAATCTATTAGTTTCAAAAAACCTCAATGCTCACGTGTGTGTGTGTGTGTGTGTAGTATTTACATTTTTGGGCTATATATTTATTCAGAGTGTGATATAATACAAAAATAAAAGGAATGAATATAGGAAGTTATACTATCTTATTCTTTACCTAGATAATATGATATTGGTGTCGCATTCATCTTAGTAAATCAATCACTTAGCATTGTTTCTAATCCAATATAAGCCTAATATTTTAATGAACAAATAAATGAGTTTTATTTATCTGATATGATATTATTATCACTATGGTGTAACTTTCCTTTTAATTCCCTTAGTGTATGATGGCCATACAAAAAATTAGATTTTTACTATGAAGCTAGCAACCCAGTTTAGAATGATTTTATTGAGAAAGACTAATGGCAATAATGTAATGGGCCCTCATAATTTATTATGATTCATTCCTTGCAACTCTTTAGTCCCTTAGAGGTGAGCTACAAGATTTTGCTGAAAATTTTAAAATGTGTCTGTGAAATCTCAAAGGAACACATGGAAAGCTAAAAATGCAATTAGCACTGTATTTTAACAAAATTTGAGACTGTTCTCCCCAAGATACCAAGGAATATGAGCTGCAGATGTGTTTACTCTGGCAAAAGACTCAAGATCAAAACAATTCCCATAAACAGAGTGAAAGAGCCATTTTCACCCCAAAATCCGATGCTCCCTATCTAACATTACTTTATGAATATTTCAGTGTGCTACTGAGGTGTTTAAGAGTTGTTTTAAGTGATACAGATAAAATGTATCCAAATTATTTCCAAAAAAGAGCAGCTATCTGAAATAACGTGCAGTAAAAAATTGTGAAGAAACAAATTCATTAGGATTTAGAAGGCTGACGCTGCAGACAGAGATAGCAAGTGGGTTGCTCTGATTCTGTTTTGTCTCCTCACAGGTTAACAACTTTCAAAAACGACATTTAAAGTAACACAACAGAGCCCTTGCTGTCCCTTGGGGAATTTAAACAAGTTAAACCCAAAGTTTTCACACACACACACACACACACACACACACAAAAAAAAAAAAAAAAAAAAACAAAAAAAACACAAAAAAACCTCCATGGACTTGAACAGTATGGAAGAGTTTTTACCATTTTATGAGAGGATTTTAATATATTATCTGTGGTAAAATTACATGGGTTTAACATTAAAATTAATGGGATCTTTAATTTGTAGACCTGGGTAAAGTATGTGTTTGTCAACATTTATTACTTCAACATTAAGGGAATTATCAAAAATATAAAATATATAAATGAATTACATCAATTTGTGTAGTGGCTTAGTACAAACTATACAAAACTTTCAGAGGTATGCACTTCTGAAAGGCAGACAGACAATTTCTCTTTATCTCCTCCTGAATTACTAACTTGGAGGAAGGAAGATCAGTGTAATCATATCTCTCCATATTGCAAGAGAACCCAGAAATCAGATTTTCAGCTTGAAATCCTCTCAATAAAAACCCTACTTTTGATTTCTGTTCATAAATGTTTTAGGTTAAACAAAATACATCTGCCAACCATATTCGGCCACGGGGCTGCCAATTTATGACCTCTGTTTAAGCCAGTCGTTTGATCCATTTGCAATGTAGTATACTTGGATCTATGTATATAAATCTCCCTAGGCTGCGATCAAACAGGAGAATTTTTTTAACTTAACAAACAGTAAGGGATTCATTGTTAAGTTCTATATATTGATAGTATCATTTATCTTATGTATTTATTCTTTAAGGTAATGTAAAAAATATTTAATAATATCAAGTCACTACCTTTTACTCTGAGTATCAACCCCCTACTTTTGTATAATGACTCATTCCATTAACAATTTAAAATGCCTATGGAAAAAACAGGGTTTTAGATCCAGAAGTAATACTATTATCGTCCAATAGCCAATTAACCGACTAATCTATTATTTAGCAGAAGGTATAAAATAAACTAAACGTGTGTTCTAAAGACATATTATTCAAATATTGTGTGTCATTCATTGTTTACTCACCTCACCTCTGTTTGAAGAAAACTCAGCATGTATAAACAAACTATTAGCAAAATTTATTATTAGTAAGAAAACATGTGACCAAATCTGTCAATGTTATTCTTAATTTTCAGGTCCATACAATGTCATTTTGATCATAACCAATGATCATACTTCAAGTGATTTACACTGTGAATAACCACTTTTTTCTTACTGCTAGCATTGTAGCAGGTTTTGATTCAGAATTAACCAAACTAGTCCAATTGGTAGTTGAAACTCATTGCCATAATAAATTGCTAAAATAAACTCATTGCTATAATAAAGTGACTTACATAAATTTTCTAATGGAAAATATTAAGGCATTGAAAAGAAAATTGTAGTAGCTATTATTTCTTAAATGTGTATCAGTCAAGCCAGACAGGAAGCCAGGAAATGGATGATCTGTCTTTCCTGCCAGGGAAACTCCTATTGATCTTCAAGGTATGGATTGTCTCTGATGCAAAGTCTTTCTTAATCCCCTGAGGGAACTAGTCACAGCCCTCCTCAGTGGGACCGTAATGTTATAAATGTATGTATTATGCAAGTATATCTGTCTTTTATTGGTCTCCCATGAGTTTTACCTGTGTCTAGAAAGGCTCACAAAAGATTCCCAGTAAGGGGCCTCTCTAGTAGCGCAAAGGCCTAAGTCCCAGCACTATCAAGCTATCCGCAGCCACTGCAGCAAGAGTTCGATCCCCGGCCAGGGAGCTAACCCACATGGCACAGCAGACCTCTATTATCTCACTCTCTGCTCCGCTCAGCAGTGTATTTCCACTAATCTCCTTGTTCTGCTCCCCACTCTCTCTCTGGTGAATCATCTCACCATCACCCCCCCACCATCCCTCATACCTCTGGCCTACACCCTAACTCTTGTGTGCATAAATAAATACAACACATCTTAAAAAAAAAAAGATTCCCAGCAGGAATAACAACAGCTGCTACAAACTGATGCACTGAAGTTACTACAGGGGAGTTGTTAAATGAATGAATGCTTAAATATTAACAACTACAATTTAAGTCATTAATAATCTTTTAGAATCGATCTATTTAGTTTTCAATATATTTTGAAACAAAGTAAAATGCTGATATGAAAATTAATATGTAATACAGAAACATGATTATAAATGAGTGTGTGAGGCTGTATAGTCTTACAACTGCAATCAAGATGTTAAGCAATATAAGAACAATTAGAGATAGTGAAGGCAAAGATAAGCAGCTGGGACTACATCAAATTAAAGAGCTTCTGCACAGCAAAAGAGACAATAACAAAAACAAAGAGAAACCCCACCAACTGGGAGAACATTTTTGCACACATCACTAATGATAAAGGACTGATCACAAAAATCTACAAAGAGCTGAAGAGACTCAACAAAAACAAAGAAAATAATCCAGTCAAAAAATGGGCAGAAGAGCTAAAAAGAAACTTCTCTGAAGAGGAAATGCAAATGGCCAATAGGCATAAGAAAAAATGTTCAACATCACTTGTAATCAGGGAAATGCAAATCAAAACTATCATGAGATACCATCTTACACCAGTGAGAATGGCACATATTAAAAAAACTAGCAACAACAAATGTTGGCGAGGTTGTGGAGAAAAAGGAACTCTCCTGCACTGCTGGTGGGAGTGCAAACTTGTACAACTACTATGGAGAGCTGTGTGGAGATTTCTGGACCTACTAAACATAGAGCTTCCATATGATCCAGCAATTCCACTCCTAGGTATTTACCCAAAGGACACAGAAACATCAATTCCAAAGAACACCTGCACCCCTATGTTTATAGCAGCACTATTTACAATAGCTAAGCTTTGGAAACAGCCCAAATGCCCAAAAATAGATGACTGGATCAAGAAGATGTTGTACATATATACCATGGAATATTACTCAGCATTCAAAAAAGATGAACACTTGCAATTTGCAGCAACATGGATGGAGCTGGAAGGGATCATGCTCAGCGAAATAAGCCAAAAAGAAAAAGAAAAATACCGGATGGTCTCACTCATAGCAGGAATCTAGAAAACTTAAATAAGGGACCAGGAAAAATAATAACTATAAGAAAGTAAAAATCAAAATTGACAAACAACTATGAACCAGAGACACTCTATGGGGAGTGGAGTGCGGGGAGGGGAGAGATTGGGGTCAAAATAAGGGGGTCACAATTGTATGGGGAATATAAAAATAAAATATATATATATATATATATATAAATACTACTTTCTTGAAACTTTAAAAAAAAGAACAATTAGAGGACCATATATATCTACATGTATCTTAGATTTAAATATTTCAATATTCAAGAAATATTTCCAGAGCATCTCTAACAGCCAAGTTTTTAACATGTACTGGGGAAAGGAAGAGAAAGGTACCAGAAAAAAAAAAAAATCCAAAAAAAAAAAAAAAGACAGTAAGGACAGAAATCTTGGAATATGTAGAATCTTTGCATAATCATTAACTAATGAGAAAGACACAGAGTTGTGTGTATAATTCTTTAACTAGAGATCATGCAGAATCTACATCCACATATTAAAATCTAACAAAATTAAGATAGACACTCTAAGTCCATAGATAAACTCTATCTACTTCCAAGTCCCAACAGATGAAAAAGAAAGCAGATGAAATAAAACTAACTATAGCTGTTTGGGAGAGGGGTCATAGTTTATACTAGGATTGATATAGAAATGGAGAGTTAAGATTTCCTTCTACCATACTCTTACATTCACAATCCTTTCATAATCTGACTTTGAGTTTCTTTCTCAGGTAATATTCCAGTTAGTAAAAAATATGCACTTAACAAAAATTTGTAAATACAAAATTTCTTGTATAGGTCCTTTTCCCTAAAATATATATTAAGGCACTAGAAGGATACTGAGTTACTGTGTTTAAAAACTACTGGCTATGATGTTTTGGAGTAGAAAAACTTTGATTAAATAAAATGGAGGGCACCTGTTTAGGGACTACTATGGAGTTACAAGGAATTTTTTTTTAAATGACATGTGCATTTAAAAGTTAGAATTAATCTTGTTGACATATTGCTTTTACATCATATATTTTTTTATTATGTGATGGTAATATTTTTAAAGTATTTTTAAAATTTAGGTAGATTGAAAAATTGTGAGTGAGGTGACTGAAAACATAAGCTTGGGAACAATGAACATTTTATGAAGCATGGAAGTCTGCATTGTGATGTTTTATATTCAATATATTACATTAATCTAGCATTAATTAGATTAAATGTTCATTTAGCCAGTAATATCAGCAATATAGTTAATTAATGTATTATACTGATTTTTATTCTACTTAAATTCATAGTGATTGGATATGTCCAACTTTCCATAGTTGAAAGGAAAGATATTAAAATAATTTCTAGATGTATTTAACATTGTACAGTCATCAAAGGAAGCAAACGCGTATTTTGTAGATGAGGAAATTGAGCCTTGCAAATATCAAGGAAGATGCCAAAAGTGATAGGGTTGTAAACCACTTAAATATTTTTGGAATAACTTTACATAGAAGGTAACTGTTCTGGGCAAAAAATTGAACAATTGTGTTCTTTGTAACTATTCATTCGTTTGTTAATTATTTGTTCAAAAATATTACACACTGAAATGCTTTTTAACCCTTGCTCTTGTTCTGGAAATATAAAAGTGAACAATAATATTTTCAAGAATAAAGTTGTTTATAGGTAGAGAGAGACATATGGTGTGAAAAATCCTAGAAATTTTGGTACACACTAAGGTAAAATAATAGCAGGTTCTGTGGGGAATACAGACTATTTGCCTAACATATTTAATTCAGGAAAGACTTTCTATGCATGAAGAAATCTTAACTAAGTTTTGAAGGGGGCATAAAGAAACAGAAAAATAATAAAGAATGGACATTTAAGATAAAGGGTAATAAAAGGTTATGTGAGTACCAAAAATAGAACTGTCATCCATCCATCCATCCACTCACTCACTCAACTAAGATTTTTTGGTACCCCTTACAGATGTAAGTGAATGGGGTAGATAAAATGCTTCTCTCACAGAACATTCAAGGTGAGAATTAATAAGAACAATGTTCAGGAAAGAGATATGAGAGACCAATCAGAGATCTGACAGAAGAAGAAGATGGATTTGAAAAATATTCAGAAGTTAAACTTTGTAGACCTCTTGACTCACTGGATCTGTAGGACAGGAGAACTAAGAGTGCCAGTCTTCTGGTTTGGGGAAATTAGGTGAATACTTAATTATGAACTGATCTGACATAAAAAATTAAGATCAATTTCAGACACGTCGAGTTTTTCCATAACTCATAAAGATATGCCTGCAGGAAAGGTATATAAGATTTAGCTGGTAAGGGAGGAACCATGGCTAAAGTGCAGACCTTTGAACACTTGGGAGTCAATGGACTTTCCGTAATTTAAAATCACAGAGAATATTCCTAAGCAAAAGATAATATCTTTGAAAAATGGAGAATAGTCAACTAATAATTGAACCATCAAAAATGTATTTATTATTAGAATATTTTAAAACTATATCTAAAGGGAAAGTCACACACCAGCTCTACCAGAGAGGGCTAGAAATGATCTCACAGAAATTGGAAATCTTGAATATGGGCCTTCTTGTTCATATATAAATTTGGTGTCATTAATAATTTCCAGGATAATTCTAAATAATTCCTTAATAGACACTTAATAGCCATATTTGTAATTGTCCTATCCACAATTTAGACTTCAAAAATTCCATATCCTTTAATGGGGCTAAAGAATCTGTATTGTATTTTTCACCTATTTTCATCTCAGAATCTTTAAAACATTGATTATACACAAAAAGAAGTTCAATATAGTAAATGTTTAGAGGCTTGATCCAATTAGGGATATGGAAAAAGTTTTAGGCTTTATAGTTTAAGAACATTTCAATATTGCTTTTAAAAAAATCTCTACCAGGGCCTCCCCTGGTGGCGCAGGGGTTGAGCGCTGGGCTACAAAGCTGCCCACAGCCTCTACAGTGCCGGTTCCATCCCCGGCCGCCGGCAAGGGTCCCACATGGCCCATAGACCTCTCCCGCCACGCGCGCGATGCTCCCTTCAGCAGTGTATTTCGTGGGTCTGCCTGTTCTGTTCCCCGCTCTGGCTCTGGTGAATTCTCTCACCCTCCCGCGCTTCTGACTGTACCCAGTGCTTATATAAATAAATAAATAAGTCTCAAAAAAAAAAAAAAATCTCTACCACATTCTCAGTTATTCTGTTAATTCTGAGTAGGCATTCTTCATTCTTTCAAAAATGGGTATTCAGGAGGATCCACATTTATATATTAGTTTAATTAAAGAAGATACAGAAATTCCATAATGTTGGTGGGTTTTTCCATTTGAAACATTGACCACACACACACACACACACACACACACACACACACACACACACACTTATTTGGGGTGGAATAAATATTTCTCTTTCATTTGCCCAATTTGCTATTCTAAATGTGGAAGATTTTTTATATTCTGGTCTGTGATAAACTGCAGGCCTGAATAGTAGAAGAAGAGAAAAGTCAAACATACATACAATATATTGATATGTGTCTATTTCTTTCTAGTATAAACAATCATTCCTCAAAAGTTAAATGACAGCATAGAGTATTTAACAAATGTAACCACTGAAAGATCATATATTGATTATAAACTATTATTTATTGTTGAAATATATTTTGTAATAAAACCACTTTGGAGCATACAATATTAAACTATGTCTCTATTTTGATAATTACAAAATAATTCTCTGTAAAGGTGAATTGTAAAGATAATAGTGATTGAGTATACAAAGTATGTATTGAGTTACAATTGACATAAAAAATCAAGTTAAGTATAAAAGTAACAAAGACTAGGAAATAATTAAGTTACACCTAGAAGGATTTCTGTATTTGATTGAAATAAAATTGTATATGAAAAAGAAAATGCCACAATATGGCTAATGATTAGCCATCTAAATTCATATATCTTCACTTAGAAATAGGGGATAAAAAGTAAAACTATGGAGAAAAGGAATAAAAATACATAAATTAACTTAATTATTCAAAACATTAGACTAGATGAAAAAAAGGCTGAGGACTCCTTATTCCATATTTTATCACATAAATTTGGTTCAGGTCATTTCCAATTTAAAAAAAAGCTTACTTGTATTGATACACTTAGCTCCACTAGTTGATTTGATTCTTAACTATATTAGGTACTGCTGAATAACTGATCATATGGAAAATTATATTCTAACATTTTCATTGATTTATAAATCAACATGTTATTTAAAGTCATTTACTCAAAAGTCTGTGAATAACAGTTTAAAGCTACTAAATAACAGTTTACTGAATAACAGTTTAGCTACTACTGAATAACAGTTTAAAGGTACTATTTTAGATATTAAAATAAAAACCCAGTAAAGGGTAGAAGAATTATTAAATTTCACATTCACTTGACTTAAAATCTACAGCTCCCATGAAGAACATGAAATTGTGAAAAGCAAACCAACCTTGCAGTATGTTTTTTAACATATTGCTCACACCTGTATATAATTGTAATTTCCCAAAGCAGTGATTGATAGGTCAAAGGTTATAGAGTTATTTCACTTAGAATATCTCTGTCAACCCAGAATACTTCATGTCTCATTTCAACCATAAACTCAATCTGTGCCTAAAATTAGCTAAATAAGGAGTGGTATCTGCCCTGTCATAGTCATGTCTTGTCTGGTACCAGAGACATGAAAGAAATCTCAATCATGGGACATTTAAGGAAGCTGTGCAAAAAAAAAAAAAAAAAAAAAAAAAAAAAGCAGGGCCAAGCTGATACATCAAAGCCTTGGATTTTTCCATAGTTCTTTAGACATTTTGTGAAATTCATCCTAAGGGAGATGATACAAGAAACTGGGTTATATTTTGCAAAGACCATTATAGCTTTGTGTTTCTCAATAACCTAACGCATATTAGGTCTAGAACTCCCAGAAGTCATATAATATAAACATCAAGTAGTGAAACTTTGAGAGATATAAATATGTTTGAATTTCATTATTCATAATGATTTGCACAAAAATACTAACCTTTGAAAAGGTTAGTGAAACATAAGACAGTGAAAGTTGGAAGGTGAAGGAAAAGATGAGACATAATGAAAAAATAGGACAAGGGGAAGGATAATATGTCTATTTCATTTGCATTATTTGGGGATGGTTCTGGCAAGTGAATTCAGTGCCAGTGCTGTATAAATGTGTAAGTAATCAATATTTTGGCATGAATCCAGCACCCTAACACTGGATTTTCTTTTAAAAAAATCAAATAGAGAAGCGTTAAATCAACAATGCCCCAAAGTAAATGTTCCTTACTTTCAGTGACATCTTCCATATATCCAAGAATTTCTCTAGTTTATTCACATTGTGAATAAATTGTGCACGAACATACAATTACTTCCTGTATAATAGATTCCATGAAAAGATGCCAATCTCCCCTCCTCCCCCATATTAAATATCACGCAGAAGCAGAGAAAAGGAGGTTCAACAGCAAAGGACTGGAAACATTCATGCTTTGTAGTAAAACCCCTTTGGCTTCTATGTACACTGACTTAAGTTAGGCATCTGCATTTAACCTCCTGTGTTTGCTCTGGAAAGAAGAACAGAAGTATGAGAACTGAATGGATTTAAATTCTTGAGGGGCATTTCGAAAACAATGTCCAATGAAGAAGTGTACAATCACGGTATTATATTAATATGGAATATTATATGACTGTATAATGATTACCTATTCTATGTATAGTATAATGAAGTGATTATACCACAACTCATACCTAAACAGAAAACAATTAGAGTTGATCTTCATTTTATACATTCCAGATAAACACAAGGATTTCATTATATGGTATATTATTTTTCAAATCCACAGGACTTTTAAAGATGGGCAAATACGCCATTTTATACTTTGCTATAGAGAGTTCAATCATAGAGAAATAAGACATGTTTCTTTTCCAAACATTTCTCTTGTCATCTTTCGCATGCAAGTAGTGAGTGACATCATTGTCCATTTATAACCTTTTGCATACCAATTTTGGGAAGATTTCCAGAGCACGGTGAGTCAATCAATCCTATAAAAATTTAAGATGATGACATCATGTAACAGTAACACTAAATTCTTCAGTTTGTTGAATAGGATACAAAAAAGCAGTAGGTCAACATCTGAATTAAATTATACCTAAAACTTTCTAGGTTTGGAAATATATTGAACTCATGTAGTTTTGTTCTTCAGTGCAGATGTATCCTCTGTCCTGTGTCTAGGATACTGACATTCAATCTGATAGCATAACCAATCAATCTCTCTGCTTTGACTATTGCCTGGGTAACAAAAATAGTTTGATTCACAGATGGTACATGAGGCAAAGACCCTCGTCATTCCTAACATTTTGCAAACTCTTTTTCTTCTTTACTTTAACAATGCTTATTCCCCTGATGATAAAGATACTAGAAAATGCTATCACAAATATAACGAAAGAACACACTATTTAATCATTGCATTTCCATTCACAAGTGTGTTTTACAGATTAGAGAAAGGAGAAACTTAAATACGGCATCTTCCAGTCAGTCCCTCTCCTCTAAATATCAGGAGAGTGATACCACCAAAATTCCATGTTAACATATCTTACTACAATGTTTATGGCATGTAATCCTGTTATTTCCTTTCTTTATTTTAGTTGTCTTCACTCCCACACCACTAGTTATTTTAATATTTTATTTTTTTGTAATTCTTACATCATGTTTCATTTTTGCACAATGTATGATTTTCATTTTGGTTATATTCCCCATACAATTGCACCCCCCTTATTTTGACCCTAATCCTGACTCTCCCCGGCCCCCGCCCCCCACCCCCCCGTAGTATATCTCTGGTATAGTTGCTTGTTGATTTTGATTTTTACTTTGTATTAATTAGCCTTTTTCCTGGTCCCTTATTTAGGTTTTCTAAATTCCTGCTATGAGTGAGACCATCCGGTATTTTTCTTTTTCTTTTCTGGCTTATTTTGCTGAGCATGATCCCTTCCAGCTTCATCCCTGTTGCTGCAAATTGCATGTGTTTATCTTTTTTGATGGCTGAGACAACCCAAATGCCCCCAAATAGATGACTGGATCAAGAAAATGTGGTACATATACACAATGGAATATTACTTAGCACACCACTAGTTTTTATTCTGTCCCTTCTTACTTCATTATATATTCTGAATTTCAAAAGAAAGGGGAACTAAATTAAACATACTAATATTTCATATAAAATTCCTTTTTAGTTAACTTGGGGTCTAAATCCCAGGGAAATGACTTTTACATATCTTTGCAGTCATATTTCTGTCTCTTTTGTATGTTGTTATGTTTTATACATATTGTTGATTTAAATTAAATTCAGATGGCTGCACATGAGAATGTTTTACTCATTCACTATGAAACAAAGGAATGCTCAACTATATTTTTCATGTGTGTATAGTAAGATGTTACAAATTAAGTAGTAATTTTCTTGAAGATTCAATTAACTGTATGACACACTAAATTAATGTATTTTTAAGAGTTCTAATAATTTTCACTGAAAGAAAAAAATCCTCTATTGCTCACTTCAAATTTTGCACCTGATAATAACAGGGGAAAAAACCTCACCATTTCCTTTTACCTAGTGAAAGGTTTAAATGTCCTAAAAGCATATTCCCCTGATACTTATAACTTATTATTATTACTCCACTTCTGAAACTAAGGAAATCCTTTTGCATGACCTCAGTTTTTTATTCTTTTCTGATGACCTCCTTTGATGGGGTGTCGTAATTCCTAATGCTGGCTTTGAGGACAATACTTGCAACTTTAAAACTGCAAAGCTGCAGTTGTAGTGTCTAAGGAAGAATAAAATGTAATTCAACATTTAGTATTCTTGCTTTAGAATATTTAAAACTTATGATTCTTTTGATGCGTGTGTGTTTCACTGTGTGTTTGTGTTTTCCTAATTGCAAACGAGTCCAGAATTTGCTTAGCTACAATCTTGGCTAACAATCTGGAAATGTTTGAAATCAAGGAAGCCGGATGCAGAAACACTGTCGAACAATCAATCTTTCCTTACATTCAAAATCCTCTGTTATTGGACCAGCTTCCTTTAGTATACCACAGCTGCCCAGTAAAATGACCTTTACCCTTGTGTTCCAATATATATTACTATTATTAACATTGAGTATTTCATTTCTCCTCACCTGTTATTGTCCTTTTACATCCCTACATTTTCCCCAATTTCTATTCATTTTACATAGCACTTGAAGTGTGTAGAACCCTCCAAAAAGAATCTGTGCGATTCTCACGTGTATCATAGAGTCACTTTATTATACCAAAAGGAAACACTTCATTAGTCTTTTTACCCTTTTGGAAATGATCATAAATTTTGATGAGGACATCTGATTCTGTTGTAATTAAATAACAACAACACATGTCTTCCTATAAAATACAAATTAGGTTTCCCTGCTCCTCAGTGTGGTTTGCTCTACATGTAATAGACAATGAAAATTTGAGAACAAAAGAGTAGTTAGAAATACCTAGAAAATACCTAGAATGTCCATGTGAAATTATTTTTTATAAATAATGAAAAACTTCCCTGAAATGCTTAAGAGCCTTCCTAGGGTAGATGTACACTGATACTATACATTAAAAATACCCTTCCTTATTAAAATAAATAAAAATCCTACACCCTTCTGGAAAAGATCAACTTGTCTTAAGTTCCATTTTATAGCCTCAAGCAGGAAAAACTAAATGTTCTGGTCTAGATTTTAAAGAAGACCATCATGTTTTGCATTAGACCAGTAAAATAGCACATCACTAGTCATATTGTGTGTGTGTGTGTGTGAGAGAGAGAGAGAGAGAGAGAGAGAAAGAGAGAGAGAGAGAAAGAGAGAGAGAGAGAGGGAGAGGGAGAGGGAGAGGGAGAGGGAGAGAGAGAGAGAAATTTGTAATCAGATTTGCTTTGAGGGTTTCTTCTTAGTGGAAGGTGTCATCAAACCAATGGCCACCACTTAATTTTCCTGCAGGTAAAATCATTAGCCACTTTCAATGTCTCATGTTTGATTCAGGCACAGTTGCAACTCATCCCAAACAAAGAAATATAAGCTTGGATATGGTCTGAGCTTTATGCTGGTACTGTAGATAATGCTCAACAGCTGAGTTGTCTGATTTATTTCTTATATTTCTCTCAAGTCTCCTGGTTAAAATATACATTTTATAGAGGGTAGAAATAACATGCAAGGAATAATTATTGTGACTGCAGGGAGAAAATTCCAGAACCAGTGCTTATAATAAATTTACAATTACTTATATCAACTTGGACATTAGTTTTATGATGTGTTAACCAAATAACATACTTTGTTAGGGTAAAAAGGCTTCCTGTTACTAAAAATCATTGTCACTTTCCTATAAGCTGAGATTTAATTTTCCACAGATGCCCAACAATGGGGTGAGAAGCAGTTTCGATAGCTAAATTTCTCTTAGGTCCCCTATTATCAGTGGGCCAAAATAATTGGTCACAAAAATTTTAATGGAATATCTAGCTATGCATTTTTTCCCTATATTCCTTTGTTCTAATCATTTCCCTCTTTTATACTTGTGGTTTGTGAGGATGAACATGTTGCTTCAAACCTAATCCCTTTTTTTTTCAAACCTAATCCCTTATATACCTAAAGTCCACTTGACTATTTCTTAATATCAGATCTATTTATCTTGAGAGTGTTCTCTTAGTATACAAACCAGTCTTTTCTCCTTATCTGTTTATCAGGGCCCTACATACCTATTTATTCTTTTTTTAAGATTTATTTATTTATGAATACAAAAGCTGGGGTACAGGCTAGAGGTGTGGGGGATGAAATGATTCACCAGAGAGAGTGGGGAGTAGAACAGGCAGATCTACTGAAACACACTACTGAGGGGAGCAGCGGGTGAGGCAGGAGAGGTCTGCTGTGCCATGTGGGTAGCTCCCTGGCTGGCTGGGAATCGAACTTGTGCTTCAGTGGCTGGCGAAAGCTTGATAGTGCTGTTTTTAACCCCTGCACCACCAGGGAGGCCCCCTATTTATTCTTGAAGTCCTTCCATATGGCCCTCTTGACATCTCTCTGAATTATGGACCTTCTACTTACACATATACCCTTAGACTTCCCCTAAAATGTTATTATAAACTTATCATTAACTAAAACCTACTTTTATTTAAAGAATAAACAATCTATAACCTTCTTAAAGAAAGTTTCCTTAATATTTTACATCCCTTGTTTTTTGGTCCTGTGAAGTCAATCCACTTTCTGTTTGTTTCCCATTTTTCTGAGACACATCCCACCCAATTATATTCCTCCCTCTCCCATGTCATCATCTGATTATCTCCTTATCACTTCAGATTAAAAAAAGATGTTCATTAAGTTGTTGTATTTTTCTCTGCCATGATTTTGGGGTTTTACAATATTCATGTGGAAAAGCTATCTATATTGCTGGCCATAGAGTTCCAAAAGGTATGAGTCTAAAACTGAATTTGAATTTTGACATGATATTTAATCCCATGGCTTCTAAATTCTGTAGGCTTAGTGGGTTTACTGGCTTGGTCATTCTTATTGCTTACTAATTTTGTACACATCGGCAAGTGAACTCCTGATTGCTCACGTTCTCACTATCATTTCGCTTGAAATTTTCACTGAAGCACACACTGCATCTTTTGAATTTTCTCCTGTTGAATTTCCCATGAGAGAAACATTTACCATGTTGATACCTTGTGAAAACATAATCATAAAATACTGGGACTTCCACAATATAACTCATTCTAAAATTTGTCTCTTTCTCCACATCCCTCATTAATATTTTCCAGTTTCTGTATGACAGTTCCTATACCACTTCTTAGATATACACTTTTCACACTCTCTGCCTGGGAACTGCTAAACTCATCCTCCAAGACCACATTAAGTCTATAACTTTAGTTATATATTTTTATGACTCTCCAAAAGATTTGGTACTTCAACAAATTCTTCAACATTAATCAGATATATTGATTCCTCTAAATATATATTTTTTTCTGCATCTCCACCAAATAGGACCCTCAGTGGACTGTAAGTCCTCAAAGGCTGGGACTATTTTAATCACAGTGACATCTTTAGTGCCTACCTTAGTAACTAGCATCTGTAGATTGTTAATATATTATTGTTATATAAATGCTTGTGAATTTTAGTCACTTTTGGGCAAATCACCATAAACTTTCATTAGGATTGTTAAAGGTTAAAATTTACTAGACTCTCCATCACTATTAACATTCCTGCAAGAGTTTACTACAAATGACATTAGGTTTTCCATATGCAACTAACAAAATCACTATGCTAAACATCTGGAATAGGACAAGATAGTTTATCAACCGTGCAAAGCTGACTTTGGTCAATATAGAATAGCTGATTCTCGGTTCCAGTTTCAGTTTTTCTTTTTTGGGTTCAGAACTGTATAAACAACAAATTGTGAGCTTTTAAAATGAAATTCAAATTTGCAATGAAATGAGTTCAGAAAACTTGGGGTAAGAGTACCTTTATATCTGTGTTTCTTGAAAAGTACATATCAAAAGGGTGTTCTTGAAAAATTAGTTTGCATAAACGAAGTTTGTAATAGCTATTTTAATTTTCATTATCCTGTAGTTACTATTTACAACCAATAAAACAGCAAACATATTAGTTTAATTCAGAGGAAAAAAAGAAAAGCAGCCATTTTCGCTTCTTTATTGAGATGTAATCCTTTCTCTCACTCAATTCTAAAAGGAAAAAATAACTCAAAACATGAAAAACATAGATTTGCTGAATTTACATAGAGGTGAAGCTAAAATTGCATATATCTGAATTAAAAGCTTCAAGCTTTAAAATAAAATGGTCTGTGGTAAATGAATATAGAGATAAAAAATAGAAAGTGAAATTGATACACCTAAGTACCAACAAAGAAACATTGATACATTGCCTCATTTAAAATTAAAAGTAACCATTTTTCCTTAGATTAGAAACTGCAATATATGGAAATGATATATTTTTAAATAACTTTACATTGATAACATGACAGTTGTATCAATTATTATATATATAAAACCTTAGAGATTAAGATAACATTCTGTGTAAAAATGGCAATTGAATTTTAATTTTACAATGTCATCAATTTCTAGAAGAAGAAACTTTCATTTATTGGGGTGACCTGATACCTATCAATTTATGAACCAAGCTCTTACACTATCACAGGCTGGTTCTGTGTGTAGGATGCTGAAGAAGCATAAATTATATGAATTTCCCATTGAAATGGATTTACTTGATTTTAAAGGATTTTTAGGAAACTAGTTCTAGGACAAATTTCCTCTTGGAGTTTTAGTTCTACCAGAAGAAATCACAGACTAAAGTAGGCAGATCAGTGTTTTCTGAAGGAGGTTTTTAATCCTAAATGAAATTCAAAACTAATATAAAGAGTTTATGGAAATACTGACTTTGATTCAGAACCATATCTACCACAGCCATTTTGTCATCCTTCCCTACATTTTGTAGCTACTTCAAAACTTGAAGGACTATGTTTTTGGGGTTTTTTTGGGGTTTTTTTGGGGGTAAATTCAATGTTATGAAAATGATGTTTTAAAGTCATGTGTTCACAACAAGAAAATTGAAATGTTGTTATCATTGTCCTTAAAGGCAACTTCAATTCTTAAGACTCACAAAAAACCCAAAATCTAATTCTCAAGTCTGTCTTCACTTTAACAAGTTTGCTTTTGATTTCATTATTTTCAAATAAAAGATGCGGTTGGTTTCAGATGAAACTCTTGGATTTACTTCTCTTTCCTCTAGAAAACTACGCAGATAGCCTAATTACACATTTTTTTTAGGAACTGCGTAAAGTATAAACATTCAAAATAAACTGTTGGAAATATTCACTTGAACTCAATTTCCTTTAAAGCAGTCTGGTTTAGCCCAGTGCTCTTCAATGGGTCATTTGTTATGTCAACCCACTATGGAGTACATCAAAGGAGCTTGTCACTAATTGATTACATTTCTTTACCACCATGATTCACAGCACTATAGGGACTATTACATAACTGTTTGACTTTTGCAAAACTGTGAGTTTAAGTAAACACAATTCTTTGTTATTATGATCCCTAATGGGCATATGCACAGTAAGTATCTTGGTATGTAACTAGATCTTGCTACATTGTCTATCTGACTTGTGACTCAGAAAAATCCCTCTTTTGAGGCAACTGGAGTTCTGGGGAACAGCTGCTGATCTCACATTGAAATTAAAAACATTTGAGTTGTTTTGATTTATGTTAGCTCCCATGGGAAGGAAGAAATGAAGAATGGATGCTTCATGTAAACAAAATACCATTTCTCCAAGATGTAAAGAGAAATTGTTCCAAATATTGGAATATGGTGAGACTCTGTTACTATATTGTTGGAAGGAAGACTAACAATATCCTAATAAACCAACTGCCAGAATTTTCCTTTAATCACCGTTGTTCTGGAGGTGCAACTTTATGATCCCATGTCCGAAATTAAGTTTGTGTAATATTGTATATGTTGTAATGGAATTCAACCAGCAATGAAAATTTTTAAAGCAATGCACTCTTAGGAAAGCATAAGAAAATCAATTTATCTTTTCTATAGGAATTCTTAAAAGAGAAAGTCCAATGTTTTAGACTTCAGAACTTTCTATATATGAAACCATTTGTATAGGAATTAGTAAAATAAATAGAAATAATGTTCTTATATTGATAATGCTTTAAATTAACTACTATATATTTCTGTGATATGAATATACACACACACACACACACACACACACACACACACATATATATATATATATATATATATATATATATATATTTCAATGCCAGTTTACTTTATATACCCCTGGATGGGAAGAAGGCACTTTTATGAGCAGATCTTAGGATGTTGTGACAACAGATCATAAAGAGCAACCTATAACCACACAGCTGGCATGATTGACTGGCAACACAGGAACAAAAAGATAGGATTTAAAGGTATGATCCCCTCCTCCCCCAGCTAGCTAATTCTGTACTCCTTATTTAAGGCCCCCTTCCCTGACCCTGGGAAGATTGTGAAGAATATCAAGGACATTATAAATGATAATATGCCTCCCCTCAGGAAGCAGGGTTTAAAAGTCAGAATTTTTCAGTAGTCTATGTTGTCTATTTTCTATTTTATGATCCCTTTGAAAAGACTGAGCCATTCTTTTTACTAAATAGCAAAGAAATATTACTTTAGCATGGGAGTAGAATTATTCTACTTTAGCATGGGAGTATGAATGCTCTGAAACAATGTCAATAATTATCCTTAAACTTCTCTTGTCTTAAAATCACTGGGGATTATTTTTTCATTTCTATATTACAGGTTAAAAGTCTGTAATTTTAAATTTTTCAGAATTTAAAGTTAACATGTTTTAAGTGCAAGTTTTTCATTAAACCAGCTATCCAAAAAGCTTGAAATTCATTTGGATTTTAATTATACTGATAAAGGAATTCCATTTAACTGAGTAACCTATGAAAATTTTTATTTGCAAATAAATTTTCTTGAAGAAGGGAATTACAGGTTAAAAAGCCCATTTCTGCCAAAATATCTGAGTTCTACAAATATTTCAATATGACAACTATCTACAGGATGCACAAGATATGTATATTTTCTTTGAGTTCATTGTAATGAAAACATGTTTACATTTAGCATTCATAAAGAGTTAATAAACACAAAAATGTTGGATACTTGGCTACATTGGATTCTTCTATTCCTGTACATTATGACAACATAGTGAGTCATTTGAAATAACAAAGTATCAGTCTTTTCATCACCAAATGCATTTTATCAGATATACTGAAATTTAGATCACATTAGCAGAGTCCAGTCTTCATAATCTCAAATAATGTCCTTACACATAATGGGATTTAAAGAAAAGAACATGAGCTTTGGAGATAACAGAGACCTGCTACGAATCCTAAATGCAACATCAATGTTGCATCTAATGTGCAGCAAATTACTTAATTCTTTTTGCCCCAAATTCCTCACCGGCAAAGGGTATTAGTAGGTGGCTTACTGGGAATTATGAAGCTATGTAAAACATTTGGCTGAGTTCCTGACACATGGTGAAGGTGGTGTCATTAACATTTTCTACAGAAATAAGCCACACATGCTACAATATATGCTCTTTCAAAGGCACAAAAATTTTTCAAAATTAATGCTGTTTCTATTGCTTCCTTGATAAAATAAATTAAATTAAAAAGTATTTGCCAAAGAACATACTCATTTTGGGAGGAATATTATATGTTAATTAAATTAGTTTCTATAGTTGTAAGAAATTAAAAGGAGAAAATAAAACAGATTTTTTTTCACATTTACATGAGTTCTGAATTTTACAAATTCAATGAAATCCTTCCAAAAGTCTGCAGAGGGCTTGAAATTATAAATAAGAGTAGATGGGTACTTCTGAATCAGGACTGAAAGTTGAACGTAGTAAATATCAACTAGAAACTTTATATAGTTGAAAATAAAAACAACATAGGCACAAGATTATAGTAAATTCTCTTAACATCATTTAAGCCCTCAGATTATTAATTATATAACAAGCGAAATAGAATCAAACTAATATTATACAAATGAAATGAGGATTTCATTTTTAAATGAAATAAATATCTTACAAAGAATATATGATATGGTGAAATGTGATTGAATGTGTAGATTTTTATTTTATACACTGTCTACAGGACAGATAGTGTATTTTTTTTTTTTCCTATTAGAAGACTTAAGTTTATACTTTCCTTGGGGTCAGGGTAACTAAATTCTTTATGCAAAGAAACACCCCTTATATACAACAATTTAAAAATCTAGGCTTACAGAAAAGTACTATTTGCAGCTTTTCTACCACTGAGGTTCTTCTACTAAGAGTCAATATTTACCTTTGTTCATGCCTATTTAGCTCATTTAAAATATTCATATGCAATCCAATACATGGAAATCACTAACACAATTTCCAGAACAAGAAACAAAGGATTATTCCAATGGGTGGGAATAGATAAATGTTCCAAAACAACAACAACAGAACGACTTTTTTCTCTCCAAAATTTGGGAACTGTTCTTTAACCATATTAAAGCAAAAAAGACATACCTTGAAAAATAAGAAACAGGAGCTAAACCTGGAAATAAGTTTTAGGGGAAAAGATTTCTAACTCCAAAAACTAATAAAATTGAATCTTAGTGACCTGCCTGTTATTTTAGAATGAGTACATAAAATGTTATCTCTTTAGACTGTAAGAGTTCTACTCATTCACCCAGCAGCCACAATATTGCCTTTGTATGAGCTACATTCCACAATACTCAACCAAGAGATAAGTAAAATGGTTAATGAGAACAGATACACCATGCAGGATTTATTTTTGGCTAAAGTAAAATGAAGGGGCCAGACAAAATTCCAGGAACTGAATGTTAGCACAGGAACTAGATCCACCATACACTCCTGAATAATCTAATCAAGCCCTGCTCTCCTTTGCATGTATAACTCTGCTACCTTCTGCGCATGTCCACTTATACACTGCTTGCCACCGACATGGTTCATTCAGCACAAAACAGTGATGAGAGTGACAATGACATTCTCTCTAACTTACACTCTGCTTCTGAATATAACCTTGAAAGAAGTCAAAATGCTTAAACATACTAGGCTATAACATCAACTTCTATTTAGTTTTTAGCACTAGATATGTAATAAGTATATTCCCCAAACAATCTTTTACCAAAGTTAAATATCACCCTAGAAGTGCCCTCCTGACTTTTCATTTTAGAATAGGGATCTATGCATCCTAGACTGTGTGGAACTGGGAAAGGGTTGTACCCACAGCCAGAGGTGAGCTGAAAAGCCCCCGCAAGCCAGGCCCCATCTGGCTGACAGTCAGAGCCCAGAGGGGGATCCAGCCACTGCCGTGGCAGACCACGGGTACAGGGAGTGCCCTCCTTATTCACCATTTTAGAACAGGGATTTTTGCATCTGGAACCCACCTAGACTGTGTGGAACTGGGAAAGGGCTATCCCCACAGCCAGAGGTGAGCTGAAGGCCCCCACATGCCAGGCCCTGCCTGGCAGAGAGTTGGAGCCCAGAGAGGGATCCAGTGATTTGGAGCCCAGCAGATGATCCAGCCACTGCCAGGGCAGCCTGTGGGACCTCAAGGCCCACCTCTGGAATTAAACATATACAGAAGTAGGAGATTTTCTGAAACATCAACCATTAACATATCCACAGTAACACTGCCCTACTGGACTTCTGGCATAACAGTATTGGACTCGATTGGACCACCAGTTTCCGACATCCCAGAAAGAGCACACCAAAGAGATGCTGGCCAGTACCAGTGACACAGTGTCCCAACACATAGGACAAATTAGAAAACAAGCAGCAGGGAGAAGAAAAATTACAAGCAACCAAGCCCATCCCCAGGGAAAAGACACACCACAAAAAGACAATCAGACACCAAACTGCCACAACAGTGACCTAGAGGAACTTATTAGTCTTCCCAATAGAGAATTTAAAGTAGCCATGATTAAAAAATAAAAATACATCAACTCCTCAGTAATTTGACTTAGGAAAAACAGAAAGAAAAAGACTAAAAAAGACACTCAACAGAGTAATAATTATATAAATACACAAATATTTTCCCATGGGCTGGTGAGAAGAGTATGTTCCTATCCTTTTCAAAATAGCTATAATAAAATATGCTGAAAACATAAAAAAAAAATAAAGTAGCCATGATTAAAAAACTGAAAGAAGTCAAAAATGATATGGGAAAAATAATCAGTGACCAGATAATGAAATTAAGTCCCTAAAGAGGGAAGTAAAAGAAATGCAGGAGATCAAAGGATTAATGGAGGATTTAAAGAACTCTGGGAAAAGCAATGAAAGCAGAACAGATGAAATGGAAGAACAAATAAGTACTCTCAAAGATACAGAAATAAAAAGAACCAAAACAGAAAAGGAAAGAGAAGTGCGAAGGAAAAAGATTGAAGAAAGACTTTGGGAACTATCTGACTCCATGAGGAAAAGAAATAAGAGTTATAGGAATCACAGAAGGAGAGGAGAGAGACCTAGGAAGAGAGAAAAATATTCAAGGAAATAATTGAAGAGAACTTCCCCTATGAAGAAGGAGCTGAAAATAGACATACAAGAAGCAAGAACACCAAACTTCCATGATGAAAGGAAAAATACAGCAAGACACATAATAGTAAATCTCCCAAGAATCCAAGACAAGGAAAAAATAATGAAGCTAACAAGAGGGAAGAAACAGATAACATATAACAGAAAACCAGATAACAGGAAACAGATAACAGAAAACCAATCAGGCTGACATCAAATGTCTCTGAAAAAATACTATGGGCAAGGAGAGAGTGGAGGGACACAATCAACAAACTCCAAGACAACAAATGCCAACCACAAATACTCTATCCCACAAAGCTTTACTTTCTCTATGGAGAAAGAATAAAGACCTTCCCAGACAAACAGAAACTCCGGAATTTCATTACAACTAAACCCCCACTCCAAAAAATACTACATGGAGTCCTAAAGCCAGAACCAACGGAGGGGTGAATAAGAATGAAACAAAACAAAAAAAATAAAAAAAACAAAAACAAAAACAAAAACAAAAAAACCGGAGAAAAGACAAAATGGCAAATACAGACACTAACATATCAATATTAACTCTAAATGTAAATAGACTAAACACTTCAATAAAAAGATACGGAGTTGCAGGCTGGATTAAGAAACAAAACCAAACCTTTTACTGTCTCCAGGAAACACATTTAACTACAAAAGATAAAAATAGATTGAAAGTAAAAGGATGGAAAACAATCCTACAAGCAAATGAACCAAAAAAGAAGGCAGGGACAGCTATACTTATATCAGATAAAACAGATTTCAAACTCAAAAAGGTAAAAAGAGACCCAGATGATCACTACATTATGATCAAGGGGACAATACTTCAAGAAGACATATCACTCATCAACATATACTCACTAAATGAAGGAATATATATATATATATATGTATATATATATCAGGCAACTATTATCATCTCTGAAAACAGACATCAGAGAAAATGCATATGTAGTAGGAGACTTCAGACACCACTATCAACAATGGATAGATCAATGAGACAAAAAATAAGTAAGGACACTAAAGCTCTAAATAAGGATCTAGACCTCATGGGCTTAACAGACATCTATAGAACACTAAACCCAAAAATATCTGAGTGCACATTTTTCTCAAGCACACGTGGATCATTCTCCAGGATTGGTCACATACTGGGACACAAGGCAAACATCAACAGATACACCAAGATTGAAATCATACCCACCACCTTCTCAGACCATGAAGGCATCAAACTAGAAATGATCTATAAAAAGAAGGCAAGGAACCCTCCTACCTCATGGAGATTGAAACCCACACTACTGGGAGACCATTGGACTAATGAGGAGATCAAAGAAGATATTAAGAAACACTTTGAGTTGAATGGCAAGGAGGACACCAATTTCCTAAACGAATGGGACACAGCAAAAGCAGTAATAAGAGGAAAATATATAGCAATACAGGCTCACATCAAGACACAAAAAAGAACTCTAAGAAACAACCTAACACACATCTCAAAGAACTAGAAAAAGAACAACAAAAACCCCTAAAACCAGTAGAAGAAAGGAAACAGTAAAAATCAAAGCAGAAATAAATGAAATAGAAATAAAAAAAGAAAACAGTCCAAAAGATCAATGAAACCAAAACTTGGTTCTTTGAAAAAATAAATAAAATAGACAACCCCCTAGCCAGGCTCACAGAGGAAAAATGGGAGAAAGCACAAATAAATAGGATCACAAATGAAAGAGGAGAAATCATAACAGACACAGCAGGAATGAAAAGAATAATCAGAAACTACTATGAACAGTTATATGCAAACAAGCTCAGCAATCTAGAAGAGATGGACAAATTCCTACAACTCTACAATCACCCCAAGCTAGATAAAGAAGAAATAGAACACCTAAACAGATCAGTTACAAGTAGTGAATTTGGAGCAACACGAATGGAGCTGGAAGGGATCATGCTCAGTGAAATAAGCCAGAAAGAAAAAGAAAAATACCATATGGTCTCACTCATAGCAGGAATTTAGAAAACCTAAATAAAGGTTCAGGAAAAAGACCAATTATAATAAATTAAAAATCAAAATCAACAAGCAACTATAAACCAAAGACACACTATGGGGGGAGGAAGTAGGATCAAAAACAAGGGGGTGAGAATTGTATGGGGACTATAAGCAAGATGAAAATGCATACAATGTGCAAAAATGAAAAATGATGTAAAATATATAAAATGAAAAATAAATAAATAAATAACACCCTGAAGCTCACAGTCAGAGCATGATTATTTCTACACTTTCTGTGTAGGTATTTTTTTTTTTCCCCAACAAATTGTAATCGGTTGCCTCAAAAAGTCAATTTGGTTGTCCTTCCTTCTAAAATTCATTTTGATTGAACTGATATAATAAAATAAATATTATACAGGATAAGATATTGAACAGAAATCATCATTTAGAAACTAGAAATATTAGAAAAGAAGCAAGAGCTTTTCTATGTTGAGTTTAATTTTTATCTACTGTTCCGTGTTGTAAATTATAAAATATTTTATAATGGAAGATAAAATATTGTTTCACAAAAGACAAAAGGATATATTATCACTATCACCTATCACTGCCTTAATTGGCATTGCATGAAGAAATGATCAGGCAACATGGGTTATTACTATGAGTAATTAAATGTGGCATGGGGTGTGATTTGCAATTCTCCATTCAAATAACTATAGAGAAAGTTTGAACTCAATCAGTGGTAATTTTTGTTTCACTCATAATTATGGAGATTATAATCCTATTTTGCCAAGTGTGAAAAACTACTGAGGAAAATACCAAAATCAATTTAACTCCAAAAATTGCAGGCAGGGTAAAGGAAAACGAAACTTCTGTCATATGTTCTAAATAGAACCATGCAATACTTCTCAAAGAATGGGGAACAAGCTTTTCTTGATAACTCTCATTTTTAATGTTTAAACAAATATCATTTGTCTTAAAAACATGAAATGAACTTTTAGGTATAAAAGTTCTTTAATGATGGAAAGTGTTCAATATGTACAGTAAGTGTTTATAACAGCTCTACTTATAATCATCCATCTTATATGTAATAATTATAAGCTAATTAAAATAATAGAAAGTGGAATCATTAATCCAAGTTAACTTCTTTCTGCAATGAATTTATTTTATCCTGAGATTGGATTAATACCAAATTAAGTAACTTTCCTTGATTGGATTGATTATAAGATTATATTCAATCTAGAATGGCAATAAAGACATAGGTGCATCTCAGAAAAATGGAACAATCATACCTTTCATTCAAATACTTTCTTGAGGTAAATCGACACATTATAAACTACACATATTTAAAGTGTAGAATTTGATCACCTTTGACATAAGTATACAGATATGAAACAGCATCGTCAAAATAAGGAACATAACTATCATTCCTAAATGTTTCTTTGTGTTTCTTTATTTTATTTTATTTTATTTTATTTTATTTTATTTTATTTTATTTTATTTTTTATTTATTTATACAAGCACTGGGTACAGTTAGAAGCGTGGGAGGGTGAGAGAATTCACCTGAGCCGGAGGGGAGCAGAGCAGGCGGAAGGACCGAAGTACACTGCTGAGGGGAGCAGCGGGCGGCAGGAGAGGTCTGCGCGCCATGTGGGACCCTCCTCCGGTGGCCAGGGAGCAGCCAGGGATTGAACCGGCGTTGCAGAGGCTGCGGCCAACTTCGCAACCCTGCGCTCAACCGCTGTGCCACCGGGGAGGCCCTCTTTGTGCTTCTTTATATTACTTTTCTTTTTTTAAAGATTTATTTATTTATGCAAATAAGAACAGGTTACAGGCCAGAGGTGTGTGTGTATGGAGGGGGTGAGAGGATTCACCAGAGACAGAGAGGGGAACAGAACAGGCAGATTGACTGAAATGCACTGTTGAGGGGAGCAGCGGGCAAGTCAGGAGAGGTCTGCAGCTCCATGTGGGTTGCTCCCTGGCCAGAGATAGAACTCGTGCTGCAGAGGCTGCGGGTAACGTCATAGGTTGCACCCCTTGCGCCACCATGGAGGCCCGTATATTACTATTTTCTAATCCTTGTCTTGCCCTTACCATGCCAACCAAACACTAATCTACTTTTCGTCACTATTCACTAGTTTGCATTTTCAAATTTTTAAGTTGAATCACATAACATAAACTTGTATTTTCCTAGCATCTTATATTTAGCATAATAATTTTGTGAAACACCTATAATTTGAAGTGTATTAAGAGATCATTCCTTTTAATTGCTGAGTACTATTTCATGGCATGGATATATCAAATTTAATCCATTATTATGCTGAAATATATATGAGTAGTTTTCAGATTTGGATGATTGTAAGTAGAGCTATTATGAACACTTATGTACATAAACTTTGTATGTACATATGCTTTAATTTATTTTATGTACATACTTCGAAGTGGATTGTGTAGTAGCACATCTTTCACTGTTTTTGAAGTTACCAACTTGTTTTGTTTTCTAGAAAGTTACAGTCTCTTTAGAAGAATATGAGTATTCCATTCCTTTTACAGCCTAGGTAATACTTGGTATGATCATTGCTGTTTTTTTTTTAAGTCATTTTATTATGTGTGCACCTACTTTAATTTTCCTTCAACATCATAAAGTCTCAATGGGAACATTCACTTACTAACAGCTTCTAATTCATACTTGGAGGCAAGTTGAGATTTATTCCTTCATTATGTTTAAGAATTGCAAAGGACAGGATTCTACTCTAAAACAAGGCATTATAGAAAATATTTGCATAACACAATAAATAAAAGCAATATGTATGACTGTTTCAAGCTTCAGAAGTTTGCAATGCACTTCATATTTTTGATATATAAAATTTTGCAAAATGAGGGTTGTTATTATTACTGGAACATACTAAGGAAGCTGTGGCTGATAAGGGTTAACTTGTCCAAAGGTCAATGATGAAAAAGTACAACTCAAACTTTTCCACTGATATTAACATGAGAATGACATTCTCATGTCAGCATTAGAAAAACAAAGAATATTAGTAACTATTAGTTTATAAGAAATAGAAAAAAAATTCCTCACATGTTAAATTTTAAATGCGTAGTTGAAGGTTTAGAAAATGGAAAAGTGCTAGGACAGCAGCTGGAAGATGTGTTAAAATTTGAATCAGTTTTGCAGAGCATTTGATCTCCATAGGGTTACTGAAACAAATATGCAGACGCTTAAAATTAGTAACAGGCTATAAATCTGAGATAGTTTTTCTTAGCACATTAAGCACGCTGAAACTGACTGAATAAACCTTTTTAACAGAAAAATACACAAAAACTATAGAGTGTATTTGTAGTGCCCTCTTTGAATTTCTTTTACGAATACAGCCTTTTTATACTAACATCATTCAAATGAGTACTTCATGACAGTTGTAAAAATTCTATTACATATTCTTGTTAGTGGTGCCAGGAGGAAGGGAGATAGGTATAAACAAAGTAAATAACACTGAACTCAAAAATCAGAAGTTCAGATTTCAATCTGGCAAGCATCATTTCATGAGATCTTTTCTCCTCAAGACATCAATATACAGTATTCTTTCATTCCGGGGACAATCACAGCATTCAACATCATATTTCATCTAGCGATAAGGTAGTTTGAAAATCTTGGAACAGTTTCCCAGAAGGGATGGAAACATTAAATAGTAAAGCAATTTTCATTTACTAGAACCAATTAAAGGGCAAAACAGAAACTTTATTGTAAACATCATTTTCAATTACCTATAACACTCCATAAAAAATGTAAAAGGAGTACTTCCACATACGTCGCATGGCTGGCACAGATAGTTCAAAATTTATTATAAAGCTTATTCAAGGTAAGTTTCTTAAATGCTTCAGACAATTGTTCTTTTCAACATAAAGATGGATAGAAAAATTAAAAGTAGGAACAACTTTTCACAGCAAAGACAATCTTTATTGTCTTTATTTTCAGTTCTTCAGAGAAAAGTGAGGGGGGTCAGGAAAGCTCAGAATTCAAGGAAGTGCTTGCAAAAGTCATTCCCTTGCCTCTCCAAGACATTTCCTGCTTGAGAGATGTGGAGTATGGATCAGCCAGTGTTATCTGAGCTGATCTGTTTACCTCAGATTGTAAATCACCTCAGTGTATCTGAGCCCTGGACACCTCTGAGATGTACAGTTCAGCCTATAGACATCCATTTACGGGCCTTTTTTTTTTTTTTTAAAGAGAGAAATAAAACCCTTATGCAGTTAGGAAAAAACGTGTTTACACAACCGAATGATTTCACATCTGGTGAAATTCAAGCTGCCATTCTTTAAAAACAACCCTGAAGTGTACTGGTCAGAAAATAGTGCAGTGCCTTTTAAAATAGCATGGGAATATGAGCTGAAATAAATTCAGCATTTTAATTGGTGGCCTAATTCCTTAACACATTTTAAAATCCATTTCTCTGACAAATCCAAACTTGTTAAAATTTTTTCATTAGGTGAAATTATAGCATTACTGTAACACAACCTATTAAATATTATATATAAATATATTAAATCAGAACAATAAATATCTTATTAGAATTTTTGACAGTTATTTCAATGATGTATTTACAAAGTAGGGAATCACCTGGTAAAATGTCAAGTAGATAGGAAATTAGCAAATAGAAATAAAATAGATTTGTCTGTTGACTTGGGTTAATTGCATTAGGAAAAGTCCATTTAGTGAATTGACTTTCTTTGGAAGTAGTGCCTATGTTGACATGAATAACATCACAGTAACAAAACACAGGAAAAAAAAGAAATTATAAGTAATATTTGCTCACATGTAGTGGAAATAACCTTACATTTGAAACCATAACCCTGATTTAAATTCACTTTTTTCGATCCTCTTTATAACAATGTGTATCCTGTTTATTGGTGAAATAGTTCCAGAATCTGTCTCTAATTTCACACCCCTGAATTCTCCATGCTGACTACTCTAAGGAGGAAATACTCTCTTTATCAGGTTACAAGAACAACAAACATTTTGCCTCCTTAAATGTTACATTATTTTCTTATAAGTACTTGTAACAATGTTTTCCCACTGACAAACACATGCCCTAATTAATTGATAATATACAAATTGCATAACTTTTGTTTGTAATGTAAAGAATAGGGGAAATAAAAATTCAAAGGAAAAATACAAATGAACAAATTGCTTATCTACACACTTTAAAGAACTTAAGTGAAGGGCAGAATTGGACTTTAAAGTGGCAATTTAATGTAGTTTATACTTATACACACATTGATTTTCAACAATTCACACTGGGAACTTACATTAATGTTACCCTTCAATGTTAGTTAAATTAAAAAAAAATCTTAAAACAATTAAAGAACTTAGATTAGGGACTACAACTGGAACAAAAAACAAAAGAAAATATACCTTTGCATGTGTGTGTGTGTGTGTATGTATTTAAAATATGTAATATTCAGTATGTAAATCTAAACTTCAATTTTCCAGATGTCCCACCAAAGACAAGCATTGACACTATTTTCTCTTTCACTCATTCAACAAATGCCCCTGTGGGGTATCTACTATGTATCCAGGGATTTGCCATTTAGTGAGAAAATGGCAGTGAATAAAACAAAGTTGCTTTGCACATCTAGAGAAAAGACACAAGATAATAAACTATTAACATAAATGTCATAATGTGAAAAGCTCAATATGTAGGAGAAGAGCAGGGTGAGCAAGGGATTGAAGTGTTATTTTATATCTACCAGTTTGTGCTGTTCTTTCTGATAAAATGAGAATTTGAAAGCATTATATCTGTCTCCAAATCTGTTATTCAACATTTTGGATTGATCTGTTCTAGGATTAAATTGCACATTGATAAGATGCAGAGTCAACTAAATTCCATAGATAGTTGGTAGTATCTTGAATCTTTAGTCGGATTACCATATTATATCTGGATCTATTCTGACCCTAATATATGAAAAATTTAAAAATAGTATGTTAGTTGTAGTTTCACATTTGGAAAAGAATGATTTTTAAATCTGCAGCAATATTTCTAGGAAATATTTTTTGATGTATGTATATGCACCTACAACTTGTATGTAGCTAAGTCTAAGTTGCAGATTCAATGATACAAAAACAACAAAAACTCACAATTTTATTAAATAGTGACCAGAATGACCTTTAAAAGTTTATAAAGGAAAAATAATCCAAATTTGCTTAGGATATATAATGTTTACATGGGTGCCAAGGACTATAAGGGGACACTTCCAAACTAAGGGCTATACTAAACTACAATTTGCTTCACATTATCAAAATATTATTTTTTTTCATTAAGAAATTAAAATAAATTGCCCCAACATCATTTTCTGTCTACAACAACAATAGCCATATAATATAGATATTAAATAAAGACAAACTCTAAATCTAAAATTTAGACACAATTTTCTCTGGTTCATATCCAAACATATAAATTTAAATTGTGCTTCTTTGAAGCATATTTAACTGTAGTTTTACTTTTTTCTTCTTCTTCTTTTTTTGCATAATGGCATTCACTTGAGCATTCACTATCTAATAAGGTGCACACCAGGACCCAAGCAGACCTCCTTTAGGCCCTGAAGGGTAAAGGTTTTGTATCACTTCCAGATTTTCAATTAGATCCAAATTATAACATGCCTCATTTAAAGCTACAGGAATATCAACCCTGTCAGCACTACTGGACCATAGCATGTCTGTCTTAATTAGATCTGATTAGTTCTAGGCCCAGCTCACATTGTGTACCCAGACTCTGTTAAAAGCTGCTCATCTGCTTGGCAGCTGCTGGCATGGAAGAACCTTATTTATCAAACTGCAAGAGAACCTTATTTATCAAACTGCAAACCTTATTTATCAAACTACCTTCCTCTCCTGGGATGCTGGCTTGTGATATCCCACAGCTTCATAAGATCTACCACGATAAATGCCACTTATCACTGGCAGTATGGTGAAACTGGAGACAGAAATCTCAGTTGCTCAGGAGCTACTGATAGAAGCACTCTGAGCTTGTTCTACTCTCAATTGTATTGACAATTCTATGTAGCTATGTGAAATTTTAAGTTTTCCAGAGACAGATTTGCTCACCCCATGCATTATATTATAAAGCTATAGGAACTAATAATTTTCATGTATTTTCTGAAATCCATTAAAAAAAACACTAAATGTGATCAATTTCACTTAAATGAAACAAACAAACAAAAGAATTTAAATCTCTTGACCAAAGTGTGTGGCATTTTTTGTTTCCAGAAGCCACCAGATGAAAATGTCTACATTGATTTTTTTTTTTCTTTATTTGTTTCAGCGAGCTTATTTCATGAGTAATGGCTCACAAGTCATCGGGCCATCCTCATTTACTCTGATATCTATTTGGGCAGCATTTTGATAATGCCGGAATTAATACTGGGCATTGACATCTCTATCTATAGTTAATGGGCCTTCCCATTTAGTGTGAGTAATAGCTGAGGGATATCTGATTTACTGGTCTTCAGCAATAATAATATTAACATATTGTGGATTTGATCTAAGCTAGATTCAGTTTAAGTGCTTTTATATACAAAATTACAAATATATTCACCCACATAATAATTCTATAAGGAATATGCCAATATTTAATACTATGAAATGCATAGCTTCATTCCACTTTTAAATGAGCAAATCCATACTATATGGGATTAAATAAATTGCCTGAACACCCAGTTATGGAGTTGCAGAGGTAAGATCTGAATTTCTTTCTAACACAATGGGCTTACACAGGATTTATTGAGGCTATAATTTAGAATTCTAGAAATGCGAGTTTTTCCTCAGTTCTATCAGGATTATTTTGTAAAGTAGAAAGTGTAACTATATCTTTGGCCTAATTTTATACCCACTACCTTCTTGTTCCTTAAGCTCTTACTTCTTTTGATTTTTTCACATATTGCAAGTTATGTCATCCCAAGAGCTATAGCTCTACTTGTCTCCTGTGTGTAGAATATTGACAGGATGTCCTTCTCCTTCACATTTTATTACTAATCTCAGTTTAAATCTCACCTCTTCAACATGGCATTCAGTGACCTCCTTGCTCAAAATAGCATCTCCCAATATCAATCGCTCACATTATTCTCTACATTTGAACTTTACCACAGCTAATCCTATCTCCAATTATCCTATCCACTACCTCTTTGGAGTCTAACAAAGTTCATGTAAATAAAGCAATATTGATCTTTTTTTCATGGCTGTTTCCTCTGAACTTAGAAAGGTTATTTGACACAAATATGCTCAATAAATATTTGGTATATGTAAAGTCAGATGAACTAATAAAAGCTAACACTATTATGCAAGATGAAATCTGAAGACGCTAGGTAAGTAGTCATTTATCCAACCTCAAGAAATATAGCCAGAGTCCACAGTCAGTAAGTCCGGCTTAATTTATTGAGCTCCAGGATCCTCACAATGCGAAGAAGGACCAGGTCTCTGATTTGCCTTGCTCTTGTGAACTGATCCCCAATTCAAAGCCCAAACTGGATGTGTGGTTTCCATATCATTTCTTTTTGAGCCTGAAAGCTAGTCTTGAAAATCTGTTTCAAAATATATCAAGCCATCCAGGGCAGACATAACTTTTTTTCCTATGCCCTTTTCCTTACTCCTCCCCATCCCTCTGCCACAGGGCACTGAAGCGGCTTCTGCTGCTAATCATCAGCATCACATTAGGATCTAGCAGTTTTAATCTCTTTTCATGAATTCCAGGTACTTAGCCATTATTTCACAAATTCTTTGCTCTTTTTGCCCTTCTTGATTTTAAATTTTGCTATACTCCAGAATCCCAAAGTTTATTCATTGTCCTTTAAATTTCTACCTCTGAAGATACTCTCCCTGATGATGCAAATCTAAAAACCATTCACAAATGTCACCAAATCCTAAAATCCACTTGAGACCCATAACCTAGTTTCAGACCCTTTCATACAAATGTCCACTCATTTTCACAGAGAAATCAAAGTTTAAACATAATTTATTTTCCCCAGCCCTTTGCCAACATTTTACAACAAATGTTTAACCTCTCAAACTTGTTTTGTACGATGTAATTAGCATGTCCCATACACTCTATTTCTAAAATATGCCTCAATCCACTTATTATTTCCTTTGACACAAACAAGGTTAGAACAATCATCATTGTGCTCTTGAACTAATGTACTATCCTTCCCAATATTGTGCCCTCAAATCAATAGTGAACTCCAGAATGACATCTTCCCTGACCTCCATATTTAGATGTAGATCCCCACATCATGAACCATTTCTAATTTCATCTCCCCATTTTTATTTATTTCAACAGAACAATCCCCTCTAGGGATTATATATTTTATTTATTATTAAAGTCATTTATTGTTTATATTCCCAATTGATTAGGAGTTCATTTTAGTCAATTCAAATGCCCAGAGTATCAATTAGGGTGTAATAATTGTTCAGGTATTACTTGTTGAGTGAATATATGAATGAGAGATGTTATACCTAAATTTTAAACTCTTCTTCAAAGCTAAGTTACTAAACTAAGTCCAAGCTCCTTCATGTAAATAAAGCTATCACAATGAAATTTAAATCAAAACATCAATCATTCCTTTCAGTATCTTCAGGCCTCTCTAAACTTGGAATAGGAGTAATTTAGATTCATGTGGCAAAAGTGACAGCTCAACCTGTTCCCAGCTTGGCCATATACATCCTTGTAAAACTGTCTCCTTTTTTTCAACAATTCAATTATTTAACCTGTGTTATACCTGTTGTAAGTGGATTTAAAACCAAAAGCCTCACATGGTATATTCACTGCTATGTGTTATGGTCTTTTGAGTATGATCATTTCTTTTTAATTTCAGCAGATTAGATGTTACATTACACACACATATACACACATGATTAAAATGAAAGGTAAGTCACTTCATTAGACAAAAATCATTTATATCCTCCAAAATACTGCTTCATTTTTCAGAATTATGATCAAGCATGAAAAATTTCGGTGAATTCCAAATACAGTGACTAAAAACATCATATAATTACTATACTAAAAATATCGGCAGAAAATAGAGTACAAAAATTGTTATGACTTTTCACTAGATAATATGACAAGGGCCAGGTTTAAAAGTACCATCTTATTTCACAAAATTTATCCCCACTTGTAGTGTGCAACTGCTCAAGTGATGAAGACCAATGGATTGTCTGCAGAAAAGGGATTTACAGTGTGAAGCCAAGAAAATTGTATTCTTTCTTCAGCGCTTTTGGGAGCTCTCTTCTAAAACTTTATAAATCCCTTTCTATGCAGTTTAAATAGAAAAGACTGCCAGTTTTTAGTCTTTCTTAATATCTGATCTCCCCATAAACAAGATTATTATATATGGTTAATCTTTCAGAGATTACAAGTTTGTGCAGAGAGATAGAAATAATCCTCTAGCTATTATGTAGATGAAACATTTTTTTTTTTAGCATCATCTAGCTTATTCTGACAACCCAAACCATGCATTGGTGGGAAGTAGGCTCCTGAGAAAACTAATTTCACATGTTGCTAAGTTACTAACCAGTTAAAGAAAACTAGATGAATAAGAAAGATTTTAAAAATGCTTTTATGGTACATCATCTGCACTATGCATTTATGAGACATATTGAAGTTATTTAAAGTTACTTCAGGAAACTAGACACTTGAGGACAAGAAATGAAGATAAATGAAAGAAGATATCAGGTTATAGAGTTACGTTAAACTCGACAACTTAAATTCATAAGCATTATCTGTAAAGGTCTTGTTCCTTTTGCTTGTTTTTCTTCTAATTAAAGTGGAATAAGGCATGACCCAAACTTTAGGTTTTAAGTTGGTGCTACTGCATGCTAAAAAGTTTTGGTTTTGCATATAATTTTTATAATGTGGATTTTTCTTCTATGATTCCATGATTTGACTGAAGTCTCATGAGTTCCTATAAAAGTTTAAAATTGGAGCCATATTAGCTTCACTTGGATTTTGTTATATTTCCTCATAGGCTCACATTCTCTATTTTATTTTAAATTTACATGATGAGTATGCAATAAAAATCTAATATAAACTTCTGAAAATTCTGCTCATTTATGCTTTCAATAAATATTCATTGTGCATACTTTCTCCTAGACTGGTAAAAACAACAACAAAAATCCCTGTTCTTATGAAGTTTACATTTTAGTGGAGGTGATTTTATAGAGCATATAAAGAGATTGTACAGTAGGTCAGATAGCAAAAAGTATTAAGGAGAAAAGTAGAATAGAACAAGGCAGAGGAACAGGAAGTTGCAGAGTTGGTGGATACAATTTTAGAGTGTGGTTAAGAATGTCCTACTTGAGGGCCTCTCTGGTGGCACAAGGGGTTAAGACACAACCTATGAAGCTATCCACAGCCACTGCAGCATGAGTTTGATCCCCGGCCAAGGAGTGACCCACATGGCACAGCAGACCTCTCCTGACTCATCTGCTACTTCCCTCGGCCCTGTATTTCAGTCAATCTGCCTGTTCTGTTCCCCACTCTGCCTCTGGTAAATCCTCACTCCCCCACTGCTGTGGCCTGTACCCCAGTCCTTATATGCATAAATAAATAAGTCTTTAAAAAAAAAAGAATGTCCTACTTTAAAAGTTCTTTGAATAAAGGTGAGAACACAGAGGTAATAAGGGACACTATTGAACATTATGATATTTTGAACATAATAATGACATGCAAGGGGCCTCCCTGGTGGCACAGGCAGTTGAGCGCCACACTGTGAAGCTGCCTGCAGCCTCTGCAGCGTAGGTTCGATGCCGGCCAGCCGGCAAGAATCCCACATGGTGCAGCAGACCTCTCCTGTCTCACCCGCTGCTCCCCTCAGCAGTGTATTTCTGTCAGTCTGCCTGTTCTGCTCCCCACTCTGTCTCTGGTGAATCCTCTCACCCTCCCACGCATCTGGCCTGTACCCTGTTCTTGTATAAAAATAAAATAAATAAATCTTTAAAAAAATAATAATGTCATGCAATCATGCATATTTTAAAAAGATATTCCAGACCATTCTATTGAGACCACATTGAAAGTTAAGGATGAAATCAGGTGACCGTTTTGGAGGCTAATACAGCTAGAGATTGTGGAGTCACAAATTACGAATGTAGAAGAGGTAATTGCAAATAATAGAATACTCTGGATGTATTTTGAAGGTTGAGTGGGCACAATTTGCTAAAAGGATGCATAGTATAAGAACAAGGGAGGGAAAGGAGATAAATATAAGAGGAGGTTTGATATTTTCTTTGTTTGTTTACATGACAAAGAGAAAGAAGTCACTAGCTCTGAGAAGAGGAGATTAAAAGAAAGTCAGCTCAGGAGATATTAGATTTTAATTATCTGTCTAAACTCCAAGTGTGATGTCAAGTAGATAGCTATACAATCTAGAGTTCTGAGGGGAGGTTCAAGCTGGAGATAAACTTTCAGCAATCAAAGTCATAGAGAACAGTTACAATTTAGTGTCTCTGACACAGATCTTCAAAAGAGTGATGATAGAATGAGGAAAGATCCATGATATGAGAAGAATGTATTAAAAATTTTAAAGTTTGGACAGGTGATCAAGTTAACAAAGGCTGAAATGGAGTTGTGAGAGAAAGTGGAGGAGAATCTGAGTGAAAGAAGTGAAAGAACTGTCATTGATAATGTCCAGTACGGTGATGATGGAGAACTGTCTTACATTTTATCCAAAGTGGCACTTATTTTATCAATAGTAATATCACTGGGTTTCTTGATAGGAGTAAATTTGGGATATTGGCAGGGCAAAGCCTGGTTGGAATAGCTTCAGGAAAGAATGGAAATATATCGTTTGGAAACAGTTTTGTGTCACTCTTTCATGGAGTTTGTTAAAATGATAATGGTTCAAAACTGTTTTTTTTTTTAATTTAAGGCATAGTAAAATAGTATGATGGAAACATTTTTATATAAAGAGGGATATTTTTCAGAGTAGAAAAATTTTGATGCTAGGAGAAAAAATGGGGAGAATTGTCAGAGTATTCCAAAGCAGGAAATATAAAGGAAATGTCAGAGAGAAGTAAGAGGCCACTTGAGCTTATTAAATAATTATATTTCTTTACTTATTATCTACTTTCTTTTTGATTTTTTATAATATTATGCCATTATGAGATGAGATATATCAATTGTAAATGCATCCAAATATGCAATTTTTTTGTCACGTACATAGAGAATTAACAATCTTAGTTTCTAAAAAAAACCATGCTTTATCTTTACGGTTGAATTAGAGTTACTTATGATTTATTCCTGCTCCTTTATAAAGAAGTAAACAAATAAGCATTCCTCTTTTCAAAGAGACAATGATCAGTCCTGACATATGCATGGATGCCTTTATGTGCACTTATTTTTATTAAGCATCATGCCATTCTTCATCCTCAGTTTTTAACTATCTTAAATGATCTGCAATGATCTAGCTTGCATACACTGCACACTTGTGCAGTAAGAGGCATTATTCCAAGTATTTTACATATATTATCTTTGGATCTCAGATTGACTTTTATTTGTCATAGCATCATAACATCAGAGTTGAAATATTAAATTGTATTTTGACTATATACATTACTACTCATTCTTCTTAGCTTAGGCCAGCAGTTTCACACTTTAGTAGATCTAAAAATCACCTGACTATGAATACAATCTCCAGAGTTTCTGACTTATCATGATGAACTTAGGGTCTCTAAGTGCATTTTTGAGTTTTGTGAAGCAAATAATGCAGCTGGTCCAGGGATTGCAAACTGAGAGTCACTAATTTAAATAATGAGCATAAAATTTGGATTAATAGCTGCTGGGGCTGTGGCTTACTTGAACAAAATATGCTATCAATCTGATTTAGCCCAAGTGTTCAGGTAGCCTGTGTATAAGCCACATGAATTCAAAGTATTGTGTTACGGATTGTGGTGAAATGACGATATATACACAATCCTCTTGAAAAAGCCCTCAGATTAAAGATGGCCAAAATATCTTTTTGAGAATAATATGGTGAATAAATATAAACCCAAACTGGAAACCTACAAGTATGAATTGATTTGTCAAATTCCCTGTATATACTGTCTACTATTGAAGTTCAAATGAGAGGTTATCAGTCCATTTCAGGAGTTTAAGGAAGGTAGCAAGACACCCAGGATGCTGGAGATGAGTCTTAGAGATTATAGGATATGTCGGCATCATATAGACTAGAAAAAAAAAAAAAAGAAATACAGGTAGATATCGTTCCTGACGAATACCTGCATTTGCTAGCAATGAAATCTAGGTCTGAGAGCATAAAAAAGATCATCAAAAAAGCCATTCCCATTACTAGAAAATATCACTGAATGCATATTTCTTATTTATTGACAGATATATCTTTGCTTGACAGATTTCCCCAAGCACTGTGCATCATTTCACATCCCTCAGAGTGGGGTTGACACTCAGGTACCCAAGAAACTTCCATCAATGAAGAAATGGAGGAACAAATACAAAAGCATTCCATTTAAGATGATTCTTGGTTTTTAAGTATTTCCAAAGCAACAGCAAAACAAGGAAAAATAACTATATATGCATTGAAGTCATATGCATTCATTTCTTTTTCTTTTACATTTATTCAAACTGTGGCATATGAGATGTGTTGGAAAAAATTGGCCACTCTGCTTTAGAAGGCCCTTCAATTATGATTTCAGAATTGTGTGTCAGCTGAAGTCCTAAACATCTACATGCTTTAAATTCTAGTGATTTTAAAATTAGGATGGATTTTTCTTTTGTGAAGGTGAGAGATCTGTACTAATTTCCAATTAAAATGATGAATTAAACATATCATTAGTTTTTTAAGCATTCATTTCCACAGAAAACTATCTCTGCATACATCTGTCCATGCGCACCCTTACTAATTAAATCATCAATCCCAAAGTCAAAGCACAAACAAGACTATTAAATACCATATGCAAAGAGTTTCACAGTATCATACATGAGGTTGAGATTATGCTACCATCAATCTATACAGAACTGACCGTATCTTTGAGTTCATAAAATGTCATATCCTTCATATGATATAGAAATAGAATATCCTTCTTTGCTACTATTTTTATGACCAATTTGTAGGAAAATCAAGTTTTCCTTCTATTAGGAAAGCCCTGGTGTATCTGCAACAGCTGGATTGTGTTATATAGAAGAGGTAGCTCAATTTCTAAATTATGCATTTTCCTCAACTGAGTAGTACAGATGTATCCCCACAGTAGTGTTAATCTGTTTATTGCTTAAGTAAATCCCCAAGAATTTGCACAATTCTCATAATTATTCAGAGTAGACAAGTTATACAAAAATTATACATGTGTAACAAGTGTAGCACTCAAAAAATTAACTGTGAAATTCTATCATATGCTGCATAAATAATGGAACCAGTGGAAAAATAAAGAGTACGTTGAAGGAAAAGCTTGACTGAAAACTAAGATTCCTTTGTCCTCCTCTCACTTGGCCTCACACTGGCCATCAAGCTTCAGATGATAAACACTCTCGACATTTCCCCATTTTCATAATGCCTATTTGTTGCCTCACAGAGATTAATGGAAACCAATATTTCAAGTTCAAAAGACATTTATTTAGCACCTATTATTCTTCTAGGCACTGGAAAGTCAAAAGAAAAATGAAAAGCAAAAAGCAAAACCCAATGACCTGGTTTCATGGAGATGGATAGACAACTCTTATAGAGAGATACTCCTCCACCAACATATATGAAAAAAGACTGCTGAAAGTAATTAACTTGGTAAGATCTAAAACTCACATGATGTGTGACAAAAAGAGAATAGTTTCTCTAGATTCTGGGAAAGCCAAAGAACGTCTCTGGGAAGTGACACTAAATGTGAAATGTGAATAAGGAGAGCTCTGGGGAAGATTTCCCATCAGGGAAATTAAGTACAAAAACTTCAAGGTAGATTTTCAGTGTTGGAAAATGAGCAAGATGAGCACATAGTCAAATTATAGTGAATCAGGAGAAAATAGGATCAGGTAAGGCCAGAATGGAGCATGAGCATGCAATGTCCTGTAACCCAAATTAAAATCTATGAGTTTATTTTTCTGTGAATTCATATCTTTGATCAACAAGAAATTCCAAAGAGTGTGAAGAAAAGAGTTGCATATTCTGATTTATGCTTTTGAGAAGATTATGCTTGGTCTGCCTGCAGAAAATGGTTCTCAGGGAGACAGAATACAAATAAAGAGATCAAAGAGGAAAATCTCACAATCTTTTGGCTGAGAGCTGATGGTATCTTGAGCAACTGTGGTACAAGGGAGAGTAAAAAATGGACAGACCAGGGCTTCCCCTGGTGGCGCAGGCGGTTGAGTGCCACGCTGTGAAGCTGCCTGCAGCCTCTGTAGCGCTGGTTCGATCCTGGCTGGCCAGTGAGGGTCCCACATGGCACAGCAGACCTCTCCTGCCTTGCCCGCTGCTCCCCTCAGCAGTATATTTCGTCGGCCTGCCTGTTCTGTTCCCTACTCTGTCTCTGGTGGATCCTCTCACCCTCCTGCACATCTGGCCTGTACCCTGGTTCTTGTATAAATCAATCAATCAATCAATCAATCTTAAAAAAAAAATGGACAGACCAAGAATCCTTTAACGAGACAAAACTCAGAGCACTGTGTGAGTCAGATGAGAATATCTGCTTAGATTCTGGAAATTCACATTCACTTAGTATTATGATGTTATTTATTCTTATTATTTAGATTATACAAAGGTTATTTGTACTTGAACATATGAAATTAAATATCACAATATTTTAAATATTCCCTATATCCATAGGTCCCTACATTCAAATTCTTAGAATGCTACTTAAATACCCTGGTTTGGCAAACCCTAACATGCTTCAAGTAGTCTCATGCAATATTCCTATACTATTTTATTTATTCCTCCATCCCTCAAAAAAAGACAAGCATCAGCTAATACACTTTGGAGAAGGTCTGATGAGTCATATAAATGTAATCACAATATATAAAACTATTTCCAAAAAGGAAAAATAATATCTTTTCACTATCAAAGAGAATCTTCTGGTTAAAAAACTTACATAACTTTGAAATACTGAAAGGGAATGTGAGTGTGTCTCAAACATTTGGAAATTTAAATAAAGTGGAAAAGTAAGAAATAACTGTGAGAGAACATAAAGAGGGAATCAATTTATAGGTACATTGAGGGCTCTCTTAGAGGACAGCAGGTAATTTTTTCTCTATTATGAAAAACAAAGATTATTTACTTTGTCATTTAAAACTAAAAGTAAATTATATTAATCCTTTTAAAATTATTTGCTTTTGTGATACAACGGAACTATATATGATCATACCTCTCAAGGACAAATTCAGCAAAATGATTGTGAGAGTATGATTTATGCATGGGCAGTTTTCTCTGGTCCTGAACTTCTTGGGTTCAAATCCCAGCTCGTCATTTACTATCTGTGGGACTCCCAGCCAGTCACTTAACCTCTCTGACTCACCCATTCTCCTTCAGTAAAGAGGAATGAATTCATTTATGTATAGCACTTAATATATAATTAGCAGTCAAATCTAGGAACTGTTTTATTTATATTATACACAGTTAATAAAAAAATGCAACGGGAAATTTTAAGAAACGCCAATCTTTGTTGTCTGTTTAGGTCATTTGTGCAACTAAGAGTCTTTAATAGAAGCTATTTAATCAATATTTGAAGATACTTTTGCAGTCCTTTCTTTAGAAATGCTTACATTTCAGGGCTTTGGTGCCTCTGAAAAATTGTCATGTATCCTTTTTAGTGAAATATTATAAATAGGCTCAAATCTAAGAGAAGTGACTATCTTATTATTAAATACAAAATATATATTTATATATTTTTCCACAAAATGCATTTGACAATTGAATACTCAGTGAAACGAATATAAATTACTTTGTGTTTAAATAAAAGAAGACTGGCAGTGTGGCATACATGTTCAAGAAAACATACAGAAATCCATTCAGTAGCTTATTTGATCGGGCTACTTATATTAATGTTAAACTAGGTATCTACCTGAAGAATATAAACTTAAGTAGAGCTCCGGAGTTAATCAGCTTTGCCATATTCAAATCGTACAAACATGTACTTACTATGACCATTAATCAGCATTGTGTAACCGAAGATGGATTTCTCAAAATAAATTTCAACAATATGACTAGATAGCAGAAAGATATGTCATGTCCTCTATCTTGGGAAAATAAATCACCATGATACTTTTTTCATTTGTCAAGTAATACATTTCATAGTCAAAAGGTAAAAAGAAAGAAGAGGCCCCAGATCCATTCTCTGGTGCTCACCAATCCTTAGCTAAGTGTTCATTCTTTGGGAATGATTCATATGACAACCAAAAAGCAACAGATACAATCTGCTTCTTTTCAATTCCTGCTGACAATGAAACAATGGGAACAGTACAACCCAGCATGAAAGAGTGCCTCCTGATCCCAACCCATTTTCATTTTGCTTTGGTGACCTAGAACAATTCAAATTTCCACATAATGAGAGAAGCCAAGCTTTGCTGTCTTTTATGTTATTTGTACAACTAACAGCCTTTTAATCCAATCTATTAAATCAAATTTTTATAAAATATGCAAAATATCGCTTAATAGTTAAATGTGTCCCTTTTTTTTTTGCAACAAAATGGATGGGTTGATTATCACAATCTCTTTTATACAGTGAAAGCTACATTACAAATTATTTTAGATCAAACGAGTCAACATAGGCTTTACTTTAATGTGAATATCTTAGGAGGTCATCATCATCACCTTCCTTGGTGCACACAGACTTCTTCTGGGATATGATCTAACTTCTATTGTCATCTTTGGAAAAAGTGATATTTAAAAAGGAAAATGAGCAGCCCTAGTAAGCATCCATAAAATAATCAACCTTACTTTTCCTAGTTGTCAATTTTAAATATAGGGAGAAATTCGATATTTAAAATGAAAGACACTGTAAAGTATTTTGGCATAATTTTTCAAAAATACTGGCAGGGTGCTTGAGTGAAATGTAATATTGAGGAATTGTACCGAGGCAGAATTTTAAAATAAAATCTTTGAAAATCATAATAAAAGTATATGTATACAAGATCAAGCTATACATAATAAAGATTTACATTCCAAGATCTTAACATTTTAAGATTATGGATTTTTAGGGATAGAGCGACCAGAGAAGAAATATAATATTTAACTTTTTTTTTTAATAAGAATCTCCCTTGAACAGCTGGTTTTCAGGTTCTAGAAGAACTCTTATTTTCCTGGCTAGACCATTTCATCATTATACTATTCCATTATCACAGACATTGCATTTTGATAAAATTAGTTTGCTTATTGTTCCAGTTTTATTCTTTGGACAATAAAATAATCTATCTACACACACTTCCATGTGACAAATCTTGAAAAAATATTTAGTTTCCCTTTCAATACTAAGGATTTCTTACCAAAGTGAAACTCCCCCAACCATTACAAGTTAATAGGTAACAAGAAACTTCCCCCCTGTTTCTGCTTATGAAGTTTGCCAATAATCCTCATATGATGTGTGTCCCAGTTCAAGCCTAAGGTTTAATTTGCTTTATCATTTCCATTAACAAGCGGAGTTTGACCTGGTTTCTGTAATGACACCCTTTTCACTTGGGAATTAATTTCTTTTTGTAAAATACAAATAATAATTTCTTATTCTTTAAAATATGGCAACACTGCCTCGTACACAAAATCATGGTATTTATCCAATTTGAAATAAATGATAATACAGATTATTATCAAATAATTGATAATACTCTATAATACTCTGAAAATTATTAAGTACTGTAAAAGGGGTAGAAATTTATTATTTTCAGTATTTTTATCTCATTTAACACATTCTATTTTTAGATTTTTTTTAATTGTATTTTTTAGTGAGGTACCATTGGTTTACAACATGGTATATGCTTTAGGGGTGCAGGTTCATACTTCTTGGGTTGAATGTTATCATACCACGCCCACCACCAGAGAACCCATAATCCTTCACCATAGCCCATTAGATCCCTTATATGCTTTGCTGCTCAATCCCCTCCCCACCCCTTCTTGTAACCTAAATCAGTCAGATTTCTAGGGTTTGTCTTTATTTAGTTTTGTCTGTTCCAGTATACATTCTATCTGATATATGTCTTTCATCTTTTAACTTACTTCACTTATCATTACTCCTTTCAGTTCCAACCATGTTGCTGAAGATGGTAAGATTTCATCATTGTGACTCGCGTTCCATCCTGTATTCACACCACACCTTGTTCATTCATCTGCTGTTGGGCACAGGTTCTCTATGTTGGCTATTATGAACAGTGCTACAATGAAATGAGGAGTACATATATCCTTTGGTTTAATATTTATGTATTCTTCATATAGATACAGAGGCCTAGAACTGCTGGATCATATTACAGGTTTACTTTTAATATTTGGGAAATCTCAATACTGTTTTCTATAGGGGCTGGACCAGTTTACATTTCAACATTTATTTAAAGATAATTCAGTCTTTATCACATCTGGCTGAATATGTATCTTTTATTCCAGAACTATGTCACATGAGATAAATAATACCAATTATTGTTTGGTGTCTGATATGTCCCAAGCATCATTTTGGTGTTTTACCCATCATATTTTATAATTGAACTTGTAGAGGCAGTATAATTAACTAATAAAGGGAATTCTCATTCTGTACTTAAATAAGATTATATGCATATTCTTGTTATATGCATAGTCTATATGTTCATTGAATTAAATTATACTGACAATTAAAACACATCCTAAAATACAATGTTAGCTCCAAATTTGGTAATATGCGTATTAGGCACATATAATATGCATATATGCCTATTCTATTTATGCATATTCTTACTAAATTTCTCTTACTGGTTTCAGATGACTGTTATCTAGACCAGTAGATTTCAAATGGTTTTCATTGCAACTCAGTTTTTTTTTAATATTATAATTGAGCAAACATTTAGTAAATCTGTATATTCTGGTTGATTAATTATATTTAAGGATACTGTTGATTAAAATGTACATTGGCAAAATTAACCGTTTCTAAGGATGATATAAAAATAAATGGAAATTCTAAAATGTTCCCAGTAGGATATCCTTTATGTATGCTAATTAAAGGCAATGCACATTAAAATATTCTTAAGAAATGACTATTTTGTGGATTGACAAGGTACTACTCAAAGGTCAAATCTGTCCCACAGTCATTTTTATAGAGTCTCTGAACATGTAATGGTTTTCATATTGTGAAATGTTTGGAAGAAATCAAAATTAGAATATCAAAAAAACAAGCAACAACAAATGTTGGTGAGGATGCGGTGAAAAGGAACTCTCCTACATTGCTGGTGGGAGTGCAAACTGGTCCAACCACTGTGGAAAGCTGTCTGGAGGTTCCACAGTCTACTAAAAATGGAGCTACCATACGATCCGGCAATTCCACTACTAGGGATCTACCCAAAGGACACAAAAATAGTGATTCAAAAGAGCACCTGTACACCTATGCTTATTGCAGCACTATTTACAATAGGTAAAACCTGGAAACAACCCAAATGCCCAAAAATAGATGACTGGATCAAGAAGATGTGGCACATATACACAATGGAATATTATTCAGCAACCAAAAAAGATAAACTCATGCCATTCGCAGCAACGTGGATGGGGCTAGAAGGAATTATGTTCAGTGAAATAAGCCAGAAGGAAAAAGAAAAATATTGGATGGTTTCACTTATAGCAGGAATATAGGGGAACCAATTAAGACATCAGTGTAAAAAAAATAACAACAGTACAAAACACAACAAAGCAAAAACAGACAATAATAAACCAGAGACATAGTGCAGGGGAGCAGGAGAGAGAGGGGTGAGAGGGAGGGAGTGAGGAGCACAGGGGACTGTGGTGATGGTGCATGGGTGCCTTTGGGAAGGAAATTCTATGGGGACTCAATCTGAGGGGGTGGGTGGAAGCAAATATTGTCTAAAAAAATGTAAAAAAAATGATAAATGTTAAAATTAAAAATAATAAAAAAGTAAAAAAAAAGAAATTAGAATATTATTTTGCAATACATGAAAATGGCATAAAATTAAAATTTCATTGTTTATAAAGCTTTGTTGGAACACAGTGCCAATTTTATTCACTGTTTTTGGTGACTTATTTATGACACCGTTCATGTCACAAGTACAGAGAGGCATGCATTTGACAAGCATTCAATGGTCCCTAAAGCTTAAAATATTTACCACCTGGTATTTATTTATTTTTGTTTGCTTTTTATTTATTTTAAAAATTATATTACTTTGTTGAGATGATTTTGGTATATAACACTGTTTTTTTTTTAATTGTTATTTAAAAGATAAAACTTGTGTCCCTTGCTGTAGACCAGTGAAATCTTACTTATCTCAGAAGTATGGAGAAACACAACTTTGTGTAGTTAGGACTCTGGCCTCAGAGTTTGAGACTTAAGTCCCACAACTAGTTTTGCCTCTCTCTAGTGATATGTCACTTTAAAAGGAGCTTCAGTTTCTGGTACTTTGGTTGTACATTTGTAAAACGATGACATTGGACTGGAGGGGTTCACTGTGCTCCAGAATTCTTCAGGTGTATACTTCTAAGTGCATTACATGTGAGCGAAACATCTGATATGCATGCACCACAATAAGAACCAGATTTGTAGCACTCAAAAACTTTCTGGACTTGATGGCATAACTAACTATGGTAATAATAAAAATAAACAGCATTGATAATACAGTTAGCATCATTTAGCATACATCTAAGAAAGGCATTTTCAAATACTCTGTTTGAAAGAATAGAATGGCAATTTACAAAAATGAATGCTTCAGCATAAGCTATGATTTCTAAAACATAAAAATGTAGATTCAAATTTAACGAGGAATTAAATTCCCTGGAATTTACTATTAAATCAACCATTTCATTTTGATACCATAAAGCTGATTTCATCTCCAAGAGAGTCTTATTAAAAATTTCCCAAAACTCTCTCAGATTGCTATTTCTATTTATTTCACTTATTCACATTTGATTTTAATTGAAAATAAGGAAGACTAAAATAGCTGTATAAACAAGAACAGTATAGGGCCTCCCTGGCGGCATATCGGTTGAGCGCTGGGCTGCGAAGCTGCCCACAGCCTCTGCAGCACCAGTTCAATACCCGTCCACTGGCAAGGGTCCCACATGGCTCACAGACCTTTTCTGCCGCACCCACTGCTCCCCTCAGCAGTGCATTTCCTCAGTCTGCCTGTTCTGCTCCCCGCTCTGGCTTTGGTGAATTCTCTCACCTCCTGCATGTCTAACTGTACCCAGTGCTTATATAAATAAATAAACAAACAAACAAACAAACAAACAAACAAATAAATAAATAAATAAATAAATCTTAAAAAAAACAATTACAGTATAATAAAAATATTAAAATCAAGTCTTTTACAAGAGACTAATAATTAGAAATGCATTCCTTGCCTTTTAACAAGGATGTATATTAATTTCAAATTTCCTAATCTATTTTTCTGGATTCATTAACAGTGGTAACTATTGAAGACCTTTTCGTAGAAAGTATGTGATGGTAATTAGGAAATGCTTTCACTCAGAGCAGTTACAGCTTGTGAAAGTATTACAGGAAAAGTATACCAAGTAATAGAGGTAGATTTTCCAGATGCCTAGGAAATCCCCTCTCTGTATGAAAAACATTTGGAATATAAATAAATTCTTTGAGGACAACTGGTTACTAATTTCTCTTTGCCTTATAGCCATTCTCTCATTCTCTAATTAAAATTTGTTGGTTGACAATGAAAGAGTAAAATATTCTCAAACATCATGATCATGATGCTATTTCTGTAGTGACCTAATTCAGAGGAAAAAAAAAATAATGCACAGGTTCTAACAAGAACTAACATTTTAAAATGCAAGGAGCCAGATATTGTCAGGATTGTCCCAGAAAATCTAAGATGTACAATTGTATCATCTATATGAAGTATCAAAAATGAATCTGAAAGATAAATATGCCAATACACAAGTGAGTTTATATCAAAATTGTGAATATGCCAGGGCTTGCTATTGAATAATTCATGGCTTCCCACCAAACAATAGGACGGGGGTTAGGGGATGAGAGACTTGGAAAAATCTGACTCCTAGAGAGAAAGTTAATTCACTGGAATAATTATACAAGGTTGAGGATACATCTTTATTTCTTTTCCACTTCTATACCCCAAGTCTCTAGCAGCATAAACTGCATGTATCAGGCACTCAGGAAGCAAGTAAATGGGTACAATGGGACTCAAGCTGACAAAGAAAGGTTTTGCTCAAATTAATTGATTAATTAATTCTCAAATATTTTATTGTGTGTTGCAAGGTATTTTTCTAGGCACTGGAGATAAAATGATGAACCAAATTCACCTCTGACCTAATGGTTCTCACATATTAGATAAATAGAAATAAACTATCAGTCTAATGTAAAGTACAGACTTTGGTATTAACAAACAGTTAGTTATGCTCATCAGCTGTAACCAGCATAGTGCTTCTCTATGAGATGTTAATAATGGGGGAAGCTGTACATGCATGGGGATAAATGGGACACAGGACACTACATTCCACTGAACTTTGCTGTGAATCTAAATAATCTTAAATCAGCATACTGGCAAATTTACTTATGTAATTCAGGCATGCGTTTTACAGATGAATGTTTTTAAAGATTGCATTTAGTTTTCACTTGTCTCTGTCAAACAGAAATAGCCATGTTTTCAAAACAGCTTTATTTTATTTTCAAGAGCAACTTTCAAAAAATTGTTGTTCATTCCTGAAATGAACTATTTCCTTATTATATCACATTATCACATAAGGTAGCATCACTTTATACAAAATATTTGCTCATTTTAACTTTTCCTGGAAGAAAAATATGCCACCTAGTTACCAAATTTGTAGATTAGGATGTGTTTTAGTTTTTAGTATAATGTAACTCAATGAACATGTTGAGGACAATTAGTGAGTGATATAGTAAGACAAGTTATATGAATACAAAAAAGAAAAGAAAAAGGTCTGTCTTTGTTTCAATAAAGCTGTCCTATTATGTTGTGTGAGTTAAATACAAACATGATGTAGAATGCTATTATTACTCAGAATAGTGTAGATCATTTCCTTCACTTTAACATGATGAGATTAATACTTATGTTCAACTACAAATGACAAAATTCATGTAAAGTTCTTGGTTCTTGGTGGTATTCAATAAACAGGAGTCATTTTAATGATATTTTGAAGAGACTAAAAACATTCTAGTCACGATTAATGTTTCAGAAGATTTTATGGAATCATGAGATAAAATGTGACTAAATATTTTATCTTAAGGTGGGTATGTTAAGAGACAGTAAGTTCAATAAGGTCGTCAGTTGCATAGTTTAAACAGCTACATTTGGGAATCATTGCCAAGAATACAAAACAAAACTCAGTATCACCTCTATGGGAACACTTTATTTTTGTCCACAAAGGATACCATACTCCCATGATTATGCACCTTATTTATAATCTACATCACTTATATCACTGAATATCTCTTGGATTTTGGCAAAAAAATATATGTCATATCTATTACCAACACACAGTGTAACAACCACCAACTTGTGAAAACAAGTATTTTCTGTGTTGCTAAAGAGGCAGTTTAATTTTCTGTCCTTGGATTCTTCCCTTCCCTGGATGCCACCACATTGGTCTCTCACAATTTTCTTTTACAACTGTCTGTTCTTTGTCAAGGACATTTGCTGGAACACTCTCAATCTCCAAACATCTGTTAGAACTGTACTCTATTCTGTTTCTACATTTACCCACTTGGTGATTTCCTCTGGCTTTGTAACTTTAAAGGTGAATATTGATGGTTCTCAAGTTTATATTTCTATTTGGATTTCTCACTTGATTTGACACACTGGTAGACAACTGCAAACTTGACATATCCATTTGTTTATAAGGTCATCACTCAATCTCAACATGTTCAAAAATTAAACTCTGATTTGACAACCTGCAGCTTTTCTCTTGCCCATCAGTGGTGACTTCATTCTTTATGTTGTTCAGGCCAAAAACTTTGAAATACAACCTTGACTCATCTTTTCTCTCACTCCATATTTAATCCTCCAATTCAACAGCAAATGTCATTGTTAGTATCTACAAAATATACTCAGAATGTCAACACTTCACACTCTTTCTCTTGATGGCGATCAGATCCATACCTCCATCTCACAATTGACTTATTGCAATAGCCTCCTGACTGTTCTCTATGCTTCCATCCTTGGGTTCCTTCAATTCTTTCGCAACACACCAGAAAGAGTAGCCATGTTTAAATATGATTCAATACACATTAGTCTTCTGCTACAACTTTGTAAGTGAAAACCAAAGTCCTGGGCCTCCCTGGTGGTGCAAGGGGTTAAGCACAGCACTATGAAGCAATCTGAAGGCTCTGCAATACAAGTTCAATCCCCAGCCAGCCAGGGAGCAACCCACATGGCGCAGCAGACCTCTCCTGACTCGCCCGCTGCTCCCCTCAGCACTGTATTTCACTCACTCTGCCTGTTCTGTTCCCCACTCTGTCTCTGGTGAATCCTCTCACACCTGCATCTCTGACCTGTACCCCAGCTCTTGTATGCATAAATAAAAAAAAAAAAACAAGAAAGTCCTAGTAAAATATTGTGTCTCTGTACTTAATCTTTCCTACTCATATTTTTGATTCATGACCGCTTTTTCCCACTCACTTATTCTCCAGCCACTGTGGTGTCACTGATTTTCTATAAACACATCCTGAACACACCATGTGTCTGAGAAACTTTGCACTTGCTCTTGAACACATGGGTCACTTGTTCTCCACCCATCCACCTTTGCTCCGTCATCTTCTTCCCTAGTCATTCTCAATGGAATCATAATCTAATCCCACCCTTCCTGCAGACACTCCTTATTTTCCTTTCCTGCTTTATGTTTTCCTTAGCACTGCCAACATCTGATATAATATACATGTTACTTTTTTGTTGTTTTTACTTTTGCACTGCCTATATTCTCTCACTAGAATATTCAAACCTGTGGGGGCCAATACTTTGTCTATTCATCATCATAGCCTTAATTGATGCCAGTGTGTACCCTCTAGAAGACACTCAAAATATATGCTATGTAAGTGAATAATAAATAATAAATATTTACCACTCATGTAGTTATTTAAAGAACATATCTTAATTCCTGTTTTGTGTCTTTACCACTCCAACTTCTCTAGGTCTGGAAAATTTCTTGTTCTTGGCTGACTTTAAATTCCCTCCAGTGACTTTGATCTTATAATTTAATGACAGGTCCATCTAATTCTAACTCCATATATTTTTGTTTCTAGATTCCTTACTTCTCAGTTTCATCCACTTGGGGACTGTTTGTGTGTCTTGCCTGAAAGTCACTTGCCCTACCACCCAGTGTCTGTCACTTGACTTTCTCCACACCAACTGATGCCCTTCTGGCTGAAATTCCTCCAACACCTTAATTGAGTTCTCTATCTCTTACATTTGAATGCACTCAAAAAGATAGTATCTGCCTCACCCCAAATGTCTGATTTCATTTCTCCACCCTTTCAGACTGTTTCATACTGTTGCAATCTTCCCCAGCTAGATTGCAAGATCTAGCTAAGTCTGTAGAGCATCATCTAACTTGTGCCTTTCTGATATTTTACTTTGTCAGATACAAGTTATTTCAGGTGAACTCAGATGTTGGCTTGAATGCTGGAAGGGAGAACTTCTGGAGTCCCAAAATCCATGTTTCCAGGAAATGAGAAATGTGAGACCTCTGGGTTGAGGGTGGGTATGTCTATGGATTTTAGACCTTGCTAATATATGACAGTTCTGAGTGGCCACCTGATAAAGACTTGCCTTGGGTCTCCTCACCTAAGGAGAATGACATCCAAGCATTTTATGGGTTGTACATATTTTTAGTGATTAATAAGTGCAAGTAACATCATAATGCAATATCATATTGTACCCATCTGATTAACAAAATTTGGAGATTGGTAAGTCCATCAATAAGTTCATGAGAAAATGGAAAATCAGGAACTTTCATCAATTGCTGATGCATGACATCATCTGAAAAGAAATCTGACTGTACGGAATGAATTAGGCGTGCATGTACAATGACACTGGATTGGAATCTCTGTCAGAGTGTTTGCTACAGACTCAGGAAATGACTTGCTTTGAAGAGGCCAACAGTAGGTTGGATGTGTGAACACACCAGAGAATAATAAAACTAATCTCTATGTACTGATAATTTAGATTTATTTGGATAGGCAACTGAGGCTTCTGTTTCTAGTCTCACTTCTATCTGATGTTCTACTTTCCCACCATGTTCACTTAACATCTTAGCAGTTTATTTTTCTCTATTCACATATTTCTTACTGTCTTTGATATGTGTTACTGCTTCACTGCAATATGGGTGCCAACTTTCATGCTTATATGAAACTTCTGGAAAAATAATTTTAATATTATCTTCCACATCTTTTCATTTAAATTCTGACTATTTTATTGCAGTAATTCTTTGTTTTCGTATATCTACTGGACAGACAACATACATTTCTACTTTCTTATATTAGAACTTTCTGCTATTTGTATCCAACTGAATTATGGTATAGTGTGTTCATTTTGACTCAGTTAACACAAAGATAAGGTGGAAAATTTTAATCAGGAAAATTTTCCAGTAGTAGATGAGTTGGAAACAAATGTTTATTATTTGTTGGGAGAAATGACAAAGGAGGGCATTTTAATTGATGGGAAACTTAGAAGCACTCAAGTAAGTAGCATGGAATAATGGAAAGTTGGCTGCATTTAGCTAGAGGGGAGAGTCAGTCTGCAGTGGGAAAAGATAAAATTAGAAAGGTACAAAAGTGCCAGTTGACAGAGGACCTTGAATTATAGGCCAAGAGTTTAGACTTGATACAGTAGGAGTAGCTGAGTCTGAGCAGGAAGGTGATGTGATAAAAATGGCATTTGCAGAAGATTATTTTAGCAGTTTACAAAAGCATAATTGTAGTAAACGAAACTGGAATTAGGAACACTGGCAAAGAAGTCATTATAATCTGAAGTCATAGAAACAAGGGGGTAAATGTATATATTAGATTTTATAAAGCAAAAGATTTCAAAACTTGGTTCCTGGATCCTGTATTTGAGAATTAATTGGGATGTTTGTAAAAATTCATATTCCTAGACTAAATACCAAAACCAGTTATTCTTTTACTGGAAATGAATATTTTAATAGCTTCTCTATGTGATTTTTTTCACACTAAAGTTTGAGAAGTTCTGCTCCAGAGGAAGTTCTAAGAGAACATGGTGACTATCCTTGAGAATGAACAGAAGATGCCAATGATCGCGTGACAGCTGTCCAGAGCTCAGGCAAAAACAATAGAACAATTAACAAGAAAATAATTAATAGGTATAATTAGAACAATTTAGGTTCACAGCAAAATTAAGCCAAAGTTACAGAGAGTTCACACAGACCCTACCTTCCTCCATGCACAGCTTCATCCATTATCCACATCCTCCACCAGGGTGAGTCATTTGTTAAAATTAACAATTTTATGTTGATGCATCCATTTCATATAAGGCCTATAGTTCACATCAGGGTTAACTCTTTGTGTTGTCTATTCTATGGGTCTGTAAAAACTTATAATAGCACGTACCTGCCATGGTAGTATCACATAGGATAGTGTAAATGACCTGAAAATCCTCTGTGCTCTGTCAATTTATCCCTCCTGCTGACTGAACTAATAGCCAGTAGTCCTTACACTTGTCTCCAAAGTTTTGCTTTCTTGAGTATGTCATATGGTTTGCACCAAAAACTATCTAGCATTTTCAGACTGGCTTCTTTCATTGAGAGATATGTATTTAAGGCTCCCCAGGTCTTTTCAAAATAGGTTGCTCATTTTCTTTTTAGTGATGAAAAACATCCATGGTGAGCTTATTTATCTGCTTACCGACTATAGGGCATCTTGCTTGTTTCTAAATCTTGACCATTATGAATAAAATTGCTATAAATATTGATGTGCAGATTTTTTGTGTGGGCTTAAGTTTCCAGCTCCTTTTGGTGAATACTGATCTTTACTATTTCTGGATTATATGTTTTGTTTTATAAGCACCTACCAAGCTGTTCTCCAAGGCAATTATACCATTTTTCATTCCTATCAGCAATAAATAACAATTAAAAATTTGAAATAGAATTAGAAATCATGGCAGAAAAGACACTAAATTGTGGTTTCAACATGCTACAATAAAAATGAACAAAAGATTCTCACAGAAATAGACTTGAGACGATGAAAGAATAAGTGGGAGGTCTACATTGCACACACTTTTGGAAACCATTGCACTTATTAATGGCATCTGAAGCCATTAAATACTGGAAGTTGCTTTACACAACATCCCCCAGTTTAAGTGGTGGAAAGAAGAAAATTCAACAGAAAAGGAAGAATAGCAAAGAAAGTTTTAGAAAGAGACTCTGACTGCCCTTTCTGTAGATCTGGGAAACAGAAATGCTTAAAATAATTAAGCTGGAAGTGCAGGGTAATCAGGTGTGGCCTTTATAAGATCCTTGAATTTCTTGTCATAAGACATAATTGCTTACTTCCCAAATTTGACTTGGAATAGGGGAAAGGATGTATTTATAAAAATCTGAGATTCTCAGGCCTGATAAAGATCTGAGTCAGAATATCTAGAAGAAAAGTACAGAAGTTGGTATTGGGCAAGTTTCTCCTATGGTTTTTGTAATTACTCAGAGGCTGATTGCTTCTGGTTGAAATCCATAATTCCCACACCGTGCAATGAGAGACGGGGATGGGATTGTGTGCTGAGATTGCACAAGTGTGAAATATAAACTTGTTTCTAGACATTGGTAACCGATGTTGCATCAGGTTTGAACGGAGGGATTCTGCTAGATTAAAGTAGATTAGTGGGTCTCACTATGAGGCAATGCTCCCCCCCTCCAGGGGGCATTTGGCAACATCTGTAGCAATTTTAATTTTCATAAATCAGAGTGGTAGCGAAGTGCTACTTGCCTCTAGTGAGGGTGGACCAGTGATGGTGCCCACACATCTTTCCATGCACAGGACCTGTCCATTTCCTCCAACAGAGAAAACTAATTGGTCTAACACATTGGTAGTATCAAGACTGAGAAACCATAAAATAAAGAGCAATAACTGTTACATGTAATATGTGAGTGTGATTTAGATAAAAATTTCAAGTTTAAAATAACAGTGGTAAGGAGAAACTATATGTTGTAAAAAAAAATAACAAGGATACAAAATAATGATACTTCATTAAAAAATGCTGACACCAGAAAGTAAATAAATAAATAAAGTAACAGTGGACACAGTTATTAAAGACATTCTTAGGACACTTGTGGAAATTTAATTATGGGCAAGTTAGTATATAATACAGAATTAGTGCTATTTTTTAAGGTGTAATGCTATTGGGATTACAAAAATAAATGCTTTTATTAAGGACATGCATGTCTGGAACCTAATTTCAAATGACAGTGTAAAGACAGTGCACATACATTTACACACAAATCTTTAGAGAGTGATAACATGTGAGAAAGAGCATTAATTTTAGTATAGGAAATATTGCATAAAGTTCATTTATTGTTCTTTAACTTTTTTAGGTATACTTCAAGTATGTTCATTAAACCACCACACAAGTCCCTTTTTAAATATTTTAACAATATCTGAATGGGACTTGAAAAACTGGCTTCTTAAGTCTGCTTTTGACTGCCATTTTTATATCGCATCTGTATATTGCAATATAAGAACTATTCTTTTTCTTTGTCATTTAAAGCCTCTGAGAGGTGAGGTGTCTGCTGACAGGAGCAGAGGTGAGGTGGCTGATATGCGACTCATGAAGAATCTGACAGCTTTGACCAGCCTTCTTTTATTTCACTTCTCTTCCCTCTTCATTTTATCTAGATGGCTTTTGCTTTCTGGGGGCAAAGGATTGCAGACTGTCTCCCTAGAAGGGAGTCATTCACTTCCCACCACTGGTCTAATTATCTGGGTGGTATCTATGAATGGGAAACTGTGCAGTGGTTTTCAAAAACTGCCTCTGCAAGCAAACAAAGTAGGAAAAGAGATAAAGACCCACACCGTTTTGCTTTCACCAACTATCTAAACCTTACCACAGTCACTTTCTAATCATGATATGATAACTCGAGTGACTAAATTCCAACTGTAGTGAAACTGTAATCACTCCCTTTCATTCTCCTTACCCTGCCATACATTCCAGAGTAATCAACAATTTTACTGAGGTGGGCCTTTCAATTTTTGATCATATATAAGCTGTCGCCACCTTTATTAAAGATATCGTCACTTTTTCATTTTTGCTAAACATTCAAAAATATTTTTTCAGGTGCATAATATGTGCTCTGTAGATACTTGACGGTTTAATAAAGCACAGGTTTGAAGTATAGTATTTTCTACAATTGTTCAACATATTCAAATATTACTAAGCAGTCAATATTACTAAGCAGAAATTCATATGGAATTAGGTCAAGGATAATTTCAAAGTCTAATTAAAGTCAATTTCAAAACAGCAAATCCTGGGTAAATAGACATAATCATATAAAGTCACAGAATCTACTTTTTTGCCTTTGATGTGAATGGTTATACACTGGTTAGTTTATATATTCACAAAGCAATATTGTCACTTGACTTTTTTTTTTTGTGGGTGTCACTTAATTTTTGAGTTAAATTAGAATAAAATGCATTTTAAGCAATAGAGCTGGAGGTGGCTTAATAAAAGTGGCTTCCCATGATGATATGATGATGGATGTGCTATATAGTTCTGATTAGAACTCAGGGTTTTATAGATGTTGTTCTCATATACTTTTAACTTTCTAGAGGGCTGAAACTCAGGTTTGTTAAACAGAAGTATATTGGGATTAATTTTAATTCCTCAATTACTATGATGCAAAAATTTCATATCGTAAAATGTAGACTAATCCTTGACTTCATTTTATGATTTTGGGCAGAACCTGGAACACTATTTACTCTTCAAAAAAGTCTTAATTTTTGGTCTTAAGTATACACATATACTTAATAGAGTAATCTAAGTGAATACTTAGTATCTAAGTGAATAATCCAAGCTTTACTTTTTTTTCTATGCAGAGATGAAATTGCTTCTGTGTTTCATAATGTTAGTATTAAGGTTGGTAGATTCTTTCAATAAGGCCCCCCAAATTAACAAAAGTTCCAAGTGAAGTCTTACTTTCTTAGGAGAGTTTCACAATTATGTTCACCATCTTAGATCATTGAAAGATATCATTTTTAAATTGGTAATTTGGCAAAATGACAAGCAATCTAGAATTGTATATGCGGGATGACACTAAAGTTTATTTTGAGTATTCAGAAAAAAAATAACTGGGTGATACTTTACATTTAGAGTTGAAATAGTTTTCTAATTGAGATTTTATTTGATGCTATGGAAATTATGACAATTAAAATGACCAACATTTAAAATATTCAATATAAAATAACATTTTCTTAGAGTTTATGATATGATATGATGGTAAGTTAAAAAATTCACAAAAAAGTACTTTTTTATTTTTTTTATTTATTTTTTTTTTTTTTATTTTTTTTTTTTATAGAGGCATGTTTTATTTATTTATTTTGTTTTGTTTTGTTTGTTTTTTGTTTATACATGCACTGGGTACAGTCAGAAGCGCGGGAGGGTGAGAGAATTCACCAGAGCCAGAGCGGGGAGCAGAGCAGGCAGAAGGACCGAAGTACACTGCTGAGGGGAGCAGCGGGCGGCAGGAGAGGTCTGCGCGCCATGTGGGACCCTCCTCCTGTGGCCGGGGAGCAGCCGGGGATCGAACCGGCGCTGCAGAGGCCGCGGGCAGCTTCGCAACCCAGCGCTCAACCGCTGCGCCACTGGGGAGGCCCAAAAAAAAAAAAAGTACTTTTTTAATAGCAAAAGTGGTTTTGGAAATGTATACAGACAAGCAGAAATATACAGTCATATTTTATACATTGTTATAAAATACCCAAAGTTTGAACAATATTTATATCTAGGGGACTGATAAAAGATAGGGAATGAAGGTGAGAGTTTGCAATTTTTTTGGTGCTTGGCATTGTCTTCTAAGGAGTCCAAAAAAAATATACAGAGTTTAGGATTCTACACAAAATCTAAACTTCTCTCAAATATCAGTATACCTGTTGGACTGAAAATATTTCTGATGACAATCACAGTCAAGTATTAGCTTGCATACAAAACAGACTAAATTATCCTCTCAATAAACTGTACCAAATAATGATGATGTGATAGGTAAACAAATGCTTCTTTGTCACTAAGTTAATTGAGGGATTTAACTTGCAACCTGGATCATAGCCAGGTTGCATAAAAGTGATATCTAATGTGTCAAGAAATTTCAATATAGTCAACTACCATAATAAATGTCAACACAGTGTTACTGGCAATCGCATCTGGGAACTCTCATAGCAGAGTAGATAGGATCAGAAAATATCTAACAAACAGGTGAGTTGATGGTGAGTCACCATAAGCAGAACAGAACAAAGGTACTGAACGAATATGGATCTTCAAATTGAGCGTAATTACTGTCTTTGATGGTATGTTTTAGGACAGATTTGGACTTTTATTGATTAACTTAATATAGTATAGATAGATGTTAATCCTCAACAATAAACATCTGAAATTTATATTGTATCATAATGCAATGTTACATCAATAAAAAAGAAAGAAAAATAAAACAATAAAAAAGAAACCAATGATGCTGCTCACATACATACACATAAATTTAAGTGGGATAGATGGCTGACTGTCACTTTTGCTGCAATGAAATAAACTTAGAGGGTGCAGCAGACCTCTCCTGTCTCACCCACTGCTCCCTTTAGCAATGTATTTCAGTCCATCTGCCTGTTCTGCTCCCCACTCTGTGTCTGGTGAATCTTCTCACCTCCCACATGTCTGGCCTATACCCCAGTTCTTGTATGAATAAATAAATAAATATTTAAAAAATAAACTTAGAGAATACCAGATTAGAAAATCATTGATCAGGGCCAAAGTGAAAGAAATTAAATTAATATTAAAAATAAGCATTATTAAGTATCTCTTTCCTGTGAAGTATTATTCTGGATCACAAGCAGAAATGAGGTAATATTTTCCTTTGAAATACCAGTCATATTTAAAAGGGGAAGATGGGAAACACAACAGTGGAAAATTTAACACAATATAGGTACACACAATGTGATTTGGAGAGAGAAGGCTGAAGAAACTGACTTGAATTACACATGAAGGCATTTCATTGGAAGTCATATTTGTGCTGGACTTCTATTTATAAACAGCTTTTCCTTCTCCAAGGACAACTATGCCAGGTAGGTATTTGGGTGATGCTGTTTAGTATGTTTCTCAGCAAAAAAAATAAGCTACCAGTGAGTCATATATATATATATATATATATATATATATATATATATATATATATATATATATATATATATATATTTGTTTTTGAGTTGAAGAGAAACAAATAGTTTAGAAATTCTGTATGCCTATAGCAAAGCTTGTATGTTGCCTTCCATTTCCAAAGGGACAGAAGACAGGAGACTTACAATCAGAATATCAAGTTTCTTCTCCAAAACAGACCTAGTTATGACATAATGGTAATTCAATTTAAACCCAAAGCTTTAATTGGAAAAATAATATAAGTTGAGTATAAATATTAGTGTTCACTGCTTTCCTAAAATTTAAACAACATACTATAGCATAATAGAAGCCAACAATAGTTAAATCTCTATCCCTGTCTTGGCTTTTTAGGGTTTCAGATTCTGACAACTCTGGAGAAGACAATTCTGAAAAAACCTTGCAAAAGAAAGTAAAATGTCTGTAATGCTTTAGTGTAAGTGTTCAAAAATTATGGATTTATTTATGACCTATGTTTAATAAAGTGATGGAATTATAGTGTGGTTAGCAGTATATGAAGGCCAATGGAAATAAATTCTTGCTTATACTCAGGAGGACACTGAGTACTAGAAAGAATTAAAATAACTTGTTTAGCAGACATAGCATTAGCTAAATTTTTATCAGGGTTGAGCATTTAAATAATAGTAGTAAACTTGAATAGTCCAGCTTCCCTAATAAATTGCCAACTAACAAGAAAATGAAGAAAATAATAGAATTGAATGGGACTATAAACCAGTTGTACCTGCCACTTATCTATGTAACACTCCAGAAGAATATATATTATTCTCCAATTTTTTTTAGGATAGAGCATAGCTAGATTATAAAATAAGCATCACTAAATTTGGAAGAATAGAAATAATATGAGATATATCTTGCACTCATAATGGAAAGTAATTACACAATAACTCACAAATACGTGGAAATTATATAACACATTCTTAAATAGTCAATGGCTCTTCTATGAAATCAGAAAGGAAGTTAAAAACTACTTTGAGAGGTATAAAAATGAAGATACAACATAATAAAACTTATGAGATGAAATTAAAGCAGTACTCAGAGGCATACTTATTACTGTATGTGTTTATATAAAAAATCAAGAAAAATCTCAGTTAATGACCTAAACTTCTATTTAGATACAGAAAAAGTAAAGTAAGTCTAAAGCAAGCAGAATGAGGAAAATAATAAAGATTAAAATGGAAAGAATTGAAATAGAGAAGAGAAAAATCAATGAATACAAAAACCATTTTTTTGAAAAGGTCAACACAATTAGTAGACCTTTAGGTAGAACAACCAAAGAAAGGTAGAGGGAGGCAAAGAGGGAAAGAGAACAATGACTCCGAGCACTAAATTGAGAAATTTAAGATGAGATATTTTTCTGAAATAAAAAGAATAACACTATGACATATGGCAATAAATTAAATAACAGGTGAAATAGACATATTCCTAAAAGTACACACTATTGAAATACTCAAAGAAATAGAGAACCGAAAGACTCTGTAACAATAAGATTGGATTTGTATAGAAAAATACCCCAAGAAGAAAAACCTAAACCAGATAATGTCACTAGTGAAATTTACCAAATATTTAAAGAAAAATTAATGCCAATTTTTCAAAAAATTCTTATAAAAGGTAGAAGAGGAAGTAAAATTCTGAAATCAATCTATGAGATCAAGTATAACCCAAACACCAGACTTAGACACCAGAAGAAAATGACAGATAATGATTTCTTGTTAAAGTAGATGCAAAAATATTTCACAAAATACTGTTAAACTGAAGTCTGCAATATATTAAATATGCACCATGATCAAATATAACTTATTCTAGGAACACAATGTTGGTTAATCATCCAAGAACAATTTACATAATGCATCATCTTAATAGAATCAAATGCAAAAGAACATGATCACCTCCACAGGCGCAGAAAAAGTATTTGAAATATTTCAAACTAGATCAGTGTGGTATCACTGTAGGTATCCAAAATATATAAAGAATGCATGCAATTCAACACAAAGAAAACAACCTAATCAAAAAATGGGAAGAAAATCTAAATAGACAATTGCCCATATTTAAGAAAATAAGTCCTTTTACAACTTCATCAAAAATAATGAAATATTTATAAATACATTTAATGAAAAGAGTGCAAAATAGATGGTCTAAAAATTACAAGATATACATATGACCAATAGACACAAGAAATAAAAATGCTAAACAATACTTATCACCAGAAAAATACAAATCAAAACTATGATGAGATGTCATTTCACACCCTTGAGAATGGTCCATATCAGAGATCAGAAACTTAATATTGGTGAGTATATGAGGAAAAAGGAATCCTCACTAATTGTTGGTGGGTATGTAGACTAGTACAAGCCCTATGGGACAATAACATGGAGGTTTTACAAAATATTAAAACTGGACCTACCATATGACTCAGAAATTCTACTGTTAGGTCTCCATCTGAAGAACACAAAAATGTGAATTCAAAGGGATATATGCATTGCTATGTATATTATAGACCTATTTACCTATTTATTATAGACCTATTTACTCCTCTATTGAAGAGGAGTGGGTCAATAAAATGTGTTATATATGTGTATGTACACACACACACACACACACACAATGGGCTTCTACTGAGTTATTGAAAAAAAATGAACTTCTGCCATTTGCAACAACATGGATGAAACTGGGAAGGATAAAACTAAGCAAAACAAGTCAAAAGTCAAAAGGAGAAATATCGGAAGGTCTCATTTATAATGAGGAAAATAGAGAAATAAAGGGTCAAACAACACCAAACCAATAATAAACCCTTGACATTTAACTGCAAACTGAAGCCTCCAGAAGGGGAGAGTGGTGATATGGGAATGGGGAGGAGGCAATTACCCATAGTGAAGGATTATTGGGGCACTGGTAATGGACATGAGAAGGTTTGAATCTAAAACACCCCCGAAGATGCAACAATGTAAAACAAATTTGCCATGAACAATAAACGAATATATAAGTCTATATTATTTAACGATTTATAAAAAAAAATAAAAAGAAATAGAAAGGTGCTTGATCTTTCTCAAATGAATGAAGGACAGCTACATGGTTAATGGTGAAAGACTGGATGTTTGTCTCCTAAGTTTAGGAACGAGAAAAGCATGTCTGTTCTTTATACTTCTATCCAACACTGTACTCGAGGGGTCTCCATGGTGGTACAGGAGCTGAAGTCTCAGTGCTATCAAGCTATTGCCAACATTGTACTAGAAATTCTAGCCAAGGCAGTTAGTCAACAAAAAGAAATAAAAAACACCCATATGGAACATAAATAAATGTATGTATCTTATTCATAGTTGATGTGCTCTTGCACATAGAAAATCCTAAGGAATCCACTAAAACACAATTAGAATCAAGTTCAATAAGGTTGTAGAATAAAAAGAAATTCACAAAAATCAATATCCTTTTTACATAATTGGAACAATCTCAAAATGAAATTAAGAAAATAAGTCCTTTTACAACTTCATCAAAAATAATGACATATTTATAAATACATTTAATGAAAAGAGTGCAAAATAGATGGTCTAAAAATTGCAAAATATTGTTTAAAAGTTTGAATGCAGGGGCCTTCCGGTAGTGCAGCGGTTGAGCGCTGGACTGCGAAGATGCCCGCAAACTCTGCAGCGCCAGTTTGATCCCCAGCCACGGGCAAGGGTCCCACATAATGCGCAGATCTCTCTTGCCGTGCCCGCTGCTCCCCTCAGCAGTGTATTTTGTCCGTCTGCCTATTCTGTTCCCCGCTCTGGCTCTGGTGAATTTTCTCACCCTCCCGTGCTTCTGACTATACTCAGTGCTTGTATAAATAAATAAATAAATATATTTTAAAAAATTGAATGCAAAAGCACTTTATGTTCATGGATTTGAAGACCCACTATTGCTAATGTTGCACTACTCCACAAACTGACTTATAGATTCAGTGTAATCCCTATTAGAATCCTGTTGACTTCTTTGTAGAAGTTGACAAGCTAATATTAAAATTCATTTGGATTATAAGTAACAGAGAATAGCCAAATAATCTTGTAAAAGAACAAAGCTGAAATGCTTCTCTATTTTAAAACTTACTCCAAAGCAACAGTAATAAAGACAGTGTAGTGGTGACATCAGTTAGATAAATGAAAATAATTGAGAGTTGGGAACTAATTTGTTTCTATGGCCAACTGATTTTCAACAAGTGTTTTAAAACCTTTCAACAGAGAAAGCATATTCTTCAATAAGTTATGCTGGGACAACAAAATGTTCACATGCAAAAGAATTAAGTTGAACATTTATCTCATACTGTACACAAAAATTAACTCAAAAATATCAAAATGCTAAATCTAAGAGCTAGAACAATGGAACTCTTTGAAGTAATCAGGAGTGAATCTATAAACATAGAGATTTCTCAAAACAGAACAATTGAACTTCATTAAATTAAAACTTTTTGTGCTCTAAAGGACAATGTCAATAAAGTAAAATAGTAAATTAGATAATGGGGGAAGTAACTGCAAATTACATATATATATATATATATATGAATGATTGAGGACTTGTATTTAGAGCATGTGAATAGCTCTTAGAATTCAATTATATAGACACAAATAACCCAATTAAGAAATGGACAAAATATCTGACATTTTTTTAAAGGATATAGGAATGGCCAATGGCACATAAAAAGCTGTCCAACACAATAGTCATCAAAGAAATGAGAATTAAGAAATGCAACACAGTTGACACTAACTATGGCTGCATCCAAATAAAGACAATAATAAGTATGGGTGAAGATATGGAAAAATGGACCCTCTATTCATTGCTGATTGGAATGTAAAATGATGTGTTTACATTAGAAAACACTCTGGCAGTTCCTCAAGAATTTAAATATAGAGATGTCATTTGGTTCAGTAATTACATGCCTAAGAGAAATAAAAACATATGTCCATATGAAAACTTTTCCACAAATGTTTGTTGGAACTGTGTTCAAAATGTCCATCAATTAATAGTGGATAATAAAATATATCTGAGTATGGAGTGTTATTTGACTTTAAAAAAGAACAAAGTAGAGATACATGCTTTAACACGGATGACTTTGAAAACACTATGAAAAAAAAGGCTAGTCACAAAAATACCATATATGACTACATTTATATAAAATGTCTGGAACAGGCAATTCTATAGAGTCAGAAAGTAGAGATGATATGACTGGTGGATAGAGGCACAATATCTATAGGACACAGGGCTTTTTTTTCGGCAGTGATAAAATGCTCTAAAATTGACTACGTGTAAGTTATAGATGAGTATCGTATGAACTGCTAATTTGTGCACTTCAAACGTCTGAGCTGCAAAGGAGGTGAATCGTATCTCAAAAAACTCTTAAAATGAGATTTGAATACACAAAAATTAACAACAATGTAAGAAAATAAATAAATTTAAAAAATGAGATTTGAGGCTTCTAACAAATAGAAATTGTGTCTAATAAAGTAATTTTGCCTTATAGCTCTATATTGACTTGTGCATTTCAAACATATAGTCTCATTTGGTCTCAGATAACCAAAAGGGGAAGAAAACAAACAACTACAGAAGTAGTTTAGAGAGTGACCAATGCTTGTCCTGTTTTACTGTGAGTTTACTTTAAAAGATCACACATAAACTGTTATTTTTTTTAAACATCTAAGTCTTACATTTAATTTGTCTATATAGCTATTAGTAATTAAGTAGCCCATACATTTCTGGCTATTTTGCTCAGTTTAAGCAAAGTCTTTCATTGTTTTTTAATAAGGGTGAAGGAAAAGCAAAAAAAAAAAAAAAAAAGATCTTACAAAAATCAAATTTATTCTTTCCTTTTTAACATTTTAAAAGTTTTATTCAGAAAAGGAGAAAGAAAAGAGACACCTGCATAATTATAGCAGGCAGGGAGGAGAGCTGCCCCAAATCAAGATTTTGATTCCTTCAAGTACCTAGTCATTTTAGGATACCACTTCACATAGTTCTTTTCCTGCAAGATTGTTGGTGAGTTTTCATTTCATCCCTGTTCAGTTCAATTGTTTGATATACTATTTATTTTCATTACATCTTGCTTTTTCTTTTTTGATTGCAAGACTGAAATATATAAAAGTTAACTAAATATCCAGTGATTATTTCTAATGAAAGAGAGCTGATTAAAAAAATAATAATAAAACAATTTATGGGGAATTACAAGGAATGAAGGATGTGTCTTTAACACATGTCTGTACTAGTTCTCATAACTGGGAGATGATTTAAAGTACAGTATGTGCAACCTGTTTTTCTGGTAATTACAAATCAAGACATATGTCTATGCAGGAGGAAGAAGCAAACTGCCATTTTAAACATTCCTCTGGCCTCGTTGAGTTAATTCTATTATACAAAAATCCCAACAAAGGTAATTTTGAACAGAGCATCCTGCTGTGAGATCTTACTTTTGCTGAATTCTTCCTTTTGAACTGCAGGGCCACTAAATAGAAATGGAAGTATTCCATTAAACTATTAGGCCTACATTCCTTTAGAGAAGAGGATTCCACAATACTCTAATTATGCCAGAAAGTCATGGAGAGGAAAAAAGACATTTCTGCATAATGTCCAAACAAATTATATTTTGCTTTAATTGTTCTTCTGCCATATTTTACTATTTAAATCATCAACTAAAAAGTTATGCATTGCAATATTTATACATTTTACATATTCTTTTAATGTATATGTACATTTTTAAGTTCACATGCATGTAATTTAACTACTACACGTATTTTTAAAAGATTGTATTTATTTATTTATTTATTTATTTGTTTGTTTATTTGTTTATTTTTTTATTTATACAAGAACTGGGGTACAGGCCAGATCGCAGGAGTGTGAGAGTATTCACCAGAGACAGAGCAGGGAACAGAACAGACAGACAACCGAAATACACTGCTGAGGGGAGCAGCAGGCGGGACAGGAGAGGTCTGCCGGGCCATGTGGGACCCTCGCCGGCGGGGATTGAACTGGCGCTGCAGAGGCTACGGAAAGCTTCACAGCGCTGTGCACAACCGCCTGCGCCACCAGGGGAGGCCCACTACTACATATGTTAAAGGAAAGCAAAACTACTTTAAAAATAGTCAATCTATTGATATTTAGGTTATAGAAAGACTCAAGTATAGATAAGGGGGACAAACAAAACAAAACTATTTTCCTAAAAGTGTCTGGCTACAAATGTGAGGCCAGAGCAAAAGTAAATTGAAATAAGGTACTTAATTAAATGTATTATTTTTTAGTTTTAGACCAAAGCATTCGCTATTTCCAAATACTCAGTCAACATTAAGTATGGAGTACTATTCTGATTCCTTGAGATAAACTGTTAATGATTTAATTGGAGAAACATAAATCACTAAGTTATGTGGGAAATGCTACAAATGTTATGACTAAAGTAGAAATAAAGAGGAAGAAAAATTCTGACTAGTTGAATCAGAAACAAATCATTTCACAGAGGATAATAGAAACAAAAACACATATTTTCCCACAAGCAAACAAGAATAATTTGAAAATTTGATAACCAAATTTGGTGTAGTCATGTGATTGCTTGTTGCATTATGAGATGGTCAGACATTCAGTGTGTTTTTATCTGAAGAACTTTTACCTGCTCAATCCCTCAATTCAAGTGTGTGGGTAAGGAATAAGCTCTGAGGACTCTTTTATATCCAGTTAAATAAAATTCATTTATTCTATCAACAGGTAGCTTATGATAGTTTCAAGGAGACAGCTGTGGTGGCAGTGTGGAAGATGTGCTGGATATTGTGTTCCAAATAAATTTAAGTTATTGCAAAAGCCTAAAAAAGACACTGCACTACTGTTGTTGCTGCTACTTGTATTTAGCACTTCTTAGAATGGAAGACTCATAGATTAACAAAATGTTGACATAGATTTTCACCAAAGATGAATAATGTATTTGACATTGTGGATCTGTAAGGAGCTGTATGATTCATTTTCACCCACCCTTTAGCTTCAGGTTACTGTTTGGTGTTCATTTAGGTCCTTGTATATACCAATATTTGAATGTGTCTCGGTTTCTTCAATTCTGAGAATTGCTGGTAAATGGGCTACTCTGCACTCTACCATTTCATTTGTAAAGGAGATAAAAGACCAGTAGGTATTTATAGGGCATTCAGGGTAGGTCCATTATACCAACCAAATGTTAGAACTTCCCTGAATTCACTGAATTTTTCAAGACTCTAATTGTTTTAGACCATTTATGATGATGATGATGATTATGTTTGAATTAATGGCAAAGATCTTTTCCCCGGGGCACTTCCAATTTAGGCCAAAAGAAAATTATTTCTTTTGTTGTATATTCACATGATTTGGGCAACCAGAAAGTCATGATATATTTGGCCAGTTAAATATTTAAATTCATTAACTTACTCCCCCCTCCAGCCTCCATTTCATGAAAAATATATTTTCATGATAATTAGTACAGGGCCAGAACACTACATAGAAACAATGAGATATCTTATCCAGAAGTTCAAAAAAATATCTTTCCTAAAAGAAGATTGAAACATGTTCTACTACTTGTCTTCTTTACCTGTCTGTAACAGGTAGAGCACACAACAGAATGATGTTACTTTGGATTTATAAAGGGGTGGCAACAGCCTCTTAGAACTCACCCAGTTTGGAATGCAAGAAGATTCTAGGACAACATGCCTGTTAGACACATACACCATGAGCAAATGCGGTACGTGTTTTATGTCAGACCTAATGATAATGCCTCAGGTATTAAGCTAAAAAGTGAACCATTATGTCAATTAAAAACATTAATTGAGGTAATTACAAGAAGATCATAGTTTATACAAAATTTAGTTATAATTTATACAATTATCCTCAGTTATACAGAAGAAAATAATGAAGCTGTTTATCTGAACTATTTACCTAACTGAAAGCTGCAACTATGAGGAGGCTACATTTGTACATTCAAAAACCTACTTAAAGTGAATCTGCCACAAGTCTAGTTGTAAACTAATGAATTCCCCGAGGACAGGGTGATTTGGGGAGAAAACAAGACTTCTAAAAACACAACATAGTGCCAAATCAGATTCCTTAATTTTGACTTTGTTTGAAATGAGTCTCATTTAAGTATAATTGCTTACCTCTTGCATTAAACTTCTCCGGTTGTGGATCTGGAAGTTATTTCTGCACATATAAATTATGAAATCTAGTTCCTGATATTCTTAAGTTGAATAAATTACATCAAATTTCACCTATAAATCAATTTCAGCAAGGAATAAAACATGTAATCAAAGGGGGTATAGCATGTTGCATACAGAATTTTCAAATTCTTTGTATTTTCTGAAGAAATAAATTTTTAGAGTTTGTTTGCTCATGTGTTTTTGGTGGCTTAGAAATTTGGTCATAAGCACAGTCTCTAAAACAGACTTTCTTGAGGTTAGAATTTTGGCTTCACTACTTGCACAGCTGTGTGACCCTGGTTATGTTGGCTATCTTATTTGCCTCAATTTCTTTATCTATAAAATGATATTGTGAAAATAGTACTAAATACCCCATAGAGATGCCACAAGGATGAATGCTCTAATAGCAGTAAAACGCTAAGAATAGTCTTTGGTGTTTAAAGTAAAAAAGCTTTATATAAATGCCAATTCTCCAATTTTTATTTCTGGTATTGGGAAATGGAGTATGATTCAAGTGTGGTAGTCATCAGGGGTCCAATAGAACAAACAAGGGTAGAGGAAAGATTCTGTTTGAGTGTGATCTCCTATGTCCTCTTTGGATTTCATGTTTTTTTGTTTTGTTTTTTGAGTGTTTTGTTGTTCTTTAAAACATTAACTAAATACACAGGGTCAGGAATATTATCAAAGATGTAGTTTGAAACTAATAGTGTTTTGTGATTGGGGAAGCTCTTTCATTTGTTATTCCTCAAATACTAGATATAACTCTTAAATATGTCTTGGGATTTCAACACATCTATTGGAATCCAGGTATGTCTAGGTATACTTTAGTTATATGTTCCCATGATAGAAGTCTCACTTTGCATTGAGTAATACTTGTATAGTTATCACATACTTTCCATTTCACAAAAAGAGGCATACCTAGAAATGTGGGAATTTTAACTAAATATCTCCTCTCTCAATCTTGATCTATAACTTTGAGAGGAATAGTGGTCTCCTTCCTGCATATGAAATAACAATGGATTTTATAAAATCACTACCATTCACTTATTTTGCCATTACAAGTCAGTAATGTCCTGCACTATTTAACATGTATTGTCCTCAATCATTTTGGGTAATGCAAATTTAAAAATACTGTAAGTTCAGATAACATGCCATGGTTGAACATCTATTGGGAGGTTTTCTTATCCCCTCCAAATATCAGCTATAAATCAATAAATTACTATTTAAAATGTATTTCTTCAGAGACCAATCATATCATGTTGTCTGTGCTTCTATAAAATTCTCTTTATTTATCTGAGCTGCTAAATTAATTATAAGAATGCTTGCAGTGAGTGAACATTTTGCTTGCCTAGTCAGCATCTTAAACTAGATTAATCTTCCAGCAACACTTAATGGAAACTAAATCACACATCAACATGCTATAACAATATAATGATGAAACAGCAAATGAATCACTCAATTAACTTCTTGATAAATATCAAAAACATACTTTGCTTCTGTAATTTATAAAGTCAAAATAAGTCTTTCTATTCTCTTTCTGTGTGCTTTTAGAAAATGACTAAGACCTGGAAAATAAACATCATGAAATGCATTCTTCAAGCACAGTGTAAAAGAAAAAAAAAAAAAAACTGCTTAATTCAATTATTGACTGAGTTTCTAAACAAAGGGGCACCATATTTGATATCATATGATATCTTGTCACATGTAATATTTTCATTCACAGAAAACATACAGTCAATTATAGAACTATAAATGCATTATAGAAATTATAGAACTTTAAATGCATATACATACACAAATTAGTTTCTATTTCTTTCTGCATATAAATTGTTTCCAGAATATGATTTTGCTGCTACTGGATTAAAGGTTGATGTTGACCTTGTTTTAAGGATTCTAGTTGCCAAATTTCCATGATTCTGATTGGTCAACTTTTCTGTTTCATCCTAAATGCCGTATAGGTTCATTCTCTACCCAACCTACTGGGTAAAGCATGAAAAAAAAAAAAATTAACTAAGTCTCAGTTAGATGGCATATAATCTAGAATTTTCCAGTCTAATTAATGCAAACATATGTAGGATACTAAGGACAACTTAAAGAAGAAACTATTGTCAACATGATCAATTTCTGATTAAAAGTTTCCGTAATGCAAAGGATCGAAATACTAAATTACACCTGTTGTGGATTTTTGCTTACAATTCAGATGGGGATAGAACAGATATATATCTTAAATAGCAACAGAAGTAGGATGCTCTAAGTGGATTGCCCACAGTGGAAAGATGTAGTTTAGAGTAAGTGCATTGGAGGCCTGTTGTGAGAATTTTTTGAAGTTAGTGATACTAGAGCTAAATTTTAAAGAGAACTGCAATCAACAGTTAAAAAAAAGAAAGATATTTGAGGCTAGTAAATTGTAGTCTATGGATTCAATTTATGACAGTGTCACCCAAGACAGGAGTACAGGAGATTATATGTGTTTTGCAAACATTTTAGATGTAGTTTAAACATTACGGACTTAAAGATTCAGTAAGGTTTAACTAGCAAATTACTCATTTGTAAAGCGTCTCATTATGGTCTCACTGATGATGCTGGTCCAGTGTCTTAGAGATCATATTAATATGTATATCCTTTATACATAAAATACATTTAATTTTTAAACATTTATAAATAGAAATTCTGAACAAGTATTAAGTTATCATAGGAAACAAAAAGAGAAAAATAAAAATCAATTCCTGACCATCCATATTTTTTCTGACCAATTTCCTATTGACTTCAGAAGCTCATAAAATGATTTGTTAATATGTTGTTTTTGTAAAAATTGTTACTTATCAAGCCTTTATCTTTATAAATTATTATCCATGTTTCTTTTAGCCCATGTAGGACAAAAATAAATATAGCAAAATTGATAGAATAAATAATAAATTAATATATAGCAAATATAAGTTTATAATTATCAATATGCAGAGCAGCTATGACTTTGCAATAGCAATAAAGATAACTCAACTATTGAAAGCTAAATTTCAGTCACTTCACGTGGATTAGCACATTTATTCCTTAGTACAATCTCACATAAAATGGATGCTTTCCTGTCATCCATTATGTAATTAAGACACCTGAAGTATAGCACTGTAAGTAACTAACTTTAGGCCACAGATCTAATAATTGAACATGCCGGAAGCAAACTGATACTAGTTTGCAGAGTGCTTAGCCATGGGGCAGTGGTTAGATAAGATGATGTCCTTGAATCAAATTCCTCTTTGAGGATTGGTAATTCTTACCTCTGGCTGCAAATTAGAACAGTCTTTAAAACCTTTAACCACAACAATTTCTGACATGATATATAGACTGATGGTATACTTTTAAGAAGCTTTACAGGCAGTTCTAATGCGTACTTCAGGACCCAGAACCTTGTTGCAGATTCTCTGCTTAGAGCATTATGATGTAATGGACATGTCTTAGTCTTAACTAATTTACTATATTGCATTTCTCATCCTTCATTAATCCACATAAAGGCAAATTAAAGTTGAATGAACCGAGACAAATATTTTCAATATTTCTTTGGATATGCTTAATAATGATTATTATTTTAGAGGAGATAAAATATCTGCCTTTTTTGAATACTAGAATTTTCTTATTATGCATCTTGCATTAGATACAATTTAACTTCCTAGACCTAGTGAACCAGAGCCAGGTCAGCATGACAAAAAGTAAGCAATCATATTTTGCTATAAGATTTATTACTGGAAGCTAAAAAAAAAAAAGAGAAAACATATTATCTCAAAAAAAAAAAAGGTGATAGTTAAATTTGCTGAACCAATTCTTATTAAAATAACTTAAGAATTTAAATTGTATTAATAGCTGATTAGAACCAGTAAAAAGGAATGAAACAGTTTTGTTAGAAGATAAAATTAAGATTTTGCAAGGCTGAAAATTTAAATTCAATGGTGACTTCTACTTTTCCTGAATATACTATGAATTTGGAGGGAAAAAACATAGACAATGAGTAGTAATACATTGTTGTTGATCTCTAAACCTTTTATGGCTGCTCGAAGGAATATAAAATATGTGCAAATATTAAAAGCTTACTGCAACTTAAAAGTTCATTAGTTAAGAAAAGTGATACATTTTCTCCATTTCAAAACAACTTTTTCTCAACTAAGGAAATGTCTTGTCAAGACAGCAGTTTCCAAAGGCAGATCAGTGCCATCTAGTGGCAAAATCAGTTCACATTCTCCTTTCTGATGGAGCAAGGTGCATATAAACAAAATATATAGGTATGAATTTTTAAATGCACAATAAATAGAATTAAGCTAAATATATAATGAGACAAACATGCAATAATTCTACTGGGATAAAACTTAATAGTTAATAATTTCATAGGGGATGAGGATTATGTGTATCAAAAATTAGACAATATATAAAAGGAATACAATAGCTTTAGTGGATAAACATCACCTCAACCCAACACCTATTGGGTAGCCAATACCCTTAAAATTGTGCACTGAAGTATATTTTCAGTGTCATCTGTGTTTAAGGTTATTATAAATAGGATAGCTAAGTTTAAAATGGAAAAAAAAAGATTTTTTTCTGTTTCCTTACAGGAGAGACTAGGCAAAAATTAGATACAATTTCAGAATATGGGAGTTAATGTAGGGACTAGAAGAGGTTACTGAGAAAAATACTTGATAGCCATGAGGCTTTATGAAAGGTTATATAATATCTCTCACTGCAGATACTACAAAATAAGATTAAAAAACTATCCCTCTCCAAATGTTCATGAACTGTCTTACCTTGAGGGAAAAGGAACAGAAAAGATGAAATTAAGTTTCCTTTTCAAGCTTTGATTGCATTAAAAGCCAAGGAGTCTCCTCCCTCATAATTCATCTTTTTGCTTTTGAGATAATATGCCTATTTGACCCAGCTGAAGTTCTGTCTTTTGTTACCTCTTTTCCTGACACTCCAATTAACTTTACAAAATTTCTCTTTAGGGAAAAAATCTAGGCAAAAGGATTAATTTAGCTAACAATGCTATAATATAAAAATCTCCATGGGAGCTTTTTCTGACCTATTCCAGGGACTCTGCCAACTCAAATGCTGGGATGATAAAAGAGCTCTTCATAGCTCAGGAGATAAGGAAAAAACCCATCACATCAGACCCAATTGCTCTTAGAGCAATTCAAAAGAAACCCAAATAGTCCTAATGTCTAAAAATGCCACATTTTCTATCTAGAGAGTAGGATCCAAAGGGTACAGAAGGTTGACTTATCAGTGATGTAATTTTCTCAACCTGATGAGGAAGGCTTTTATATGTTCCAAATGAGCTATCAGAAAAGGGAAGAGCCATTATTTTCCTCAGGCACTCAGAGGACACGATGTGGTTATGTGCAACACAGAGCTATGAATAAGACCTGCCATGAAGCTTCTCTTGCCCCCACGATGGCTTCCCCGGTCTGCCTCGGAAACACAGAAGCAGCCATAATTCATTTCCTATTAAGTATGTGACTTTATACACTCTCTTTACTTAAACACTTTGTTCCTTGTTGACTATACCCATCATAACTGTGAAATATGAAGAAAGAAATGTAGGGAACTGTGAGCATGTTCCCTTGTAAATTATTTCTAAATTACTTTATAATTTTTACAAAACCATTTTTACATGGACAGTTTTTGGATTACACATCATGGTTCTTCTACAAATGACAATTATGTGCTTACTGTTACTCAACCAATTTTACCTGGAAGACCACATAATTATAGTGTATGTAATTAAAACATGATTACTATCTCTTTGTAAAGAAACCAGTGTCATTAAGTCTACAAATACACAAACACGTACACGAGCATATTCATGTGCACACACAGGTATAGTCACACTTACATTTATTTTCTCATTCAGACTTATCTGAAAGTCCTAATTCACTTTTACAATATAAATAATAACCACTTTGGTTATTATTTCCCAAGAAGCCACTTTTATCATATGGAATATGGCTCAAGTTCTGAAAGATTATTATCTATTAAAAGCTAAATAGGCATTTATTCAAGGAATACAAAAACAAAACCTAACTCAAAGGGATATGAGCATGCCTTTAGTCATTGTAGCACTATTTACAGCAGTCAAGTTATGGAAATAACCCAGGTGCTCAGTGACAGATGAGTGGGTAAAGAAGACATGGTACGCACACGCAATGAAACACTACTCAGCTATAAAAATGAAATATTGTCATTTGCAACATCATGGATGGAAATGGAAGGAACTATGCTATGGAAATAAGTCAGAAAGGGAAATACTGGATGATTTCACTCATTTGCAATGGAAAGAAACAAAACAAAGAAACTGACCAAACTACACCTAAGCAATCCTTAGAAATTTGACTGCAGAACTGAGGTTACCAGCTGGTGAGGATCGGTGTGGGTTGGGGGGTGGGTAAAAACATACAGAGGAGTGGTCCAATAGATGATGGTGGAGGATTACTGGTGCTTTGTGGTGAGTGTGGTGTGGAGACATACATGTGAACAGATGTACACATATATGCCTAAATCATATACTGCATTGTAAACAAATGAAACTTCAATAAAAATAATACAATGTTTAAAAAATGAAAGAAATTGTTTATGCCCATTTTAAATATGGTGAATTATTAAATTATAAGAAACAAAGTCTAAGTCACTGAGAATTATGTATTTTTTCATAATCTAATTATGTATCCTCTGTGTTTCCATGACTGTTTGGCAATGTTTTTGTTTTTGTCATTTGGAATTTATCATTATTTTTCAGAAACACTTCCATTTGGTTTAATAACCAATTACTTCCCTTTACACCACTCATGTACATTTTACTATATAATGTTTTTTTTCTCCCCTTTCTTCTAATTTCAGCCTTATGTACTTATTTTTGACTAATTAATGTTCTCTTTTCCAGCTTCTGCCAACTGAGAATCAGGCCTTAGCAAGCCATTACTTTCCATTACTGTATGCGAAACATACAGTAATGTATGTTTCTTTCCATTACTGTATGCGAAACAGCTATGATCATAATTTGCAGGAATTAGTCAGTCCAGATTTCATATACATTGATTCTTGATGACATATATTTTTATATAAAATTCTTTTTTATCCAAAAAGGCAGTGATATGGAGAACTCATAGAAAAAAAAAAAAGCAACTATTTATGTTAATTATACATTGAAACTTCAGTTAACATGTTTAATAAGAATGTATACTTCCTGAGTGTATACTTTCTTATTTTTTTATTTTTGCATAGAAGAATTGGGGTATAGGCCAGAGATGTGGAGGGCGAGAGCATTCACTAGAGACAGAGCAGGCCGATTTACTGAAGTACACTGCTGAGGGGAGCAGTGGCTGAGGCACCACAGGTCTGTTGAGCCATATATGGGTCAGCTCCTTGGCAAAATAAATAAAATAAATAAAAATCTTACAATAAAGGATAATGATTAAAAAAGTCAGAGAAAAATAATAAATGCATATAGTCCATCTAAAAAATAAAATTAGCAACCAAGTTTCATCATGACCACAGCCGCCAACAGCCAGTGTTCTTGACATCAAGGTGCCACTGATCTCCTTTCTCATTTGCCTGGCAAAGCCACACAGTGTATCAGGTTAGCTCTTGGCATGTAGCTGCACATCCATCCCAAGTTCATGATCAATAAGCTGACTCTGAACAAGGATAGGCAAATATAATTCTATAGTAATACCCTCACTGGTTTCCCTTGAAGACTTTGCACCCTTTACCACTCAGTGTGAAATCTTGGTTCCTTCCATCTCTTTGCTCTATCATTAGAGGGAATTTAACTCATTAGAGGAAAAAGAAATAGAAGGAGTTAAAAAGAAATAGAAGGGATCACTTGAAAACATCACTCACCTCTTCCACAACTTACATTTTTGCACTACTTTTATCTCTCCCTTTTACTAGACTGGTCCTGCTTTTCTTTTCAGGTCACTTAATATCCTAAATCTTTCTAAAGTTAGTCTTCTCCATCTACTTGTCCATTGGATTATCTCTACTCCAGGATTCATGGTAACTGGAAAATTTCATCATCATATAATTTTATCTTTTTTATGATTATTCTACAAATACATGTGAATGTATTTGAGACAGACAGACCTGGAATTTTTCCCAAGTTCTTCTTGCTTACTAGTCAAACAATCCAGAGCAGGACATTTAGCCTTTCTAAATTCAGTTTTTCACTTGTACAATGGGTTTACTAATGGCAGATTCTTCTAGGTTTGGGGTGATCAATAAATAAGAATAATGGACAAAACTCTGACATGAAAGACTGTGGTAATGTTTTGCTATCATTATGTTTCCAATCAGGATTCAAATAAATCTATCCCAGGAGTGTGGAGGATGAACTGTATCTCTTATATTTAACACCTCTTTTTATATTACTATTTGATTTCACACTTCTTCTTCCCTATAAAACTTCTTAAAATAAGTGTTCTATCCCACATTGCCACTGACTTTGGCATTCACCACTCCATTACTAGTGTTCATAAAAGTCACCATGATGGGCAACCTCCCTGTTGAAGGGCAGTTATTTTAGCTGTACTCCTGATAAGACTTCACAATGTTGGGGATGTCCTGCTTACTCGTCTCCTCTCTTCTCTTGCTTTCTTCAACTCTTCTCTCTATAGAATGGTCAACATTTAGTGGGCACAACACATGGAACACAATGACCACCCAAAGATATGTTGCATGGCTTAATTGTTAACACCTGAATGAGAGCTCCAGGGTCAAAACTGCTACTGATTTTCACAGAGTTTTTAGTATTCTCGATCAGTCACTTCAATCAAGACACAGTCCCCAATTGCATCTAATCTCTTAAGAATATTCTATATTTTAGAGTAACTAAACTGAGGGTCAGATAAAGACAAGTTTAAAAACTAACCTTCTGAAGCTAACTATAGAACTGAAACATATGAGGGGGAGTGTTTGGGGAAGGGGTGAGAAGACAGGGAAGGAAGCACAATGGACTATGGTGGTGGACTACAGGGGATTTGTTGGCAGGTGCACTACAGGGGCAATACCTGATGGGGGTATCTGAATTTACTTCAATTAAAAAAAAAAGATTAGTCTATATTTAAGATGTTCTAGAAACAAGGAAGCCCAAAAGTTTGCATTATGTAACTTTCAAAGCTGATGCACTTGGTCAGAAATAGGAAACACAATGGTGAGACACATTTCCATGAAGACTAGAATTATGCTATTTTGCAAAGTTTAAAATTTGCCCGTCATTATCCAGAAATTGCAGCTATACATTATAATTATTTAATCTACATTTCTTGTTAAACATCTAAATTATGTCACTTCACCAATTTACAGGAATTATGTGATTAGGTGTAATTATCCTAAATAGCTGAACACAATTAAAAAATCTTAACACGCAGGAAGTGTCATATATAGTATGCTAATTTTTTTTTCTCTTGACTCACTGTCCTTGGTCTCTATCACAAGGATGGAAATACTCACTCAGTTTGTATGGGAGAAGAGGATGTGTAGTTTTTAGGTGACCACTGCCTTTGGGGCCACCCACAGCAATTCTCTTTACAGAAAGCTCATGTTCAGACAACTTGTTCAGTGAGAGATCCTGGAGCTTATAATCAGTAATATCAGCTGCAGTGATGCCAATTCTGGTATTCTGTCCTGCCTGTGGGTTCAGTGGATCAAGGCAAGAATGAGAGTTTTGTTTATTTTCATATTTCTCTGCTTTGGAGACTGGCCAGACCATTCTCTACTCCCTGTTCAGCTCAGAGATAGCAGTGTGCAGTGGTTAAGCACACAGGAGCTGGATGCTTGGTTCAAATTCATTTTTTATTTCAGTGTGTGTGTTGGACAGCTCTTCAATCTCCCCCATACATTTGTTTCTGCATGTACAAAATATGGATGATGACAGTGAACAACTGACTGTGGATAATAATAGTACCTGTTATTTTAGATTTGAGCACATATTAGCATTCAAGTCTGAGATTAACATTCCCTTCTTCAGAGGTCTACCCTGATCAACGCTTTGCAATCAACTAATATGTGTTTATTAGTTTAATATTGTTCTCTGGGGCCTCCCCGGTTGCGCAGCGGTTGAGCACTAGGTTGCAAAGCTGCCCGCAGCCTCTGCAGCGCCGGTTTGATCCCCGGCTGCTCCCCGGCCACCCGGCGAGGGTCCCACATGGCGCGCAGACCTCTCCTGCCACCCGCTGCTCCCCTCAGCAGTGTACTTCGGTCTTCTGCCTGCTCTGCTCCCTGCTCTGGCTCTGGTGAATTCTCTCACCCTCCATTCTCTCACCCTCCGGCGCTTCTGAATGTACCCAGTGCTTGTATAAATAAATAAATCTTTAAAAAATAATAATAATAATGTTCTCTGTTACTAGGCTATTCATGAAGGGATTATGCTTGTTTTGTGCTGGTGCAATGCTAGGCACAGAGAGAAAGGAGAATGGAAGAATGAATGATAAATGATGGCATACTTCCTTTCTTTTCTTCCCTCTTCCCCTTGTCTTTCCTTTAATTCCCCTACCCCCAGAGAGTCAGTGTCTTTTTCATGATTATCTGGTAAACTTATTCATACTGAAGTCTTTGAGACTCTCTACAAACTCACAAGAGAGACTTGGTAAAAAATAACTTTCTTAAAAAGACTGCCAATTATTATGCAAGTGATAGATGTTATTAGATCATCTGCACTTTAATAGCAAGTCAACTCTATTTGCAATTCATGGAAATGAAATTCTGTGGGCTCCATGACCAGCATGACCAGCTCAGGGGTTGCTTGGTCACTGACCTTTCTGGGGCTCAGAGATCCCACAAACCAACCTCCTAAAATTCTGCCAGATACTAGGCTATTATGTCTGAGAACCACGCTGCCCTAACCATGGGAACTGTTTCTGCTCAGGGGCACATTTGGTTTGCTTTCTTCCCATGCCCACCCTTTGCAGCTGTCCTCCACCACATGACTCTGTTTTTTTTTTTTTTTTTTAACATGAATTTATTTATTTATTTATTTGTTTGTTTGTTTATACATGCACTAGGTACAGTCAGAAGTGCGGGAGGGTGCAGCAGTGTACTTCGGTCCTTCTGCCTGCTCTGCTCCCTGCTCTGGCTCTGGTGAATTCTCTCGCCCTCCCGCGCTTCTGACTGTACCCAGTGCATGTATAAACAAAACAAACAAAGAAACCAGCAAACAAATAAATAAAACATGCCTCTATAAAAAAAAAAAAAAAAAAAAAAAACAGAACAGAAGTGCGGGAGGGTGAGAGAATTCACCAGAGCCAGAGCGGGGAGCAGAGCAGGCAGAAGGACCGAAGTACACTGCTGAGGGGAGCAGCGGGCGGCAGGAGAGGTCTGCATGCCATGTGGGACCCTCCTGCGGTGGCCGGGGAGCAGCCGGGGATCGAACCGGCACCGCAGAGGCCGCAGAGGCTTCGCAACCCAGCGCTCAACCGCTGCGCCACCGGGGAGGCCCATGACTCTGTTTTGTGCTGGCTAAACTACCTGTTCTGATGTTGCAATTTCAGTTACTTTCGTGGACAGTGCTTCTTTCTCACTGGAAAGATATTAGCTACATGGAAGTTACACTTATAGCCAGCTACCTCCAAACAGATTAAAATATCAGTTAACTTTTTACATCACAAAACATGTATTTTTTCAGAAGGACTCACTGCAGTCTTGTGTTACCTGCTCCTTTGCATTTTCTAATCTGATTTGGCCAATGATGTTTAATTTACACAAAACCTTATAAGAACATTCCTATCTTGTATAACTACTACCTTCAAATATCGTGTCAATTTTATAACATCCACAGAGAATGAACTTTCACAATCTTAAGGGTAATCTACACAGTGGGCGACAAATTGGATAACCTTGTTTGGCGTATACACCGGCAAAATGAACTGGTTAATGAAAGGACACAACAGATCCATACACTCAGTTCAGGAAGATAACTGGCTTCTTTCTCTTGTCCGCCTAAGATACAGCCAGTTATAGAAAAGCTTCAAATCCTGGGCCTCCCCTGGTGGCGCAGGTGGTTGAGCAACGCGCTGTGAAGCTGCCTTTGGCCTCTGCAGGGCAGGTTCAATCCCGGCTGGCCAGCGAGGGTCCCACATGGTGCGGTAGACCTCTCCTGTTGTGCCCGCTGCTCCCCGGCACAGTGTATTTCATCAATCTGCTTGCTCTGCTCCCTGCTCTGTCTCTGGTGAATCCTCTCACCCTCCCACACATCTGGCCTGTACCCTGGTTCTTGTATAAATAAATAAATAAATCTTAAAAAAAAAAGAAAAGCTTTAAATCCTGAGTCACATAGAAATGTAATTTCCCCATGCAGAAAGACTACAATATGGGGAAACCTAAATAAGTTCCATGTGTGAAATCCCTTTGGCCCACATACAAAAGCAACTTCCCTTACACATTTTGGAAAAAGTCAGGTCATAGTATTAACTGAACACCAACCTTCTAGTATAATTCACAATATATTTCAACAGAGAGAAGATCCCTGAATCCAGACTATCAATATTCACCAAAGTAACCAGAAGTGGCTTCTTCCCTTTCCTAGCCTGTCTACTCTGACCTCATATAATTCTCACTAAGGCAATTAGGAAAACCTCTGCTTTGAATTTCCAAGCATAATGAGAACACTCCTATTTCCTGTTGCTAGTGCCATCTGTGGGTCAGTGAGCAAACTTCTTAGAAAAGGTTTTACTGCCTCACTAGAGTTTGTTTAATCAATGTGACCATTTTCATGGCCTCTTTTTGCTTGCAAAATGGAAAGATGTTTTGTTTGTTTGTTTTTGAGGGGCTTCTTAAATGAATGTACAGATTTCTAGTCTATTTCTGATAGTATGCTGCTGCAGAAAGTTCGCTGTGATGCAAAAATGGTTGTCATTTATAGTCTCAAATTTGTTCAAGTAACACTCAAATCTTTACCAAAGTAGTCATCACATTATCAGTTCTAAAATGTTTGCATATACCTGCTACATCAAAAAGTTTGGTAAAAATGTAGGTTAAAAATAACAGAGGATGGGCCTCCCCGGTGGCGCAGAAGTTGAGGGCTGGGTTGTGAAGCTGCCCGCAGCTTCTGCAGTGCCGGTTCGATCCCCCGCTGCTCCCCGGCCGGCCACCGGAGGAGGGTCCCGCATGGTGCGCAGACCTCTCCTGCCGCCCGCTGCTCCCCTCAGCAGTGTACTTCGGTCCTTCTGCCTGCTCTGCTCCCCGCTCTGGCTCTGGTGAATTCTCTCACCCTCCCGTGCTTCTGACTGTACCCAGTGCTTGTATAAATAAATAAATAAATCTTAAAAAAAAAAAAAATCAAAGGAAATTTTCAAGATCTGATAGTGGTAAAAGACAATCTTGCCCATGCTTAGTAGTTTTAACACATGGAAGATTTTTATTCTATATAACCATGTTTCTATTTCTTTTGAAGAAAAGTTAAAAAAAACTCTATGCAAAATTACTTCTTTTAATAACTACTATTTATGTGGCATTTTACATATATATTGTAATTATTTCTTGGGAACAAACCTATGGATGAGTAAGGTAATTATTAGAAAACTGCCATATTTTTCTGAGAAGAAATTAGACTCTCAATGGACTGAATGACCAGCCCAAAGTCATGCATTTACAACATGGTGACCCTAGGGTTGATGCCCAGTCTTTCTAATTTACTATGATTGTTTCTTCCCACTTTCAACTTCTTTAACACAGTATAATGATTTACATTCAATAAAATAAATATTTAACCAACCTCCAATATATACCCTCTGGAACCATATTTATTTTCCAAAAGGGATAAATTGAATTTTCAAATTAATGTAAGTTCATATATCCTTTAGAGAATTAAAAGGTGTTTTATGAAATAAATTTAGTATGTAGTGTATATATGTAGAAAATGGAAAGTAATGCACTAAAGAAAACAAAGTGGAAAAGAAAAGCCAGGTTATTCATAGTAAATGTAAATCTGGCTAGAAAATTTGAATTCATATAAAGACACAGGACACTAAAATATAAATGTGTACAAACAAAATGTGTTGGTTTTTGAAAGAATATGAGTTATAAAGAGTAAAAGATAAAAACTGAAGACTGAGAAAATACATGAGCAAAAAATAGACCCTCAAGGATTTTTATAAACTGAGTGTTTTATGTGCCTACCAAATTTATATACTGAACCATAACCCTCAGTGCTTGTATTTGAAGATGTGAGCCTCCAATTAAGTAATTAAGGTTCAATGAAGACATATGGTATACTCCAGTCCAACAGAATTGGTGTCTTCACAGGAAGACATATAAAAGAACTTGCTCTCAGCTTTCCAGCTTGTGTACAAAAAGGCGATTTGAGTACTCAGCAAGATGTCATTAGGAAGCCAGAAAGAAGGTTCTCACGAGAAATTGAATTTGCTGGCACTGTTATCTTGAACTTCCAAGCCTAGAGAAAATAAATATCTATTGCTTAAATCACCCAATCTAAGGTATTTTGTTACAGCAGCCTAAGCAAATTAAGACAGAAGCTGAAATTGTGTTGAACGATACTAAGCTTTAAGTTTTTTTAACAGATGAGGAAATCTTAACTTTCAATTTTATTTTTTAAAAAGATGGTCAAAAATGTAAAAATGATAAATGTTAAAGTAAAAAATAATAATAAAAATTAAAAAAAAGAAATCCAGGATAGGAAGAATAAAAAAATAAATAATAAAATAAAAAATGGTCAACCTTTGCATCTAGAAAGAAACAAACTTAATGAAGACTGCTTCAAATTGCATCATGATTATTGTATTTTATGGTAAAATACAATTTCTTGACCGGATCCACAGTTTACCCTTTATTCTTTTATTTTATCTGACTTCTAGCCAGAATAAAGGTAGGGGATAATCTATGGATTATCTTTTACAACATTGGAAGACAATATTTTTAAATCTGAACACCTTAAAGAGAAGGGGAATAAATCATCACAAATATGTCTCTATTGTTATACTTTTGCAAGCACAGTGTTAGTTAGGCGAACTCTATCCTCTATTGTCTACAGAAACACACAGAATGAACACAATACTGTGGAGAACAATAAATTGTCAAATATTGAGCCACTGGAATTCTGCTATTTTCAAAAAAATATGACTTAGTATTTATAATGGGGTAGCCTCCAGCTTCTCTAACATAGATCTTCTGAAGTGAATTTATCCTGTGCAATTTATTCCAGACCCTGACTGAATTAACTTACTGTGGTGTCTCCCTTGGACATGAAACAAATAGGGAGATAGCCTTATAAGGCTATTTCATTAAAAGTTCCCCAGTGCAAAATTCTAGTTTCTGGGGTACTATGTAGATTTAAAGCATCCCCTGAGGAACTGTAGATCTATAAACCAATCAACTGATTACCCTCCCATTTATGTCTCTTTCCTCAAGCATGACTTCCATGTAGGATTTTAATTGGCTTTCATCTCATATTGACTATTTAATAAGATCATCATTCTTATTTTTTTTAGTAATTATACCATAAGTTTACATTAAAAGCAAAAGAATGTTTCAGTTAAGAGTTGAAAACTACATAGAAAGTGATGGGGATGGAAAGGGCTTAGTAAATGTGAACAAAACAAAAAATACTGGTTATGGAATGTGTTTCTTAATGTACAGAGCTTGATGTTTCAGCTAAATTGAACTTTTCACCCAATTGCAATGACAGTTTCAAAAATGCTAGTCCCTTGTGGAATATGTAAATGAATTATTTCACAGATACCTAGATAAAAATATTGTAAGATTATATTTTTACAGCTCTGACATGCTTTCATATAAACATGTTTAATAATAAAATGATGAGTGTATGTTTTAATATGTAAGAATCTTTTCTTTAGAAGAAACCTTTCCCCAAGCTCCTTAATAATGCAAATAGCTACTTAGTGACGTAAGTCATATATCTCTTACAGTTACCCTGTCTACCCCTCATTTATTTATTATTTTTTTTAATTTTGTGTTATTTATGTAGCAGATGATCTAGGAATTATGATCTCTTTCACAAAACTTGGAAGGCTGTGTTAATGACTGTGAAGCACTGTAAAGGGAAGGGGAGGAAAAAATCACAAATATTTCACTATTGTTACCTTTTGCAAGCAAATCTAGAGGAGCTATAAAATGAAAATGAGCCATTGATTTTTAAGAAGAAAAAAACATAATATCTGCATTTAATTTTTGGAAGGGATGTCATTAAAATAGAATAATTAAGGTTTATTTTGATTTGCTCATTTTCAAAATAATTATATATAAAATGATTAGTTGTCATGTAAGTTGTAATGTGATATATAAGCATGAACCACCTGCTAAACATTTTAATGGCATTACTATTTAATTTCAGTATTTATTCTATTTGTTAATTATCTTGATCATTTATTTAAAATTTATTTATTTAACTTCAAGTATTTAACGTACTGAACATCACAAGAAGTCAAAGTTGGCGTCTTTACGTCTACTTTGGGAATTCAGACGGTCAACAAATATTAGCAAAAGAGGGTTAATTAAATGACTAAAATTGGATATGACTGTAATGTTTATACATCGAAAAGTGCCTGTTAGATAGAGGGTTAGGGGAAGCTCCGTGGTAGCCTATGGGTTATCAAGTTTTATTTATTTATTTATTCATTCATTCATTTATTTATTTATATTTTACATCATTGTTTTTTTTTTATTTTTTAAATTTTATTTATACAAGAACCGGGGTACTGGCCAGACGCGTCGGCGGGTGAGAGGATTCACCAGAGTCAGAGCAGGGAACAGAGCAGGCAGTCTAACGAAACCCACTGCTGAGGGGAGCAGAGGTGAGACAGGAGAGGTCTGCGGCACCATGTGGGATTTTCCCTGGCCTGGCGGGATAGAACCCGCGCTGCAGAAGCTGCGGACAGCTGCCTGCTCAACCGCCTGCGCCACCTTTGTTTGCCCCTCCCCCTCAGGTGTAGTCCCCATAGAATTTCCAATGCACCCATGTACCATCACCACAGTCCCCTGTGCTTCTCCCTCCTGCCCTCTGATCCCTATCCCTCTTCCTCCCCTGTAGGATGTCACTAGCATATTAATTGTCTGTTTGTTTTTGTTTTGTATCATGGTTTATACAAGTAATTACCTCAATCTGAAGAGAAAAACAGGTTTGGGCAGGGGAGGAGAGGCAATAGTTTGTGCTAGTACGACCCAGTCTAAGTGAAATGGAATTCAAGGACCATGATGACCAGCCCCCCAACAGGGTGGAATGAAATTGCGTTTCTTAACCTATAAAGGAATCATTACTGTTTACAAGCAAGAGGAGTATACAGCCACACTAGCTGAGGGAAATGGAAAAAGGCCTAGTTATAGAAGTATCTGCACTTCACGAGCTCAGAGTTGAAATAGTCATCAGTGACCCTGAAGAATACTGCCAGGTTTGTTCCCTTTAGAGAAATTACAGGCAGCTCAGGAATTCCCCAGGGCTGCAATTCAGGGTAGAAGTTTTCAAGAGAAACCTTGATTAGGTAGACTCACAATAGCAAGGGAAGGAATGGGAAAGCAGATACTTGCAGAGGGTAACTGGAATTGCCCTGGTCTCCTCTACTCACACTATGAAGAGTTTTCAGATCAGGAAACTACAACTGGGAGAAGCTAATTGTTCAATATCACACAACCAGAAAGGGGTTGAACTAGATCTTAAATTATACTCTTCTATTTTCAAATCTAGTATCATTCCAAAAAAAAAAAATTATATTGAAAACCATCCAATGTGAAATAAATATATTACATGGCTAGAAGTTTATATCAAATTTGAAAGACTCCATCTATATAAAGCTACCATCAGAACTGCTTGCTAGATGACTGGCAGGGTTTTGAACAGAGGGACACAAACAGACACGTTCCTGGTAAATCAGCATTTTCATCCACAGTGATGGTGTGTCTGAAATGTGAAGGAAAATATGACCACTGTAAAACAGTCTTAATTAAATATGCAGAGCTGGTAACTGATGAGCATCTGAGATATTTCAGTTTTTCCAGATGATAATGGTATTTTGAATTTTATTTAAAATGAAGTTTATTTTTACACTTACGAAAAGGGTTGCAGAAAACCTTGAAACTATTAGATTGTAGCTGGTCTGTACTGGAGGTTTAAAATAAATAGAAAAGGGGCTAAACTTGCTCAGAAGTGCATGTCAAGCACACACTGAATCCTAGGCCAGGGATGGTCCCAAGCGCAGTGAGTTTTCACAGAAGTTAGTCAGGTGTCATCAAAAATCTAGAGTGTTCTCTTTGCTTTGTTTGCAGGATCTGTATGGGCCATCATTTCCACTCTACAAATAGGGATCTATAATACTTGTTTTCAGAAATCTTTGTCTCTTAAGCCTTTTTTTTTTTTTTATCATTTCCAATTCAGGTAACTATACTATCTTAAGTTTGAGTAACTAAAGGTATGCTATTTTTATACTGTGTTCTTTAAAATATTTAAAATACATCTTAATCATCTCTAAATATGAACCTAATTGGATTTTGAGGCTTATCCTATTGGACAGCATGTAGACACCATACTGTCCTTATTCCCAAATCTCTGGAGGGCCTCTGCACCCCACTAATGTAGTTACTAATGAAGGGTGAAGCGAAGGCCAGCGCAATGAGGAGAAATCTATAATGCTTGTTCAAGAAACTTTTGTCTCTCAAATTCTCTTTCATGTGTTTTACAGATGCCTTAAGTTGCATAATTTAAATTCATTCATTTGCTCCAGGTTAAAGTGAAAGTATATGGTGGGTAGTATTTTAACCTTAGTAAGAATGAGCTTAATAGTTCCTTGTCAGACAGCTTTAATTGAGGAGAACACAGAGAGGAAAGAATGGAATGAGGGGATTCTCTCCAAGGAAATCAAGTACAAGAGCCCAAGATCTAAGACAACCTCTGCCTACATTTTCCACCTTATTTTATCTAATAGCAGGAACACATACAAGCAACTACGGCACTGTTTGGCAGAAATAAAATATATATAATTAGATCATTAAGTAAAATATATAGCAGAGCTCTAAATGGTAAGATAATTAAGAAGTCAACCTGCTGAGAAAAGCAAGTTTTTCCACCGACTGAGCAGACCTAATGTCTGCTTATTGTATTTGTGCCCTTTTAAAAAATATATTCTTTTCATCTTTATGTGGTGACAGCCATAATTTAATAAAAAGAGGAAGAAATACACAACTCTCTCAAATAAATGTCAAGCCATATTTAAAGATGTTATTTAATCTGTTGCCAGGGTATTAAAAAGTTCATTATTCTGACACCTAAAGTGTTCTGGCAGAAATTAAAAATTTAACAGCTTTTCTCCAATAATTTTTTGACAGAATATAACATTGTACAAATAATCCAATCCTGCCAAATATCTTTGAGGAAACAGCAAGGGTATTTAGATAATGTTTCTACTTACATAATTATTCTAATACGAAATGATTTTTAGTAGTATTCTGGGACCTAATTGAGCAATGAGCAGATAAAAACACTGCAACACTACTTTCCATTCGGAGAACTGCACCCCTTTTATTTGGAAATATTACTGCCCACTTTATTTCTAATTAATTTATTAGATGTAGCTTCTGCCCACATGTGTGTTTATCCACTCCATTATTCTTAGTCTCATATATTATTTTGACCAGAGTTTCACTTAGCAATGCATCAGAGTTTGCACTAATGAAGAAAGGTAGTCATTAAGGACAGCGTGGAAATGTTCACTCAATAAGGTACAGTGTCTTCTAGTTAGATCCCAGCTCTGCTTGCTCTGAGTTTTCCGAGACCCTGCACTGCCCTTTGAATTGCCTATTCAGTGATGTGTTCTTGCTAGTACACCAGAGAAGGTAAACCTGACAAACATTTCAAATATTTAAAATGAAATCATCCAAATAGTATAGACAAAGGATTGATTATTGTAACCAAGCAGATGAGCAGGGTTTACAGGTCTAACTGGATGGTTCTGATATTTCCTCTTTTGCAATTCCTCCCTCTTCTCCTGTTTCTCCAAACCTACCTCCATCCCCAGTACCTCATTATCTTTCTGTATACAGAAAAAGGAAATATTTTTGAGTGCAGAAAAAGGAGCTTTTTAATATGTTTTTAAGATCTATAGTTGCTTAAAGTACACATGGGATCAGGCCCTCTTCTCCTCCCCTGACCCCTTCAGACACACACACACATACCCACTCACGCACACTCACACACTCACACACACACTCACACACACACACTCACAGTTATGGCCACATTAGGCCTAACACAGGGGTTATCTTCTAAGTCTCACACATTTGCAACTAATATAGGAAATTTCTCACTTTTCCCATGTCCCTATTCTCAACCAATGGCTTGTTTCCTGTGCACCCTGCTGCAGTACCCACAGGGGTTTTCCACACATCATTATTATCTCCCATTCATCAAAATTTACTCTTTCTTAATCCCTCAAGATTTTCTGTGTTCATGTCATACAATGGGAAGAAGATGCTGTGCCTGCCTCTGAAGATACATAAGCATTCTCATTTTCATACAAGTACTTCACATTTTATTCTAAAACACAGTCTATTAAGGTATTTTGTTCAACTATTCTAATCTCTTTCTCTGTAGAATTCTATTACATATTGCAATTGATTAGATGTTGCCTTAGTAGAGTTATTCTAGTAGTTTTCTATTTTAATTGCACACATTAATTTTTATATGTGGATGCTTGACAATGTATATGCTTAGAAGGAAAATAAACAAAAACAACTATTTGCAACAGATATTTACATCTTCTAACAGTAGAGTAGGATGCTTTAGTTCATAATATAATGAAAAAAGGTGGCAGGGAAAGGTCTACTTCTAATTCCAACTCTGTCTCTTTTGATGCAAATTTGAGCAAGCAACTTGAGCCCTGAGTTTCTGTGTCCTCATCTGCAAAGCAAGTTTAGTGATGCCTCCCTGCATATTTCCCTAATTAATGGTGAGGGTCAAGAGTCACCAGAGTTCCCCTATGTGCTTTAAAGACACTGTATTAACACAAACATAATTAATGTGGCAGGTTCTCCATAAATAATTTAAATGACAAAAGAATAGTATCTGATCTCATGCACTCCCTTTATAGGTTAACTGGAGGTTACTTAGTATAACAGAATACACATACAGGTATAGATCTTCTTCGACTTAATATGGGGTTACCTCCCAATAAATCCACCATAAATTGAAAATATTCTAAGTTGAAAATGTGTTACCTAAACCATTTACTATGAATGCATTTAAAACATAATGCTCACTTACTGTACATCACCACTCAATGAAACCTAATGTCAACATGCTTATATTAGCTTACAGCTAGCAAACTCATCTAACTATTTTATAATAAAGTTTTGAACATCTCATGGAGTTTATTGAATACTGTACTGAAAGTGGAATACTGTACTATAAGTGTAGCTATCAGTTTACCCTTGTGACCACATGGCTGACTAGGCACCGTGGCTCCATACCACTGTTTAGCATTATAAGAATGTATCATACCACACGTATTGCTTGCCCAAGAAAATATCAAAATTTGAATGCATGTTGCTTTTGCTCTATCTTATAGTTGAAAAAGTATAAGTCAAGTAATTGTAAACAGAGAACAATCTATACTTCATAACTCATGTCCCATTAGAGTAGTATAGATTCTTACAGGATGGAATTGGACAGGGTCTTATAGATCATCTAAGCTAAACCTTTGCAGATGAAGAAAGTGTTATATCTAAGGGATGAAAATGCTTTTCAAGACAAGATACTGAGTGATGACTGTGGCAGTTATCGCTTTCAGAATCTTTTCACTTCCTCTCTTGAGGAATAATACAGTCACAATTTGCCATGGTTTCCCTGTGGCACGAGGCACTTTGAGCTTGGCCCTGTGACTTCCTTTAGTAAGTGGGATATTAGTAGATATTACATAAGCAAAACATGGAAAAGTGATTATAATGGTGGAGATGCTCATTATTGCTGCTGTAATCTCCTCAGGTCCAGTATTTCCACACAGGCATTGCTCTTCCAAGTCAGACCAGCACAAAAGGATATGAAGTGGGATCAAGTATGATCTTTAACATGCTTCCAAACTTAGAGGGTATTCCCACTAGTATTTGCACTTATCTTGTATTCTAAAAATCTCCTAAAAATCTATATTTCTATGCTTATAATTATAGTAATTCAGAATTGTAGAACTGTTCATAACATGACTGAGGATAATGGCATTTCTTCTAAGTGAATTCTATAATGTAAAGCTATGTTTGTATTTATATATGTTAAACATTTAATGATTTACTAAAAATCAAGACCACTTATCTGTGCATTATACCAAAGATTTTCAAAATATCATCCTCAGATCAACAATATAAGCATTGTATGGATTTTACTAAAAGTACAAAATCACGATCCCCAACACAGACTGAGTTTAGAAATCCAGTAGTGGGTCCAGTAATTTTGTTTTAGGTAGGCGTACAGGTGATTTTGATACATGCTAAAATTTAAGAAAAACTAATTATCTAATCAGTCATCTAACTATTCATTTAGAGAAACAGTAAGATTTGCCCATGTGGTCCATTACAAATCATGACTGGCACCACAGTGCTATCACAATTCCTTTTTTTTTTTAACGATTTATTTATTTATTTATACAAGTACTGGGCACAGTCAGAAGCACAGAAGGGTGAGAGGATTCACCAGAGCCAGAGTGGAGAACAGAACAGGCAGACTGATGAAGAAATACACTGCTGAGGGGAGCAGCGGGTGTAGCAGGAGAGGTCTCTTGCACCATGGGGGACCCTCGCCGACAGTCAGTTAGATACAGGAGCCCAAGCCTGCAAGGTGTCCTTCAAATCAAACAAGAGCAAAAGCTGGATCATGCTGGGAAAGCTATGCATCAGGAGGTATGACTGGGAATGCCGGGGGTGTGGAGGAGGGATGAGAGGGGTGGGCAGAGGACTGATGTATGACAAGGGACCCCGGAAGCTGATTAATGGAATGCCTTGTTGATAAGATTAGAACCATGGCTGGGATTAGGGTGTAATCTCAATGACAATTCCAAGTCATCAAGTAGACGAGAAGTGCGTGAAGGGCAGACTCACAATCCCTAATCTTCTATACTCTTCCCCTTTATTTTTTTTTAAAGATTTATTTATTTATTTTATACAAGAACCAGGGTACAGGCCAGATGCGCTGGAGGTGAGAGGATTCACCAGAGACAGAGTGGGGAACAGAACAGGCAGATTGACTGAAATACACTGCTGAGGGGAGCAGCGGGTGAGACAGAAGAGGTCTGCTGCGCCATGTGTGACCCTCGCCAGCCGGCCGGGATCAAACCAATGCTGCAGAGGCTACTGACAGCTTCACAGTGTGGAGCTCAACTGCCTGTGCCACCAGGGGAGGCCCTCTTCCCCTTTCTTTAATCTCCTATCCCTTAATCTCCTTCCCCTTTCCTTTTGTGCCTCCCCTTTACAACTGATGCTATGAATAAATAAAAAGGCCAGGATCTTGCTCTTCAGCAGCATCCTGCATTATGTGGCCTGCTCCATGACTCTGTTTCTTTATCAGTGTGGTTTTGCCCAATGCCACATACATAATCATTTAATCAAATGTGACAGTAAGATGGAGAAATAAGTAGCATATTGAATGACATGACCTGGGTATTACATGCCATTCTATCCCCCTAAATATTAAAAAGTTGGAATAATAGATTAAAACTGTACACAATAAATTTAACTGGGAATATATTTGAAAAGCACTGCATTTAATTTAAACCTACTGATAATTAAGAGTTGAAGACATCTTGCAAGAATGGAGGTAGAGATCTTGATTATCTATAATAGAGGTAGAAACAGTAGTAAATGAATACTTAAGGAAAAGTCAACTCATCTGTCTAAGATTTGTCTGGAAAAGTATTTGGGATATTAGTATTGAAATTTGTGACACAAGCAGAGTTTCTAAGGTCTTGAATGCTAAAGGTTTTGGATAGATATAATAGTTAGTGGTAATGACTTAACTTCTTTCTTTTGAAATAATTTGACAATATCCATACAATCATAAGCTGGAAGGAGAGTACTTGTATTTCTAAGGCCAGATATGATTAAAATTTAATTGAAGTCATGATTCTTAATTAAAATACTTTCCTCATCTTTCTCTTAGACATATGGCCATAGAACCAAGTTCCATAACAGTTCAATATGTGCCATTACTTATTGATGAATAGTCTTTTCTGATATACAATGTCTACTGCCCTATAATAATAATAACCAATTTCTGTGTTTATCTCATTATATTCTATTTCCAGTTCTTTGAAATCAACTCTTAGTTGGTAAGGCACTTTGGTGCTAAGACATGTATTTCGATGCTAGCATTTTCCAGCAGGTTTTGCTATTTCAGCTATTTCCTCCTTTTATACTATCTATCTCTTAGGAAATAGAAAGGGGAAAAAGCTCTTTGGAGGACTGATGTGACATTAGAAACCAGGGACAGTTGAAAGAATTGATGCTAATAAACTATGGAAGATATAGTTCACATTAAGAATGATTCCTCAGTGGGCTGCTGGGGAGAAAAGGAGTTGCCTATTAGCAATTCAAAAAGAGCTTCCTATTGTACAAATCTTATATGTAAGTTAATTGCCTGCCAAGATTTCCTTTTAAATCAAAGTTAAAGTATGCAAGATCAATGCCATACAATGAAATGCCATGATTTTTGACTTTCTTAAATTCTTCGTAGAGCTTTGTACTGATTTTATTCCACTGGGAAACTCTAAGAATTATTTATTTATGTATTTCTACAATTTTAACTGAAAGGTTGTTGGAAGAGTGATAATTTCCTTTTTTCAAAAAAGATTTATTTATTTATACAAGAACTGGGGCACAGGTCAGAAGTACAGGAGGGTGAGAGAATTCACCAGAGACAGAGTAGGAAGAAGAACAGGCAGACGGACTGAAGACACTGCTGAGGGGAGAAGCAGGTAAGGCAGGAGAGGTCTGCCACACCATGTGGGTTTCTCCCTGGCCAGTCAGGAATTGAACCCATGTTGCAGAGGATGCGGACAGCTTCACAGCCCTGTGCTCAACCTGCTGCACCACTGGGGAGGCCCAAGTGATAATTTCCATGAGATGTTCTTATTTCTAAAATGCCATCATATACTGTAGCTAAATATTAGCCACAGTAAAAATATCAGAATAAATTATTTTAGTATTTCATTTTTTTAATAATTGAAATATAATAAGTGGTTCTGAAAAGTTAAAAACATAGAAAACTGGAGACTCAATTTTATTGTGATTCTTAAGTTAAGGATAGAATATTATAAGCATGCCCATGACAGCTTATTTCTTTATTCCTTTTAGTTGTTTTTCTTATTTTTCTTTTTTTTAAAGATTTATTTATCTATTTATACAAGCACTGGGTACAGTCAGAAGCGCGGAAGGGTGAGAGAATTCACCAGAGCCAGAGCGGGGAGCAGAGCAGGCAGAAGGACCGAGGTACACTGCTGGGTGCAGCAGTGGGCGGCAGGAGAGGTCTGCGCGCCATGTGGGACCCACCTCCAGTGGCGGGGGAGCAGCCGGTGATCGAACCGGCGCCGCAGAGGCCGCGGGCAGCTTCGCAACCCAGAGCTCAACCGGTGCGCCACCAGGGAGGCCCCTTTAGTTGTTTTTCTTGATGCATGAAAGTGAAGCATACTCCCCCCACATTCTCTTCCTTTGCTAAATATTCCCCCAAAAGGACAAATTTTAAGTTTATTAACTTGGATTAAAAAAAGTAGGCATGACAGTATCCATCAAAATTCATATATTGTTAACCCATATCTCACTTGTCATTCATACCAATAATTTCCTCTTCCTTTGTTTGTGAAGTTTCATGAATAAATGGCTAGTACAGATGACGGGGTTGATCATTTAACCTTTCCTTTAACTGTGGTAGCTTTGGTTCTTTGTGATTCACTATGTAAATGCTTTTTAATCAGTGAGTATTTTTTTAAAGATTAGACAACACACTAAAGTAATAGTTTGTGCCAAATACATTATCTATTTTGTTGTTTAAGAACTATTAGTTTACTTGAACGATGATTTCATTTATATTCCTAACAGATGGACTGATTATGGCACATATGCAGTGCATCTAAACATTTTAACCATTTAAAAATAAATTATTGAGAGTAATCAACTGATACCAAAGTGGGCTAACTTGAGATTTAATAATATCCCAGAGTTATAGAAAAATATCTTATACATTTGTGATTTTGTTTTCTAAGTTAATGCTGCATTCTATAACTGGTGACCAGTTTAAATGGTTTTTATTATTCAAACATCTTTGTTACTGTGTAACTTCTACATTTAAAACTTTAGATTTTATAATTTACATAATGATCTAATTTGTTTCTAAAATTTTATGATTTGAAAAATATAAGAAACAGAAACACTATATAATGATATATAAGCACTGATGAAAACAACATATATAAACAAGTATTCATCTATGAGATACATATGTCACAGAATAAAGGGCAATTATTGAAAAGCCAGAAAGTTTATGAGGAAGAGAGAAAATAAATCTGAGCTAATTCAATTAGGATTAGGCACTGAAGAGACATATTCCTTAAACATATTGCATGAAAGGGTCTCCCCTGGTGGCACAGGTGGTTGAATATCATGCTGTGAAGCTGTCCGCAGCCTCTGCAGTGCTGGTTAGATCCCGGCCAGCCGTGGAGGGTCCCACATGGCGCAGCAGACCTCTCCTGTCACGCCTGCTGCTCCCCTCAGCAGTGTATTTTGTCAGTCTGCCTGTTCTGTTCCCCACTCTGTCTCTGGTGAATCCTCTCATCCTCCTGTGCACCTTGCCTGTACCCTGGTTCTGTATAAATAAATAAATCTTTAAAAAAAATTGCATTAAGATTTAAATGAGTTTATAACTAAAAATAAAATTGAGTATAATTTAGAATATTTATTCCTAATGCTTATTTGCAGGATAGCTCTATTTTTATTTTTAAAGATTTATTTTTATTTATTTATTTATGCATACAAGAACTGGGATGTAGGCCAGAGGTATGGGAGGTAAGAGGATTCACCAGAGAGAGAGTGGGGAGCAAAACAGGCAGATCTACTGAAATACACTGCTGAGGGAAGCAGCAGGGTAGACAGGAGAAGACTGCCTGCGCCATGTGGCTCAGCTCCCTAGCTGGGAATGGAACTTGTACTGCACTGGAAGTGATAGCTTGATAGTGCTGAGACCTCTTTGCACCACCAGGGAGGCCCACCTGATACCTCTTAACAAGTTAAATATATCTTAACATTTAATGTATCTTAAATGTTATACTAAAATCTTTTATGCCTAGATTATGGGAATTTGAAACACTCAATATTTTGAAGTACCTTTATCTATTACTCCATGGAAGTAAATGTGATAAATTTGCTAAATTAGGGACAAGATGTACACATTATACTCTGAGAAGTCACAAGTCTCTTTTGATAGGAATTCCTTCATCTTCTGCTTTATTACAAAGGAAATCACTTTGTGAAATTTCACTGACAGAATATTTTCAATGCAATGATACTAAAAAAATATTACAATGCTACTCTGAAATGCTGCCACCAGGGGCCTCTCTGGTGGCACAGGGGTTAAAGTCTCAGCATGATCAAGCTATCACCTCCACTACTGCAGGAGTTCCATCCCCAACCAGGTTGCTGACCAACATGGCAGAACAGACCTCTCCTGTCTCGCCCACTGCTCCCTCAGCAGTATATTCAGCAGATCTTCCTGTTCTGCTCTGTCTCTGGTGAATCCTCTCACCACCCCCCAGTTCTGCTGTAAACCCCAGTTCTTGTATGCATAAATAAAAATAAATCTTTAAAAAAAAAGCTGCTACCAAAAAAAGCTTGTCCACCTCTAGACATCAATACATCGAGAAAGATCTATCCCAAAAATGTGAGGATAATACTCATCCTCTAGTTCTTTGTGCTTCTTAATTTTTTTAAATAATTTTTTAAAGATTTATTTATTTATTTATACAAGAACTGGGGTACAGGCCAGATGTGCAGGAGGGTGAGAGGATTCACCAGAGACAGAGTGGGGAACAGAACAGGCAGACTGACAAAATACACTGCCGAGGGGAGCAGCAGGCGAGACAGGAGAGGTCTGCTTTGCCATGTGGGACCCTCGTCATCTGTCCGGGATCAAACTGGTGCTGCAGAGACTGAGGACAGCTTCACAGTGTGGCGCTCAACACGCTGAGCCACCGGGAAGGCCCCGCAACTACTATCTTGAGTAGGGTTGTCATTGACTACCAAAAAGCTTGACTGAGATTTTGGATTTTTTTGCTGCAAATCCATTATCCCTGCCAGAAGTTCTAAAGTGTGCCCTAGTAACTGTGACTAAAGGCATCATCTGAGCACAAAGAACAGTCCAGTGTAAAGATGTTGCTGATTCATCCTCTTTGATATCTGCCTGGCCTTGGATTTCTGGGTAGTACATTTCCTCCCTAACAGACTGGCCTGGACCTGAAATTGAGTTTGAATTAAAAGGAAAAAGAAACCCAAAACACACTCTAAAAATTAGTATACATGTTGCATCACTCTAAAAATTAGTATACATGTTGTATCACATATTTGTGTGTGTGTGTATATATATATATATATACACATACATATATACACATTAGTATGACTCTTTCAGGTATTTGATGCTTTCTTACATATTTAATCCAGAACACCATTATCTCCTTATGTGCATATTTTGTCACAGATGTTTGAAAACTTTTTATGGCGGCTTGTGTGTGTGTGCAGATTCAAGAAACTTATGACAGTGGCCCCTGGAATGGAAGAATTTAAGGACTGATATATTGTGAAGATAAACTTTTGCTGAGCAGGATTTCTTTTTCTTTTTTCCCTAAGTCCCTGTCATCATTGTAATGTTATACTTCTGCACAAAATACCCTCATGCCTTCATGCGTTGTCTTTCCACAAGAGCAGCTAATTCTAAAGGCGACATGAAGCTCACAGGATAAAAATGTGGAACCTGAGACTTTCATGCAATGATCAGTTGTGAACTTGGCATTTCTAAACTGAATGCTCTATTTTTGTAAAAAAAAAAAAAAAAAAGAATGAACAATCTCAGGTTCTTCTGAATCAGTTACTACGTGGTAGAACACAGAATAAAAAAAAAAAAAAAAATGAGTCACTTGAAGAATCACTCCCAGGTGACAGAGAAATAAAAAACTCGGATATAAAAATATACTCATAAATAAACATAAAAGTCTTAATAGAGATAGCTTTCAGCAGTTCAGATCTCCAAGTGGTACAGGTTCTAATATGGAGTGAGATTTCATATCCAAATATTTCTAAAATGAACCATTTAATTATTCCTTTTTCTAAAAAAAAAAAAAAAAAAAAGAACATGGCATGATATTTAGTTCAATGTGAATTTCTTACTTCTGACAGTCCGTGGACGATAATTCAACACTGGGAAGTCATCTTTCTACTGGTCTTCAATATACTGGGAAGAAATATCCTCATATCAAAAGGTGCAGATATCATGCTAATTGATTTTATCTAAGATTGTATTTACATGAGTTACTTGAGGATTCTTTAATAAGCCAAAAAAAAAAAAAAAACAGCCCATAAGACTGTGTGATTTATACTAAAAAATATATATAGGGGAAAAATGACTTTGAAGATTGGTTTATAAAGATTCTAGAGACTTGCGTTCACTTAATAATTCATTTATCTAAATAATTTCTATTTTTATACACTCTCACTCAATATGTAATCACAAAAATTGAAAACAGGGAAGAGAAAGAAAATGTTTTTTTAAGATTTATTTATTTACACATCTAAGAACTGGAGTCTAGGCCAGAGGTGCAGGGGGTGAAAGGACTCAACAGAGACAGAATGGGGAGCAGAACAGGCAGATGGACTGAAATACTCTGCTGAGGGGAGCAGAGGGCATGACGAGAGGTCTGCTCTGTATTGTGGGTTAGCTCCGTGGCTGGGAATCAAACTCATGCCACAGTAGTTGGTTATAGCTTGATAGTGCTGAGACTTTAACCCCTGAGCCACAAGGGAGGTCCAAGAAAAGTAAATTTTACTGGTATACTAGTAATATTTATGCTTCTCCATTCATGAAGAAAGAGAAAGTTTAGGGGTAAAAATCTCATTATTTGAAATTATAGAGATTTCACTCTAACGAATTAGTACATTCAAGAATGAGTTTTCCATTAGACATGTATTCTTGGTCAGTTAGTGATAGACACAATGCAGTGAAAGATGATTGGAGATGGTTGGTGTTTTCACATCACAGCTGAGCTCATTCAAACAGAGGCAAAAAAATCCATCATGGCACAGAGTCAGGCAAGGGTAACCTGGTCAGGAGATGAAAGCAATTCTTCCAAATAAGTACTATTTTCTTTTTAATTAAAAAAAAATATATATATATATATATATATATATATATATATGGCAGAACTAGGATGTAGGCCAGAGGTCAGCTGTGCTGTATGGGTTAGCTCCCTAGCTGCAGATAGAACTCAGGCCATAGAGGTGACAGCACTGAGATAACCCCTAGGCTACCAGGGAGGCCCCCCAAATAACTGAAATGACAAAAGTAGAGCTGTGTCATAGAGATTGTTGAAGTCAGACAAAAACTTAAGATTTTATTCTCTCAGAGGGTGAAATATCTATACTTTGCAGTGTATAAAAGGTGGTGACTTGGCATATGGAAAGATAAAAATAGAGCAATTTCTTATTTGGTAAAAAGACAAGAAAAATGAAGCTTTAGTCCTGTTTATTGCACAGACTGACAGTGACTTCTTCAGCTAGCCACTTCTCAGTATGATCACTTGTCACATGTGAGAAACACAGTCCCTGACAAAAAGAAGGTAGTATTTTGCAATATATTGATAGATGGGGTGACAAATGCATGATCCTCCAACTATTTGCTTTCAGCACTTTATGAGTTACTTTATCATTTAAATGTGCCCAAGGAAAGAAATTTGGATTGGCTATATTTAGTTTTAACTAAATTAGGTATGATGAAATGGGCTAGTATACAAAAACAGAATAGTGACTGGACAACTTTAGCAACACAGATTCAAAGGACAAAGGAACTGCAAGAAAACTGTGAACTATACTTGACAGGTTTATGTTGGGAAGTAGCTGTTTTGTGTGTGTTGTAGGAGTGTTGCCCTTAAATGCTTACACTAGTATGGTCGGGAACCAAGATTCTCACTACGAGAAATAATGCTACAAATATGGAATCCAGGATAAGTTATACAAGAAAGAAATAAAAATAGAAAAACGTGATCTTATTTCAAACAGTGATCAAATCCAAAAAGGAAACAAAACAGAACCACATGATAATGAGTGAGGCAGTGTTGATAAATGAGTCATTAGAAAGGATACTTAGAAAAGGCTGTTTTGGAGATGAGCTCTGAATACGTGGAGCAGCTATGATCCAGTTTTGGAGAAGAGCAACTGAACAGATGGAACAACAAGGATGAAAGTCAAACTTGTCATGTGTAATCAAATGTATGAAACCAAACCTAGCACTGTGACAATAAGGTCTCGAGGTTTGTCTGAGGAAGAGTAGAGGAGATGGATTTGGAGAATTAAGTGTGGTCCAGGCTACAGACTTCGGAAATTGAAAGAGGCGTTTGAATTTTCATCTGAGTGAAATAAGATGCTATTAGACATCTTTAAATGGGGAAATGATATGATTTTATTTGTTTTATAAGACTCGTTTTTGTTTCTATGTGGGAAACATACGAATACAAACATAGGTTAGGATAATACTGAAGAGGGAGAGAAGCAGATCAATTTAGAATGTATTCTAGAAGTAGAGTCAGGCAATAACTGCCAATAGATTGGATGAAAGAGAGGAAGCATGGAATTGGAATTTTTTGTAGTAGAATTAACGTAGTATATACATATGCTAAAGAGCTAACATGTTCAGTAAAATATTCAGAGATAATTATTTATGTGAAAATATACAATATCACCCCAAATTAATTTGAGGTATGTTCTTTCAATGAGTGATGAGTGAGTTTTATTTTGAATGCTATTACTTGGAGATAAGGTGAACAGAGAGATATGTTGTTATATGAGGAAAAGAGAGAGATGTTATGGCCACAAGATCCAAGTAAAATTCACTTAAGAATTATTGTAATTTCTTTTGTATACCTAACTCTCATATTTTCAAAGAACTATTGCAGTTTGGGTTTAAACAAAGTTGTTCAACAAGAGGAAAGTGAATTAAAGAATAAAATAGGGCTAAGTTAACTCAAATATAAGCCAAAATACAAGCCAACTATAGTTCTCCCTTAATTTATATCCAAATGTCTGGGCTCCCTGATTAGTGTGTCCAATAAGAAAGTGTGTTAACTCCTATTTTAAGGTTGACTAAATATAAAGAAGTCAAAAACTCAATCCAGATTTATTTTATTTATAATATGAATAAAAGAGGAAAAACAAAGTAGAGTCAAAGAAAGTGTTCCATTTCTCATTTAACACTCAATCTTACGGATCCTCACTACTTGCCATTATCGGTTGTACAAATATAATCTCGGTCAAAGAAAACATACTATGTACCAGTGTTTTAGTAAAGAATAAAATTTTCAGAGCAATTGATCAGTTTTGGAGAGAATGCTATAAGCCACATAATTACAAGGTCTAATGAATGTATTTCTGGGGTAAATTTCTCCTGACAGCACACTCCTAGAGAAAGATATAAAAGTAGTGATGACAATAAATATATGTAGATTTTATGCATGAGATTATTTGAATGATTCTTAATGTTTGGAAGAATACTCCAAATACTCCAAATGTAGGAGGCATACTTTAAAAAAAATGTATTGATGACATTTCTGATTATCAATGTAAAGATACACTGCTATAGCGTGACAAAATAAAAGATCTCATGTGAAACTTCAGAACTAAGACCCATTACACTACCCAATTATTATTCTTATGTGGTTGCCCCCAAGGAAAGAAAATAACCTTTGTTTTTCACAGACAGAATGCATATCTTTAAACAAAATCATGAACAGCTGAAGCAAACATCTAAATATATATATTTTTAAGTTAGCAATGGAAGAAATATTGGCGATCACTTAGTACAAACTTCTCATTTTACAAACAGAAAATTGAGACTGAAAAATTAAATGACTTGCTCAAGGTCACAAATCATGAACAGCTGTCAGCATCAGGCCTAACCTAGTCAAATTTCAAAAAGTCTCTTCCTTTACCTTTGAAACATAATCTGTCCCACTCTTCCAAATTTTCTGTTTCTTTTTCTTAGCCTTTCAGTGTCTACCTATGACAAATCACTCAAGACCTTTTTTCCTTGTCCAGGAATGTTCACATTGCTGCCATGTCAGGCCTGTCTTCCATATCTGTCCCATATATCTTCGGTGGACTAACTACCCCTTGCCAATGCCATTGACTCTACTTGACATGGTAAATTGGAACCTGAGGAATGTTGGTACAGAACACTCAAGTTTTTTCTACTTTGAGGTGGGCATGGAAATTGTGAAACATGGAGATTCTGAGCTGTGTGTGTGTTAGTTACTCTTTTTTTTTTTTTTAGAGATTTATTTATACAAGCACTGGGTACAGTCAGAAGTGTGGGAGGGTGAGAGAATTCACCAGAGCCAGAGTGGGGAACAGAACAGGCAGACTGATGAAATACACTGCTGAGGGGAGCAGCAGGCGTGGCAGGAGAGGTCTATCGTGCCATGTGGGACCCTCGTTGGTGGCCGGGGATGGAACCAGCGCTGAAGAGGCTGTGGGCAGCTTCGCAGCCCAGCGTTCAACCACTGTGCCACCAGGGGAGGCCCTTGTTAGTTACTCTTAATGGATGAGAAAATAGCAAATAGTCAGTGGTGAAAAGAAGAGGCTCCCTTATAGTAGGCAAGAAGGAGAGTGAGGAGTCCAAACAGGGGAGGGAAGAGTACAAGGGACTATGGTGCTAGGCGATGGGTGCTATGGTGGTGGGAGAACTATGGAAACTACACCTGAAGGGAGAAATCAAATACTGAACAAAAATGAAAAATGATGTAAGAAAATAAATAGGCTACCAAATAGTGTTTGTGGCTTGAATCTAAGTTCCACCTTCTACTAGCAGTGATCCTGGGCAAGTTGTTCACATTATGCTCCAGACTCCATCTTTGAAAAATGCAGATTGATAATGATACCTTCTTCATCAGGGCAGTATGAGGATCACATCAGAATATCAATGTAAAGAGTTTGGAATGAAATGATTATATAATATGAAAGCTATATGTTATGCGATTATTATGTTTAGTGAATATTCCATTAAAGTGTTGTATCTTCTGTATCATTCTTCTGAAACCACTCTTGCAAAAGTTACTATTGACCAACAAAATGACAAAATCAATCTCCATTTCTCAGTAGCTGTTCTGGAAACCTTTAGCAACACTTGACATGATAACTTCTCTGAGCTTCAAATTTTCTTATCTTGAGTTCTTTAAAATGCCATTCTTGAAGACCACCACTGTATCTATTAGACTATTAATTTCTCCCCTTTCTACATTTCTCACTGATGATGTCACTCATTTCAAACCTTGCAATCATCCCAGGATGCCACAAACTTGAAGATATATATATATATATATATATATATATATATACACACACACACATATATACATATATATATTTCTAGCACTTATCTAACTACACAGATATAATTCTGACTTCAAACTGCCAGCTGTATATTTTAATTTTAATGCAGGAACCAGAAAACAGCATTCATTAAATTTTCCTGCAAAGAACTTCCCCTGAATTCCTTGTCTTAGGAATTTTATTTTCACCTACTCGATTAAGATTTTCAAGGGCTTTTTTGATTCTTCTTTCTAGCAGATCTTAAGTAATAATTCATCCCTGTATGCTTGTGATAGTTCAGTTTGTAGCTGTCACTTCATCAAGAATTATCTTTCACTCTCAAAAGTGTTCTGCTGTGGATGATAAATTACATGATTATCCTAATCAGGTAAAGCACACAATCTGCTTCACAATCTTTCTCAGAATCTTGATTTTTCTTTTCCAACCTCTATAGTGTAGGCTTCTATATCTTTCTCTTTTTTTTTCGGGATTCTATCAATAGTATCATTAAAGATCAGTGCTACTAAGTATTTCTGATTACTAAATTCTCTATATGGCTATTTAAGTGATCTTCCTAAAAGCAAGTCTACTATTGATATGTCCCTACAGAAGGATTTTCATTCTCTCTCATTTGTTTGTAATATAAAATCCAACACCATCATCTCACCATTTACTATTAGATCATCTCCCTCCTTGCTACCTTTAGAATCAAGGACAGGTCATATACCAGAGTAGTGGCTTTAGATAAGAGAAGATGAGTTAAAGTGAAGATATACTGTGATGTCTTTCTATGGTAATACATTTGGAATAAAAGTAGATTGGAACAAGGTTACCTATCAGTCATTGAAGAGGGGTAATATGCATTTTACCTGCCAGACAGGGCTACTACAAAATTCAAATTTGATATCTAAGCATATTTAGAATCCCCCAAGGTGTGTGACTATTGTTTCTGTTATTGTTGTTGTTACTGTTATTTTTCTCTCTTATATACCCAATTCAAATACATTTACTATTAATAGATGCTTTGGTCAAGGATAGAAATTAAAAAAAATGAGTTTCTCTATTTAATGTGAAATTTCCCTTTCTTTTATGTAAAATTACATATTCAAGACCTAAATTTGATCCATTTCTAACAGCAACTGAGATTAAAGCTGTTGAATATAAATTGCAATACAAGCTCTGCAAGACTTTATATTATACAAATTTATAGACAGTCAAATTACTTCCCTGAGTTTTAAATTATACTTGTATGGGATGTTACCTCATTGGAAATTTTCCAGAATTAGTGGTTACCAGAAAGGAAGGGAAGGGAATTGAGTAAATAGGGAAAACAATATACATTTTATGGTGAAGGATTTAACTGAATCTTCAGTTGTGAAATAGGAGTGGAATATACATGTGTTGATGTTAGTGACCCACACTTGAAACTTATATAATGTTGCAATGCAACACAACTTCAATAAAATTGTTTTAACTATTTTTATTTTTTATGTATTTTTTTTATGGTAACATTAAGTTACAACACTGTATATGATTCAGAAATATAAGATCCCACCTCCTCAGGTTATTAAAAAGATGTATGTCCAGATTGCATCACCATTATCTTAGAGAGCAGTGCACTGAAGAATGAGTATATTAAGCACAGTTCTCATGACAACACAGGACTAAAGATATACATAAGAAGAAAATACCAAAATAAAAAATATACTAAAAATTCAGAAACAGCAAAGCACATGTGTATTTATATATTAACTTGATATTCCTAATAACTGTGACTTTCTTCTTCTTCTTACTTTATATCTAAATTCTCTCTACATATTTACTTATGCATATGTGTATATTCATGCATGTATGTATGTAAACATATATATGCATGTATATATATATATAGGTCATATGTTAAATGCATGCACATGTTCACACACAGGCTTTTAGGGGTTATTAATCAGATGTTGTACATTAATTAGCTTGAACTACAGGAAACTGCTCTTTTAACAAAGGGTTAGTTTACTATCAAATTTCCCATGGTTCAACCTAATAGCAAATGGTAATTGGGTAAAATAATTTAAATGATTGTATTCACAAATTAGAACCTCTGCATGCTTCAAAATGAAAACTAAGAGAATTTTGTTTTCAGGATAAAGGAGCTAATATATTTTATCTAGCATACATAATTGGAAAATATAACAAAATCATTATTTTTTATGATATGTTAACATTGATATTCATTTCACCTATAATATATTGGTTTGTTAATGTTTGGACAGGTTGTTAGGTAAATCTGTTTCAAATGAATAATTTTGTCATTTGAAGACTTGTCTAAACCATAGTAAATAATCGAAAACATACACAACATTCCTTCAGCAAGAAAAATATCCCCCCAGGATAAAAAGAACAAATTGGGACCTACTTTCCCAATCACTGTTAATCAATTTTGTGGAATTTATAGTTGATAAAACATAAATGTATGTAAATGTGCAGCCAGACACTTTACTATGTCCAGTTTCCTCCAGCTCTGCTAGTTTCCATACCACAAGTCAGAATTTATGATTTGTTATTGGTTTAATTTTTTTAAAGATTTATTTATTTATTTATACAAGCACTGGGTACAGTCGAAAGCACGGGAGTGTGAGAGAATTCACCAGAGCCAGAGCTGGGAACAGAAAAGGCAGAGTGACGAAATACACTGCTGAGGGGAGCAGCGGGCATGGCAGGAGAGGTCTGCACACCATGTGGGATCCTCACTGGTGGCCGGGGATCAAACCAGCACTGCAGAGGCTGTGGACAGCTTCTCAGCCCAGCGCTTAACCTCTGCGCCACCAGGGGAGGCCCTGTTATTGGTTTAGTTTTATCTGTGTTTTGTTTTTCTATATTCCACATCTAAAAGAAATTATATAAAAGAAACATTGTATTTTTTTCTGATTTATTTACTTACAGTTTCTTTTGCTGTGCACAAGCTTTTTAGTTTTATCAAGTACCAATTATTTATATTGTCTTTTGTTTCTCTTGCTGAAGGAGATGAATTCACAGAGACTTCACTTAAGCCTGTGTTATGGAGTGTTTTCCTATGTTTTTTTTTTTTTTTCCTATGTATTTTATAGTTTCAGGTATTACATTCACTTTTCAAATCCATTTGATTTAATTTTTGTGTATGTTGTGAGATAGTGATCCAGTTTCATTTTTTTGCATGTGTCTCTCCAGTTTTCTCAGCACTATTTATTGAACATTTGTTGAACAGACTTTATTTTCCCCACTGCATATTCTTGGCACCTTTGTCATAGATTAACTGCCCATATAAGTGTATTTCCCCTCCGCTTGCCCCGTTTCTCATTGGTCTGGTGTCTGGTTTATTCTATTTTCATACTATTTTGATTACTTATAGCTTGTGGTATAGTTTGAAGTCTGGGATTATGATGCCTCCATTTTTCTTTTCTGTCAGGACTATTTGGATGATTTGGGGTGATTTGTGGTCCCACATAAATTTCAGTAATGTTCTGTTTCTTTGAAGAATGTCATTGAACCTTTCGTAGGGATTGCAATGACTGGATGTACTTTGGAAAAGATGACCATTTTAAAAATATCAATTTTTCAAATTCATAAGCACGGAATTTCCATTTATCTGTCACCTCTTCTATTTATTGAAAGAGTGTCTTATGGTTTTCATTGTACAGGTCCTTTAAGTTTACTCCTTAATATTGATAATATTCATATCAATATTAATTCTTATTGATATGATTGTAAGTGGGATCATTTTCTTGATTCCTTTCTCTTTACTTCATTGTTTGCATAGAGTAAGTAACTGAATTTTGTAAATTGCTATTGTGCTGTGATTTTTGTAAATTTGGTGGAGTCTTTCGGGTTTTCTGTATATATTATCATGATATATATGCAAGACTGAATCAAGAAGAAATAGACAACACAACCAGACCAATTACAAGCTGAAACAGTAATCATAAGTTTCTCTTGTCCCCACATACACACAAAACCCAAGACTAGACAGTTTCACTAGCGAGTCCTTCCAAATCTTCAAAGACAAACTGGTACCTATACCTCTCAAATTCTTCCAAAATGTGGAAGAGGGAATGCTTTAAAACATTTTATGAGGCCTAAATCACCCTAAACAAAAACTAATAAAGTACAAATAAACTACAAATTTCCCTGATGAATACAGATGTAAAATTCCTTAACAAAATCTTAGCAAACTGAATTCAGCAGTGCATTAAAAGTATCACACACCATGACCAAGTGGGATTTATTCCAGACTCATAAAGATGGTTCAGTATCTGAAAATCAATCAATGCAATTCACCACATCAACGAAAGATAAAAATCATATGGTCATTATCAATTGATGCCAACAAAGTATTTGACAAGTTTCAACACACATTTATGATAAAAAACTTCAAAATAATGAGGCTAGATGGAACATACCTTGAACATAGTAAGGCCATAAATAGCAAACTCACAGCTAACATCATTCTCATTATGAAAAACTGTAAGGTTTTCATGTAAGATTTGATACAAGAAAATGTACACTGTAACCACTACAATTCAACATGCATTAGCAATCCCTGTTAGAGCAATCAGGCAAGAGAAAAATAGTAAAGAAATTCAAACTGGGGACCTCCCTGGTGGCGCAGGCAATTGAGCACTGTTCTGTGAGGCTGTCTGCAGCCTCTGCAATTCCAGTTCAATCCCCACCAGCCACAGAGATACCCACATGGTGCGGCAGACCTCTCCTGTTTCTCCTGCTCTTCCCCTCAACAGTGTATTTCATCAGTCTGCCTGTTCTGCTTCCCCACTTTGTCTCTGGTGAATCCTCTCACCCTCCCATACATCTGGCCTGTGCCCTGGTTCTTGTATAAATAAATAAATAAATAAATACATAAATACATAAATAAAAGAAATTCAAACTGGGAAAGAAGTACATTTACCACTATTTGAATTTATTTCAGAATGACACATTCACATAACAATTTCCATGTGTATGCCTTCCATGTGACATTTCATTTATAGATACCTAAGTTTAGGACATTCTGTGGACACATTTTGCTATCACAGTGAACCGAATGAATTTTGCATCTTTCAGAGCAGGGTGTCACCTTACTGAAAATGTTCATTAATGACAGAGTACACTGACTCAAGACTGATTGGTATCATTATGAGAGTTTGCTGTGAAGACTGTATTTCCCATTCAGAGTTTGGGAATTCAGATGATCTTTAAAGGTTGAAAACAATTAAGTTAAGTAAGGTCAGAATCCTCCTTCTTAGAACATTTATGTTTTTTTCAAGAAGAGAAGAGACTTAATTTTATTTTTTAAATTGCCCTTTCTGTGTTATGTTTACTCCTCTGATAACTTCAGTTTTAGGAATCAAGCTGTCTCTCTCTGATGTCCCTAAGACACAGTTTCTGCACATTTCTACACTGCAGTATTAGTTACCATTTGACTTAGTAATGTGTATTTTTAGCATTGAGTATTAGAGAAAAATACACCATTAAAAGTTACAGGCCAAGAGTGTAAGCTCAAGCACAATAATTTACTATAGGCAAATATAATATGTGATTGTGAACAAGTTACTGAAACTTTTACACTTCAGTTTCCTTATCTGGAAATTGGGGTGACAATAATGACATATATCCATAAGTTTCCTATGTTTACAAATAAATAAACTATAAGAATAGTTCTTTATGAATTGCTATATGTATGTAAATCTTACTGGTGCATTAAAGAGTTATGACAACAATATCAGTTGGACAAATTAAAATAACTTTGAAAACTATTTTCATATAACCCAGAGTTAATGTTTGGTTAGGCTAAACATGACTATAAAAATAAAAAGTGAACAAGAATCTGGTCTTTCCAGTTAGTAGTTGTAACTCAGTGATTAGCAAATTTGGGGAAAAAATAAGCAATTAAGAAATATAAGAGAGGTAGGTATTACTTGTTTATACCAATATACACACTACTGATCCAAGGCAATAAGTTGTACTTTTTATCTAAAGAAAAAAGTAATTTTACTATAGCTCTTATCATATAATGAAATGTTTTATTTAACACATAACAAAGAATTTCATTCAAACTCCATTTCATTAAAATTTTATTTAAACATCAAATATTAAATAAAATAATACTTCTAGTTTAATAGCTAAAATAATCTTAACCAGTCACTGAATTCCTAATGCAATTCATAATTTTAGTCTATAAAGACTTCCTCAAATATTTCACTTTTTGAAGGTAGCTAAAATTTTTTAGTTACACTGAAATGTTATATAAGAGGATCTATACAATAGCAGTTAAGGTTATAAGACAGGTTTAAAATGTATCTTATTTATCTTCTCTCTTTCTCTTTCAAAAAAAGATGAAGGGTAAAATATTCTTAATATAACTTGAGAATGTTATTAAAGTGACTGGAGGTTGTCTGGGGGATAGCAATATCAAAGGATTGACAGAAAGCACCCAAGAAACAGAGCTAGTCACTTTATGCTGCCACAGTGAATGTATTGGTCGACTGGGTGTGTCAGCAGTGAAATCTGAGAGGGACCGCAAAGGCTGGCGTGAGCTGATGGCGAACCTGGAAAATCTCTGAAATCTATATCTGTATTTGATTAGAAAACAATAAAGATCAGATACAATCTTGTAGCTAAGGGAATGATGGATGGTAAGACAATGTTTTCAAGAAATAGAGAGAAATAAAGGCCAGAGAGGGATCTTTGAAGAGTTTTATTTATTTATTTATTTGTTTGTTTGTTTGTCTGTTTGTTTATTTAAATTCCTTTTTTTTAAAGATTTATTCATTCATTCATTCATTCATTTATACAAGCACTGGGTACAGTCAGAAGTGCGGGAGGGTGAGAGAATTCACCAGAGCCAGAGCAGAGAGTAGAACAGGCAGACTGACGAAGTACACTGCTGAGGGAAGCAGCGGGCGGCAGGAGAGGTCTGCGTGCCATGTGGGATCATCACCTGTGGCTGGGTATTGAACTGGTGCTGCAGAGGCTGCGGGCAGCTTGGCAACCCAGCGCTCAACTGCTGCGCCACCAGGGGGGCCCTATTTATTTATTTTTTAAGATTTATTTATTTATACAAGCACTGGGGTACAGGCCAGAGGCCCAGGAGGGTAAGAGAACTCTGAAGAGTTTTAAATGTGTGAGAAGAATATTATAAATTCACAAATCTCATAGAGAACAAAGAAATGATGCCTAAAGTAGAACATAAGGTAAATGATATTTACTTAGTCACTTGACATGGTACAGACACTTGGAGAACACCAAAGGAATATTAAACATATTTTGGTTCAAAAACCCTCATTTGTTTGATAGTAAAAAGAGATGACTACTAGAAAACCAAATCTGGGAAACTTCAAAAGAGGCAGAGTCAAAATCTCAGTAACGACTGAAAACTCTACTGGAGTAAGTATAAGCTAACGAAAGAGATTGGTACAATGATCTGTTAAGATCTTCCTTTTCATAAATAAACAGAATAAGATGATTTTTGGCAGAAAGCGCAAAAAAATTTAAGTTTGCATTAGCAAGTCACTTTAGACAAGCTCAAGGTAACTACCTGCTGTTACAAAGCTTGAAAAAAAAAAAAAAAATAGGGGCCTCCCCGGTGGTGCAGCTGCTTGAGCACAGCGCTGTGAGCTGTCTGAAGCCTCTGCTGTGTGGGTTTGATTCCCAGCCAGCCAGGGAGGTTCCCACATGTTGAGGCTGACCTCTCCTGTTGCGCCAGCTGCTCCCCTCAGCAGTGCTTTCACTTCATCTGACTGTTTTGCTCCCCACGCTGTCTCTGGTGAATCCTCTCACCCCTCCACACCTCTGACCTGTACCCCAGCTATTATGTAAAAAAATCTTAAAAAAATATCAAATGAATCAAATTAAATAACTAATAGGAAAGTACTACAGAATGATACAGGTGTGTATTATTGTGGATGCCAATATAAAAAAATGACATCTTGGCATGTGATACCATCTAAGCAAAATAAATTACAACCTTATCTCCTTTTGCAAGGTACTTGTATAGTAGCAATGCTATGGGAGACAGAACAAACTTCTAAGCTCAGATAAAGACAGAATTTTTGCCTACATGATTCCCAGTGGGGTATTTGAAATTTTTTCACTAGGAAGAACCATCCAAAGTATTACATCTAGCATCTCACATCTCTTTCTATCCAATAAATGCTGGCAGCAAGGGCTTTTCGATAATCACAACAAAATGTCTCTACATATTTCCCAAATATCCCTATGAACAGTGATTTTCAGTTTTTAAATTATTATTGTCACCTCCAAGGAATAGTTTAGACATTTTTATCTGAATGGTGTTCCCTCAATGAAATTTAATAGCACAGACACATTGTGCTTTCTTTACACATAGGATGGTACAATTTTTTCACCCATGTGATCTTTTTCCCTCCTTCAGGTGAAATCTTCCCACAGACAATGACTGTCCTAAGAAGACTAGAACACCCATATTATGAACCATAGTTCTTGCTAAGAAGGAGAAGAGGTTCTGATGCTGAAGTCTTGTCTAACCTGACCACTGGGGTGATATGATAAATACCACATTCCCAAGTCTGGGTTTAAGTGTGTCTGCAACTACTCTGAGACATCAGTAGATGGAGAAAGGTAAGACACTGTCAGTTTACACGTATATGAAGCAGAGTGGTTTCATAAAAATGTTAGATCATCTCTCTGCTTTGTTCAGCCCCCTCCAGTTGCTTCATATTCAAAATTTTTAAGATTTATTTTATTTATTTATGCCTACAAGATCTGGGTTGTAGGCCAGAGGTGTGGGGGGTGAGAGGATTGACCAGAGACAGAGTGGAACAGAAGAGGCAGACTGACTGAAATACACTCCTAAGGGGAGCAGCAGGTGAAACAAGAGAGGTTTGCTGTGCCATGTGGGTAGATCCCTGGTCAGGGATTGATTTGTGCTGCAGTGGCTGCTGATATCTTCATAGCACTGAGACTTAATCCCTTGTGCCACCAAGGAGGTGCCCATATTTAATTTTGATTAAAACTCCAAACCCTTACATCAGCCTATTAGGCCCTACACCATGGGTCCCTCCACTTCTGCTTCCATCTGAGCTCTTGGCCACTGACTTCTGAGCATGCTCAGTGAAAAAGCCAAACACACTTGATGGCCAGTGCTTTGCATTCAGCGTTCCTTCATTTTAGAATACTCTCCCTCAGAGCAGCCTAGCTTACTTCTTTCATATCTGTTAATATGTTCAATGAGTGGATATACAATGATTAAATATACATTTATATATTTAAATCAAAGGTGATTATATATTTTCTGGCATGTACACGTTTACATATGAGGACTGCCAGAGCACTTTAAATTACTTATAAACTGAAAATGACCACATATCTAGCACTCTATAAAATCTGTCTTAAAAACATCAACATTGTTTTTAATAAAGAAAAAAAAAACCTGAAACTTTCAGGTTGACAGAAGGCATGGGCTCTTTGCATTGAGCATAAATGAAAGGTGTTTCATATTTGTCCACCTGTACACATTTTCATTTTCTATTTATATAACATTACATGACTGTGACTGTGAAATACATTGACATTGTCCTTTATTCCTAAAATTAGGATAGACTTTTTACAGGTGTTTTCCAAACATGATCCAAAAATGACATTAAAGACCTGAGAAGCTGATTCGCTCACACTAGATCCTTGTGCAGCTAAGCAGATCTCATAATGCTTCGGTTTATTGGGTGCACCTTCTCTCTGACTTTCTATTTAATTACTTATTCAGAAAAGCTTGCTGTGTGCTAATCAGTTCCCTAAATTATGTCACCAAAGGTAAATTTAATTCCAAATAGGGTAAATGTGAGTTCTCCATCAAATTATTAAATTAGAAAAATGTTACAATAGTTAAAATAAATTTATGTTTTCACTATTTCCTTTACATAAAAAATGATGTGTTAAAATATTTTCCAAGTTTTCTGTCAATTTCCTGAGTCACTCTATAAGAAATACAGTTTTAACAGTTTCCACAACACAAACACACACATACACACCAGGTTGCCTCTTTAACAAATTATATTATATTTGGGGGAATTATTATATTATTATATTATAATATCAGGGGAACGCATGTTCTAAATGCATTACTTTGGCAGGCATCTAAAAACAAATTGTGTATGAACCTCCCCTTACACTTCAAGTTATTTTCAATGTGAACACAAGTAACTTCCCCTCCACCCAAGACAAAAAAATTATCAGTTTTACTTTAAAGGACTTGCTTTAAATAATCAAGACAAACTTTCATTAAAAAAGTAATTTTTTACTTTTTCCTCCTGTAAATTTGATAATCAAATTTATTTCAAAATATTTATGCCAAATGTCATTTTATAGATTTTGGGTTTTGTCGTCACAAATATGTTCATTCTAAATAACAATATATTCTAAGTAAATGTTTCTACAAATCAGTGTACTATATTGGATGAAGACATTAAGGCACTATTTGTTCCTTTTTAAAATCAATATTAGAATTTTGGGTAAGTGGCTAATTAGTGTCTAAATGTAAACTGATGGGTTTGATTTAGTAAGTCAATGACTTGCTAAAAGTAATGCTAAGATACCCTCTTAGTTTTCCTTAAGTTTAATGGACTAATTCATCTTGTAATAAATATAAATATGAACATGTGAAAATTAGAGAAAATAGTTATAAATGATTTATTTGTCATTTGATTTGAATTTTTTTTAATCTTGAGAGAAATTCTTATTCCACTTAAAACATATAAATAGGGGTATTTTTGTGCCTTGAACCTTTATCACAGTATCTCCTGTTATTACAGACCATAATATCACAATAGATATATATCATCATTCTGTCTGTCACTGCTATCTTTACATTATGCATCTTCCCACTGCATAAAATGATCTGGATTTTGTGCAGTGTAACATGCTCTCAGTAAACATCTGTCCTCCTTTTGGTAAACTAAGTATGTGCAATATGCATCAAAGAGGCATTTTAGAGAAGGAAAAGGCATTATTACCAATCACAATATTAGTAATGATCATTAAGACAACCATAATCATAGACACCAGTGTTTGAAAATTTATGTGCTGAAACTTCGTGATCAGCATGGTAAATCTTCACCATTTAAAATCAGAGACCCAGGGCCTCCCCTGTGACACAGCAGTTGAGCGCTGGGTTGCGGCGAAGCTGCCCACAGCCTCTGCAGCACCAGTTCGATCCCCGGCCACCGGGTGAGGGTCCCACATGGTGCAGACCTTTCCTACTGTGCCCGCTGCTCCCCTCAGCAGTATATTTTGTCAGTCTGCCTGCTCTGCTCTCTGCTCTGACTCTGGTGAATTCTCTCACTCTCCCGCTCTTCTGACTGTACCCAGTGCTTATCTAAATAAATAAATAAATCTTTAAAAAAAACTAAATAAAATCAGAGACCCAGAGAGATTGTTTCAGGTCTCATGTCTAGGTAGAAATATGGATTTGGAAGTTGGGATAGTCTGTCTTCAGAGTTCCTGCCTCATATTTCTGTATGATATAATGACTTTTAAACATATTGGAGATTTTTTAAATTTTTCCTGAAAATTAAGTTTGGGTTGAACTGACATCATTTTACTCGAAATTCTTAGTTTTTCAGGAAGAAATGATTTTGGTAAGTATTTTTGTGGTGGTTTCATTTATTGAAGAAGAAATTACCTTGGCAGTAACTGATGAAACTTCTGATGGATCTAGTAATCTTATTGTCCAAAACCTTTTTCAGTTTACAATGTTACTATATGATTATTTAATCTTTAAATGCTTCAGATTCATGGACTATGGAAATGTCTTCACATTGTCACTTTCTCTTGACCTACTTCTCATTCACTGAGTCTTACATCACATAGAACCCCTTTCAATCCTTGTCTCTTTGCCCTTTGATTTGAAAAAATGTAACAAAGCACTGCATTAATTTATCACTAATAATTTTGTGGATTCTTTTTTGCCTGTTAAAAATGAGAAACGGAACCAAGACTACACTACGTTTGAGCCTGATCAACATTTCTTACATTAATTAACAACACCAAATTGACATACAGTGTGAACATCTTAATGGTGAGAGTGTTAAACAGATTCAGAGAGCAAAATGTGGCTACTTTGGCAGGGATTTTGGACAAGTTACAGCAGTGATATATTCATCACCACATTTCCTTATGCACACTATTCTACTTCGTTACACTGTCCAAAACTAACTGAACTCTAGCACATAAAAATATTTAACACTTCTGTAACCTAAAAACAATGTCAAGTTGCACATAATAGGCAGTTTCTAAGGAGGACCAGTGAACAGTAAAAATTTGAACTTGTCTCTTTTTCAAAATAACAGGCTTTCAAAGGCATTATATTTTTAGGTGTGTTTTTATTAGACCCTTGGGATAAATTTTTATGAGATCAAATCTCTAATTTTAAAATCAAAGTCAACTGGAAAATAGTAGTTGACTGAAGGAAATAAGTTACATAGCCAAATTTGTTGACTCACCTCTGTACCATAAAATGAGAAAATAAAATATTACAGACTCCCTTTCTTTCAGTCTCCTTCAAGTTTATGAACTAAAAATTATTAGAACCAAAACATTGTATTTTAAATAATTATAGAGGAGGTAGTTAAAATCACCCTGCTGGAATAATTTTGGGTCATTTCTTGGGGGCAAAAGTCAGATGAACACTGGATTTATCAAGACTGAGAACCCTTACACTCATTCTTAGATTATTTGACTTGTCAATTATTTGACTTTTCAATAAACATCTTTATGCATCTGATTTCCATAACTTTTATTAAAATGACAGCATGTTTTAATTTTGAAAACTTGCTTCCATAGAATTTTAACCTCTCAATATGGAATGGTTTAAGAATGGATTACCTGAGACATTACATTTCTATTCATGTGTGTGACAGCTGAGTTCAGCTGTTTACTTAAGCATCTATAGAACAGCTGAGCACTTGCTCCTGGTTCCCAGATTTGAGACTATGCCGATGTGAGGCAACAGAGTTACACTGGAATGTATATGATCATGGGATTTACTTTCTCTTCATCTGCTACAGATTTAAGTTATTGACCTTTGTGTCATAAGTATGAACAAAATCATCTTCTACACCTCTTGTCTTCTTTATATATGTGTGTATATATTAACACAACTACATCCACTGTAACTATTGGAGGCCCTAATAATGTGATGTAGCATGTTCCAAATAGAAATCCCAGTCTTACAAATTTAACTAATTTTAAAGTCCTCATCATTCATCCGGTCTATATATTTCTCCTCTGACAACAGGTAAAGAAATCTAGAGAATGGTATGAAATAATCTCTTTTCTGTTGCCATAGTCTTAGAGTTCCATATGAGTTCCATAGGTTTCAGTGACTGAAGAATATCAAATTCTGCCATTGGTTAAATTTGGTTTTCTTAACAAGCAAGTTTTGACCGATGTGGGAAGGTAAATGTGAAGAACATATTTGTGTTGCTTTTCTGAAAAGGCCAGTGCTGCTACATTAATATTTTTATTGTCTATAAAGCATGTAATTACCATGACTTTTAATAAAGCTAGAGTACAATAAAATAATTAATATTTTTTAAAAATGTATTTTATCAAATGTTAAATGATCAGCTCAAATTACCTTTTGTAGAAACAAAGCAACAAAGTAGAATTTGTAGATAAATTAATATTTCAGTTCTTTTCTTGCTGTAACTATTAAAAAGTCTCTGAAATTTCTTGTATTAAAAATAACAGCTTTTACATCTTAATTATTCTTCATCACCTGAGTTGAAAGGAAAAAAGCCTGAATTGTCCCATTGAAATTACTGTCATTTATTTAAGCAATAATTTATAAAAGATTAGAGATTGAGGACATATTAATCTTCCAAAAATATCACATCACATCACAAATGACATGTGACACTATACTATTCTCCATTAAAAGAAATGTTGTTCTAGAGTTTCATTTTGCCATATTGTGTATTCTTAAGGTATCATGTATAAAAATCATCCCCATGGCTTCTGTGAAATTTGCTAACATAATGAATGAAACCTCTACCTTCTGACATTGCAACTGGTAGCTCTGATGGTGGTAGAAGGCAAATTGCTTCTGCAAGGAGGACATCCAGTTCTACCTTTTTATCTTAAAGCATAATATCTTTTTTCTTTAGGTAGGTCCCATTCACCCCTGTGGCCCTTCACTGGCAAATCCTGTCAACTTGTCATGTTCCCCACCCTTCTACATTTGTACTGTTAGTTTTTGGATGTGTCTTAGTGAATATTGACCACTAATATTTGCCTGGAGATAACTAACCACATACACCATAAATATACTGATTTTTGGTATTAATCTCATTATCTGATCAATGATGCAGGAATATTTTCTCACTGGATATAAAAATGGAATATGAAATATAAAAGTCTCTTTTGTAACTTTATATTGTGGTTAAACCTATAAGCTACTTCAAGGTATTGAACATGGTATTTCTTTTTTTTTCCTCAAAAATTCACAAATGTGAGTAGCTGGGAAAGAGGAGAAAAAACTAAATGTGAAACCTTAATAAAACAATTATAAGCTTACTTAAAGAGTATTCAGCTTTTTAATGCAGTACACCAAAATAAAAGTTAAAAACTGTTTTTTGCAGTATTCAGTTCTTGGGACATTGTGTTGTGCATGATATTAATAAAGTGGAAAGATGAAATGCAAAATGGGAGTTTTTTTAAAGCATTTTGAAAATTATTTTAAATGATTTCAGGACTTATCTGAAGAACCCTGCTGTGAATAATTCTAATATTTCAAATTTTTTTCTATAAGAAACACTTAACCTTTGGCAGATGACAGAAAAGGAGCAAATGGTAAAAACTAAGCATAGAGCGGTCTCTTTAGCATGCTGAGATGGCAGGTTAAAAAAAATAGAAAATTAAGAAGTCATCACAGCATATTTGTATTCGTGGAGAGATTTTTTTTTTTTTCAGAGAACAGAATTTGGCTATTGGCTATTTTACAGGAAAGTGTGTGTGTGTGTGTGTGTGCGTGTGCGTGTGTGTGTGTGTGTACCAGCGGCAGAGCATTCCATTTGGGTGGAATGATTTAAGCATAAGGTGTTTTAGACATAGCAAGTTTTCCTGGAAATACGTGTGTAAGGTTTATAAGGTTAAGGGCAAGAATAAAGATCATATTTGGAGCATTTCTTTAAGGGTTCTGGGAATTTTCTGATTAATGTAAACATTGGAGATTTAATTATGTGATCTGGATTTTTTTTTCTATGTAACATTTTTTCCCCTCTTTTACTATAGTTCAGTAAAATTAGATTTGGAAATTTGATAGGTATGTACAAACATACAATAGCCAACATTTTTGAAATCTAAAATTATAGAAAAGATTATGTATATGCTTATATTCCTCACAGAGTCATTCAGTGATGGCAATAATCAAACAGATACACACATTTTATAGTTTGGGGTCTTTTTGAAAATATTCTAGGCACTATTTTCCTATCATATAATGAAGTTCTACCTACATTATTTGGGGGGGAAGAATAAATTAAAGAAATTTATGATAAGTTAAGTTCTACTTAAGTTCTACTTAAGTGTATTTAAAGAACGGATAGACCTTCTTAGTAAAATATTCTCCAAGACATTATTGCAAATTTCTTTGCATGTTGACAGAGATTTTCTTTCAGTGCTCTTCCCTGCTTAGATTATTATTTAATAGATGCTATTTTATTTATTTATGTATACAAGAACTGGAGTACAGACCAGAGGTATGAGGGGTGAGAGGATTCACCAGAGACAGTGTGGAACAGAACAGGAAGATTGACTGAAATACACTGTTGAGGGGAGCAGCACATGAGACAGGAGTGGTCTGCTGTACCATATGTGGGTCACCTCCCCTGCCAGGGATGGAACTCAGACCATAGTGGTGATATTACTGAGACTTAACCCGTAGGCCATCATGGAGGCCCCAGTGGATGTTATTTAAATAGTTTCATACTTTTCCCCTACTATAATCCCCTACTAGAGTTGTTTTGGTTTATATGTGGTTATTCAGGAAAGATAAAAGAACTACTAACTCCTCATTTATAAATATTTTGAAAATTATTATGTAAAATATATTTGTTATAATGTTTTACTTTGTGTTAAATTATTAACTTCAAATATAGAGGAAGATAAATAAAGATAAGCTGTTTTAGAAACCAAAATGAAAAACTGCAAAGTGTATATATGATTTAAACAATTAAGATATATATATATATATGATTAACTATTAATACATAATGAAAGTATTATACATCTATTACCAATGTTCTAAGTCTATTTTATTAACTTGCCATATTGTTGTGGATTGTGTGTGTGTGTGAGAACTAGAAATGGATTATTAAAATATTTGCTAAAGTAAGCTGAAAGATGAAATATTTATAGCCATACCTTGTTGTATCACACATGGCTTTATTTCACTCTGCAGATACTGTCATTTTACAAACTGAAGTTTGTGGCAACCTGTGTCCAAGAAGTCTATCAGGGTCATTTCTCCAACAGCATGAGCTTACTTCGTAACTGTCACATTTTGGTAATGTCAGGGATAGAAAAGGGCTCTTGCACACTCCCCCAGAGAAGCACAGTTGCAATTCTACAACCACACAGTCCAGCTGGGCCTATTGCTTTATTTCAAGGACCAGATAAAGTCTGGCAGGTCTGGGAGGCCTGGGAAGAGTCTTTTAACTCTTACCCCAATCCAAAAAGAGGGAAGGAGGAGGACTTGCAATTAATCTGAGAATTGGGAGAAGTGGGAGTAAGTATGCATCATTAAGAGGGACCCCCTCCCCACCAAGAAAGACAAAACAACAGCGTAAAAACCTGACTGCTTCACTGCTCTCCCATTTTTGGGGGGCACTGTTCACTGACTTTTGCAATGTTCTGTTCTGTTGCTTCCTAATAAACTGTTGTTGGTTTTATTTTGGTGCTTTATGAATGTTTTTTTTTTTTTTTTTTTTTTTTTTTGCATGAGACACCAAAGGCCCTCTAGTGTCTTGGTCCCCAAGATATGGCAATTGGTGATCTTTGATGTTATTGCTTTGGGGACCCACAAACCATACTGCTTCTCTGTCTCCCTTTCCCTGTTTTCTGACATGCAAGAACATTGAAATGAGGCTAATTAATGACCTGACAATGGCCTCTAAATGTTCAAGGGAAAAAATGAGGTTGCACATCTCTTGCTTCCAATCCAAAGCTAGGAATGATTCATTTTAGTGAGAAAGGCATTTCTAAAACTGAGAGAGGGGAATGGTAGGCCCTTCCAGTTAACCAAGTTGTGAATACAAAGGGAAAATTCTAGAAGAAAATTAAAAATGCTACTCCACCGAACACCTGGAAGATAGGAAAGTGAAACAGCCTTATTGCCAATATGGAGAAAGTTTGAGTGGCCTGGATAGAAGAGCAAAGGAATCACCACATTTCCTTAAACCCAAACTAATCTGGACCAATGCCCTAATTCTCTTCAATTCTGTGTAGGCTGAGAGAGGTGAAGAAGCTATAGGAGAAAAAAAATTGCAGCTAGCAGCGTTCATGAGGTTCTAAGGCAAGAAGGCATCTTCATAGCATCGAGTTGCAAAGTGAAGCCACAAGCGCTGGTATAGAAACCACTGATGAAGGTAGATTCAATAAACAAAAAATACCCACTTCAGCAAATGAAGCCTTATAATGGAAGAAGATGTCAGCTAGACTTTAATAGTTAGAGAAGAAAGGGCAATGCCTGACTTCAAAGCTTCAAAGTCCAGACTGACCTTGTTAGAGGCTAAAGGAGTTGGTGAATTTAAGCTGAAACCAATACTTTTTGGTGGTTCTGAAAATCATAGGATTCTTAAGAATTATGTCAGATTCACTCTTCCTGTGTTTTATAAATGGAACAATAAATCCTGGATTTATTGTTAACAAATAAATCTGTTTATTATTAACAAACAGCACATTTGTTTGCAACATGATTTATAGACTATTTTATTTTTTTGCCAAAGGTAAGTTTATTATTTTATTGTTGGGAGATATAGTAAAAATATTCATCTCAAATGAGTTTTTGTGGTTTTTTTTTAAGATTTATTTATTTTTATACAAGAACTGGGGTACAGGCCAGAGGCATGGGAGGGTGAGAAGATTCACCAGAGACAGAGTGGGGAGCAGAACAGGCAGATGGACCGAGATACACTGCTGAGGGGAGCAGTGGGCGAGACAGGAGAGGTCTGCTGCGCCATGTGGGTTTCTCCCTGGCCGGCCGGAAATCGAACACACTCTGCAGAGGCTGCAGACAGCTTCACAGAGCTGCGCTCAACCTGCTGTGTCACCAAGGAGGCCCTTGTGGTTTTTTTTTTTTTTTTTAACTGATATCCTTTACATTTTACATTTTTCTTCCAACTTAATTATACAAAAAAAGTGAGAGAATTTTGTTCCACTTTTAAGTTTTCTGGGCTTCCTCCTGCTTTATTTCAATACCACAAAAGAATACAGAATAGGGCTCCAGTTTAATTTTGCTCACTTACTTAACAGGTCTGATATCTCTCATGTAATTCCTTTGAACTGCGGTTACTGAATAGTCTCATGTTGGGAAGATATATCAAATAAAATGAGATCATGTATATTTAAAGAAGTTACAGAGAGGGGCCTCCCTAGTGGCCTAGTGTTTAAGTCTTAGTGCTATCACTGCTATGGCCTGAGTTTCAACCCCAGTCAGGGGGCTAACCGACATGGTACAACAGACCTCTTCTGTCTTGCCTGCTGCTTCCCTGAGCAGTGTATTTCAGTAGATCTGCCTGTTCTGCTCCCCACTCTGTATCTGGTGAATCCTCTAACCCTCCACACCTCTGGCCTACACCCCAGTGTAGGGTGTATAAATGTATAAATAAACAAACAGGGTCCTCCCTGGTGGTGCAGCAGTTGAGCGCTGGGTTGCCAAGCTGCGTGCAGACTCTGCAGCGCCTGTTTGATCCCCTGCTGCTCCCCGGCCACCAGAGAAGGGTCTTGCGCAGACCTCTCCTGCTGCCCGCTGCTCCCCTCAGCAGTGTACTTTGGTCCTTCTGCCTGCTCTGCTCCTGGCTTTGGCTCTGGTGAATTCTCTCACCCACCTGCGCTTCTGACTGTACCCAGTGCTTGTATAAATAAATAAATTTAAAAAATAATAATAAATCTTAAAAAAACAAAACAAATAAATAAATAAATCTTTTAAAACTAAAAAAAGTTACAGATAAAAGTACTATCTCAATGTAGTCAAATACTGTATTAGAAAGTATCACTGGAAACAGAAAAACAAATATATTCACCTTTGTGGTGAATATTGTTTGGCAACAATACTACTTTGGAAATGCATATATTTTTAGTGCTGAACTATACATATTCATCTGAACATAATGAAAATTACAAATACAAATATTCATTTGGACAGAATCAAATTTAAACTACACATAAAACACTAATATGCATGATTAGTTGTATGTGAAAATAAAAAAAATAGCTTCTAGATTTGTGACAAAGTATACACTTACTTTTAGGGATCATTTTAGTAGTTTGTAGTGAATATTTTAACCCACTCTTGAGAACTACTGCTCAAATTAAAATAGTCCTTTCAGAATACAATTGATTTTTGACAGTGCACCTGATCACCCACAGACTCTCAAGGACATGTCCTGGGAGATGAATGCTACTTTTATACCTGATTGCACAACATCCTTTCTGCAATCCATGGATCAATGAGCAATTTCTCTTTCCAGGTCTTATTATTGAAGAAATATATTTCAAAAGGCTATAGATGCCATAGGTAGTGATTCCTTTTATGGATCTGAGCAAGGGAAATTGAAAACCATCTGGTGAGCATTTACTATTCTAGACGCCATTTAGAACATTCATGATACATGGGAGGAGGTCAAAATATCAACATTAATAGAAGTTTGGAGAAGTCGATTCTGATCCTTGTGGATGATTTTGAGGGATTCATGACATTAGTAGAGTTAGTAACTGCACAAATAGAGGATGTAACATGAGAAGAAAACTAAAATTAGAAGTGCAGCGTGAAGATGGGACGTTCATGATCATACTTTAGCAGGTGAGTTGTTATGGATGAGTAAAGGAAGTAGGTGAGATGGAATCTACTGGAAAATTGTAACTGAGAACATTGTCGAAAGGATAACACATGATCTAGAACATTATGATAAACTTAGTTAATAAAGCAGCAAAAGTTGGGCCTTCCTGGTGGTGTAAGGGGTTAAGACACAACCTATGAAGCTATCTGCAGCCACTGCAGCATGAGTTCGATCCCTAGCCAGGGAGATACCCACATGGCACAGCAGACCTCGCCTGACTCATCCACTGCTCCCCTCAGCAGTGTATTTCAGTCAATCTTGCTGTTCTGTTCCCTACTCTCTCTCTCTGGTGAATCCTCTCACCCCCAATACCTCTGGCCTGTACCCCAGTTCATGTACACATAAATAAATATACTAAAAATTTTAAAAATAAAGCAGCAAAAGTCTTTGAGAGTACTGACTCCAATTTTACAAGTTGTTCCAATGTGGGTTAAAATGCTCCCAAACAGTATTGCATGATACAGAGACAATCACTGGTGCAAGGAAGAGTCAATCCACGTGGTAAACTTCATTCTTATTTTAAGAAACTTACACAGCCACCCGGACCTTCAGCATCCATCACCCTGATTATTCAGCAGCCATCAACATCAAGGCTAGAAACTCTGCCAGCAAAAATATTATGACTTCCTGAAGGCTTAGATTATATTCAGCATTTTTTAGCAAAACGTTTTTTAATTAAGGTATGTACATTGTATTTCAGAGGCAGTGTTATTGTATCCTTACTAGGCTACAGAACTGTGCAAACATAAATTTCATATACACTGGGGAACCAAGAGGATCAGTGACTCACTTCATAGTGGATTTCACTTTATTGCATTGATCTGGAACCAAGCTCCAATCTGGGAGGACTACCAATTTAAGCTATTTTCTATGATGCAGTCTTTCCCTTAGAATGTATGGCTGCTTTCTTTTATTTTTCTTTCAAACTAAGATGCTTATTGCAAAAAAATTTGAGAGATGTGTCAAAAAGTACTTTAAAAATGTAGTCATGATATATAATTTTAATACCTAATAAATAATCCTAATTTGGAAAATTTCCTTTTAATTGCATTTCTCTTCATACATTATTCAATCGATAATTATTCACTGAATAAATGAACTAACCAGTTTCTTCACTAAAGCTGAGAAAAGAACCAACAAAAGAAACATCTCTTGCTTTCTTGGGGTTCCTCATCTATTGATATGGAAATAAACATATAAATATCTGACACAAAGCTAGATAAAGATGATGCTACAAAAGGCAAGATTATGGTCCAACCACTATGGAGAGCTGTGGCGCTAGAAGGGATCATGCTCAGCGAAATAAGCCAAAAAGAAAAAGAAAAATACCGGATGGTCTCACTCATAGCAGGAATCTAGAAAACTTAAATAAGGGACCAGGAAAATGAATAACTATAAGAAAGTGAAAATCAAAATCAACAAAAAACTATGAAACAAAGACACTTTTTGGGAGGTGGGGGATGGGAGAGGAGGGATTGGGGTCAGAATGGGGGGGTTGCAATTGTATGGGGAATATAAAAATAAAATTTATTAAATAAATAAATAAATAAAACAAAACAAAAACAAAAAAAAGGGCAAGATTAAATGATTGAGAGTTATATGGTGTACAGTTATTTTTAACCTAAGAAGGCCTTTATGAGTTAAGAGTTTTATCTATATATATATATATATATATATATATATATATAAAAGAGGTATAGCCCATCTTTTTCACAAAATGCTGTACTTTAAGATTTTTCTATGCATTGTTTTTTAAAACTAATGTTTGAATATAATTGTTGTTGTTTAATAAATCATTTATTTCCTCATTCATTCTCTCCTTTAACAAAGTTAATTAGTTGATGCTAATTAACCCAATTACTAACTCATGATTGTTACATATTCAATAAATCCTTGCCTTTTAAAAAATGACCATGTTTTACAGAGTCTACTGTGTTTACTTAATATTGCTTATTTTACATTTATATGTTTTACATAATAGTTGATGGATAATTTTGCACATAAACACTTTCACCATCAAATAGCACTATGTAATTTTACACATACCAATGTATATAATTTATATTCACAATTTGATTGGTATATTTAAAGAATTTATTAAAGAAATTACTCATTCAGTTACTCTATTGCGTCAGGAATTCTATTAGATTCTGAAAATAGTACAATGAATCTCCTTTGATATCATAATTTCAAGAAAAAGACAAATTATAAATAGTAGAAATAATTGGATAAATACTAAAGTCAATTGATAAGTTTTAGTTACAGAAAAAAATGGAAGCAAAGGTAAAATTTTGTTTGCTAGAGTTTCTCAAAGAACAGAAATGCAATCCATTTTGAAGTAGAGGGATGTCTTTAATAATATCTGAAATATTTTGTGCTATTGAAAACCTAAGGAAAGAATATGGTTAAAAAGAAAATATTTATAAATCTTTGATATGGGCAACAAAGTATATAAATTTCCTTAGACATTTAGATCCACAGCAAAAGATGTGACATTTTTTCAACATTAGAAATTCTTAGTGCGATTTCTTACCTCAACTCACATTATTATCATTTTAAATCTATTAGTCAACCCCAAATTCATTAGAGAATTGATTATTCCTTTAACTATATTTTGCAAGCCCCCCAATAACTATTACATTAAAATAAAATTTCAGTAACAATAAACTTGCCAGAAATCAATTGATCTGTATCCCAATAAAAATCCTCATAGTTGGAGAAATTTTCAATTGTTGCCTCAGTTCTTCTTACCCAAATTCTTCATACACTTAAGATTACTTAAATTTGTGTTTCCCTGGGGTTTATTTGAAAAGCATAAGGTTAAAACATAAGAGTCTAAGATTTTGTTTTGGCCCTTATCCTGTTGTGTTGTGGTACTGGAAACCATTATATTGGGTATAATATAGGAACTTACACTTCGTTCAAACATTTAAAGTTAGAACAACAACAGAAAACTATACTTCTACATTAAGGACAATTGGTTTTCCAAAACCCTTTTTTTTACTATTCCACCTCAAACTCCATTTTTTTCTCAAGCATCATTTCCTTCATAATGCACGTTTTTTGTTAGCAAATTCTCAAACTTGCTATGTGTAATCTTCCACTGGTACTCCAAAGATTTATTTAGTCCAATCAGAAGGGCATTGTTGGGAGTACCCACATGGCACTCGTCATTGGGAGTAACCTCTTGAGTGTCCTGAAACTGACTTATTTTGAGACTCTTGTTGTAAATATTGATCACAACTGACTGAGGAAGAGGGCTGTAGTTCTCCCACAGTGAGACTGCCATCTGAAAGAGTTGTGTGTAATGGAAAGAACATTGAATGAAAAGTCTAAACACTTTGATTATAGATCTGTATCTGTAAATTAACTGGGTAAATGTTTTGAGCATGTTACTTTTTGAGATATTAGTTCCCTTGTCTTTAAATGGAAGCAGCCACATTAATATTTGTTATTATGGGATTACTATTGGTTTAGCTATAATTAATATAAAATATTGTAAAGTATGTCTTTAGTAAGTGTAGACAAGCAAATATTCTAACAAGTATTTTGAAGTACAGTGATTAAAATCTAAAGTCTAGAGAGAAACTGATGAATCTTGGATTCTGGGGAATCCAATCTTGGATTCTGGGGAATCCAATTCTCCTTTAGAATTCCCCAACAGAGATCCAAAATTTAGACTCTGTTATTCCATCTTTGGACCGTGATGAAATCATCAAAGAAACTGCATATCCAGAAGCAAATGGTCAATAAGACCAACCACTTACTATTTCTGGATTGTGTGAATATCACATCAATAGGCATGCCTTTTCTGAATAATGAAAAGAGATGAGAAGGAGAGATTAAAGGAAACAGAAAGGAAAGGAAAAATGTGATCTTTAATATTTCAGTAATAATTCAGTATTGAGGAATTTGATTGCAAGAAGAGCAAGAAATTTTCTAGCTTGTATAGCTTTCAGTCCCCATTGATTTATCCATTGGAGCTTTAAAACTCCCACTCAAGTTAGAATAAATGAAACATGAATGGGCCAAAGGCACAATTAAAACAAAAGTCATAAGCTTAGCAATTAACTTTATGGTTACTTTGAGTCCTCTGGAGGAAGTTCCAGTAAAGTAAGTCTATAGCCATCTCTCCATTGAGTATTTAGTGACATTTAAAAGCAAAGCATTCCACATCTGCAGACAGATTCTTGGGTCTATTCTGTATCTTTTTGAAGAGACTATAGAGAGGTAAAATATTTCTACTATTAAAGTTGGAGAAGAGGAATGTATTTACACCTAAGCTTTCTACACATACAGGTAAATGTGGGATCCTTCTACCTGTGGGATGGGAAAAAGGAGGAAAGATAATGGTTGAATCTAAGCAATTAGTTCAAAGGGAAACAAATTCATGTCCCTATCCTGTAAAGATACCATAAATAGGTTCAGTTCTCAAAAGAACATAGCAGATAAATTTTATAGTTCTTAAATACAAAACACATACAATAATGAAATTATGGAGGTCTTGCATTTTCCATAGTGAGTGAATAACAATGTGTAATAAATTTTTCAACTAGCAATTTCTAACTACGAAGCATCAACTCTTAAGTTATTCAAATCAGAGTTCCTATGCTATCTCTTATTTCTAATTTTCTTTTTTTTGTTACCATGAGAACAAAATGTTTACAGATAAAAAATGAACTGCATAGTTGTTATTTAAATATCAGTAAATTTCAGAAATATATTTGCACTTTATATAGAAGAAAAGGTAATTTTAAATTACATACATGGTCTTTGGATCTCTCTGCTCAACATCTTTACAAGTCTCAGGAATTATAAGAGTTAATTGGTAAAGCCAAGCAAAAGTCTTGCAATGAAACCCAGAACAATATTGCAGATGTGTGGATCTTACAGAAGGTGGAGCCCATCTATTCTGCATGCATATTTAATGCACAAAATTATTTTTAAGTCTTAAAACAACCTCTTGGAAATGCTGTGAACTGGAAACCTAGGCAGAGCCGATGCATTCCTAAACATAAAGAAAGAAAGAAAGAAAGAAAGAAAGAAAGAAAGAAAGAAAGAAAGAAAGAAAGAAAGAAAGAAAGAAAGAAAGAAAGAAAGAAAGAAAGAAATACTCAAAGAGTAGAAAATCCTGGTTACTCACGATTCTTTTCACCTCTCCACCTTGACCCAGCTTTCATTCTGCCCGAGACACCCGCAGGAGAAGTTATTTCTGCCATCCAGAGCAGCAGCATCAGCAACAGCACAGCCATGCCAGGTAAAAAATAACCTCTATGGAGAGTCCTGTCACAGGCAAACCTGAAGGCTTTTACTGGGAATAGAAACCTGGAGCCAATCCTGTCATTTTATTCAGCAAAAAAAAAAAAAAAAAAAAAAAAAAAAAATCCCCCCCATACATTTTAAAAAGCAGGTATGTTCTCATCAGGCTTTCCATCTGAATGTTGCAGAATGTTAAAAAAAAAAAAAAAAATTAGGAGAGATGCAAAGTCTTCCTCTATACATAAGCAAAATGTCAGGAGAGATAAGCTGACAATTTTCTCTGGTTTCTCCACAGCATCCAGTTCCTAACCTGCTCCTGCCAACTCTCACTTCTTCCAAATGTTTGTCAACATTTTTCATAACATGATAACAGAAAAAAGCTGAGATTTCAGCATTTTCCCACCTACCCATTCTGTACCAGAGATTATAGTACTTGACAAACCTGTATATTTAATTTTGGCACTGCAAACACACCTCATTTCAGAGGTGGTTGTTAAGGGAAGAAAAAAAAACCCACTTGTTCTTAAAGCTCTATCTAATGTCTTGGAGAAGGGATTATATGTATAAATATCTGCTGCTAAGACATGATAAAAATACCTCTGAAAAAAGGGAGTGGTAAACAATGATCTATCCTACTTAGCTTGCACTGTGTGATTTTTTTTTTAATATTCAGAGAATAATGTAAAAACACAGTCTGCCCAAAATATCCCAAATCCATGAAGCAGGCAAAATGTAACGTGCATTGCACATTCAAGGACGATCTGCATTGCATTGTAAACACTTGTTTGCTTTGTGAAAACATGTTGGTATATTCCATCTCTCCTGATTCTTGCAGAATGATATCCATCTCCTCAGGAGCTGAGCAGATTTTTTTTTTAGCAAATTAGACTTCTCTGTTTTACAATTAAGTCTATTTCCCATGGGCAAATCACAATATTGTCTTAATTCTTCTGGATCTGAACTATAATGGCATAGGAAGCTCTCCTTCACTTTGAGACAAAATTAATTTTTTAATAATACAATAAATTTATGCTACTGAGAACATTACAAAGCAATAATACACATACATTTATTAGAACAGTCACATAAAGCTATTTTAGGATACTGCTAAACACATAATATTCCACAACCTGACCTACTTCTACAGCTAAATAGTTCACACAGCTGTCAAAACATATTTTTAAAATACATACCTGAGAATGTTCTATTTACTGTTAATACCCTGTACTGAAACAGAGGTAAAAGAATGAAAGGTCTACAGCAGCCAAGTAGGCAAGATGCATTGGTGAAATATGCTAAATGGGAAAAAGGAGGCAGTGAAGGGGTGTGGGGTGATGCACACAGTGAAAGCCCCGAGAAAGGAGGGATTTGCCATTTAACTTTAGTTGAATGTTACCATATAGGTTGCAGATTACAGGGTTCCAGATGTTTTGAATTTTAAAGAGAAGCTATACATTCCAATTACTATGTGGTTTCTTCTAATTATTCAAAGCAAATAGAATATAAACTTCTTAACTATTGATATAGGCAAAAACTGAATCTGTTTTCAACTTAAACTTTCCAGACTCTCAGTCAAGAAATAATCCCTGAATGAGTACAATGTATAGGGTATGTTATCAATAGCAAGTAGTCACAAAATAGACTCATAATTAAAAGCAAAGAGGCATATTTAAGCAAATAATTTCTCATGTGATATGGTAAATACAGTGAATGTCTATATGCAATTTTTATGGACTGACAGAGAGTAAAATAGCTATTTTGGAGTTTTACAAAAGGCTTTATTTATTTATTTATTTATTTATTTATTTTAAGATTTATTTATTTATTTATACAAGCACTGGGTACAATCAGAAGCACGGTAGGGTGAGAGAATTCACCACAGCCAGAGTGGGGAACAGAAAAAACTGACTGACGAAACACACTGCTGAGGGAAGCAGCAGGTGCAGCAGGAGAGGTCTGCATGCCATGTGGGACCCTCGCCGGTGGCCAGGGATCGAACCTGAGCTGCAGAGGCTGCGGGCAGCTTCTCAGCCCAGCGCTCAACCACTGCACCACCAGGGGAGGCCCTATTTTATTTTTTCTTCATTACTTTTATAAACTGTAATATCTAGCAATACTAGGAAACACCATTTTCCAAAAGTACAGGAACTTCCAGAATGTTGGGTCTTTTTATAAATGATCTTTCTCTTTGAAAACCTTTTTTTAAAGCTCTATTTTGTAGAGACATTAATGCTTAAGACATTAACTAATGCTTAATATCTTAAAGGAAGTGATCTACTCATACTTTCCCATGCATTCTTATTTACTTTTCTAAAGACTTATTTACCTGAAAGTAAACATCTCAACAAACTAGCTTAAAGTTAAAGTGTATGTATGTGTGTGTGTGTACATGTGCATTTGTGTGTGTGTGTGTGTTCAATACTAGGTATACAGCTCATCATGGGCCTTACTCTATTTTTACTTTCTGTACCTAAAGTAATGATAGCTATATATAGAGGAAATCATCAAAACTTTATTGAGCTTAATTTTTGAAATTAATACTTAATTTTCCCTATGTTACAGGTACTAATTTGAGTTAGTAAATTGATTTATTCTTTTATTTTATTAATGATAAATCATTATTGTATATTCTTGTTTGTTTAATCACAATACCAATTTATCTCCTTAGATGTGGTCACTATATTTTTCCTACCCAGCACTGGTAAATTTAAAATTAAAATCACTTTTTTAAAATTATTTTTTGCATAGGAGAACTGGGGTGTAGGCCAGAGGTGTGTGTGGGGTAAGAGGATTCACCAGAGACAGAGTGGGGAGCAGAACAGGTGGATCTACTGAAATATATTGCTAATGGAACAGTAGGCAAGACAGGGAAGTTTGCTGTGCTATGTTTGGGTTAGCTCCCTGACATGGGATTGAACTCAGGCCATAGTGGTAATAGCACTGAGACTTAACCCTTAGACCACCAGGGAGACCCTAAAATATGTCTCTTTAAAGCAGCCTAGACAACTACTTTTATCCTTGCATCTGCTGCCATTACTTTCTTGGTTACTAGTATTACGAGATGTTACAGATAAATTAAGTTAATCATAACAATCTAATAAAAGAAGCATCCTCTATAATCTGTACTGCACTAAGATAAACTCAAAGTTTATACTCCATATAAAATTTTAGGTCATGAGAACTGGGGAATCACCATTGGGGAGCAATTGTAAATTGTGTTTGTTTATATGCTGTCATTTGCTGTCCTTGGCCATTAGTATTACAAGATGTTGCAGATAAACAGGACAACCTAGTGATAGTCTAAGACCGGCTTTTATACTGCAAATGCATTTGAAGACTGGCATTCAACTCTACAAACTTTCTAACATAGAGGCACTGAGGATTATCAGCAGATGTCTTTAGTTTGCTCTAAAATTACAAATTGGTGCAAAGCCAGTTATTTGGCAGCCACATCTTAAATTCCACATGTCCATAGTTACTTCAATTTAAAACATTAAATAGGCAAAATGCATTTCTGCACCTTCTCTTCCTTCCTGCACCAAGCACTGCTTCTGCTTTGCCGTGCAAACACTCTAATTTGAGCCAAAGGAGTTGAGCAATCGGATTCTTCCTACTTGAAACTGATCAGTACCATCATATCAAACAAGCAAATACATACATTCTGACTCAGACAGGATAATGGAAACAATCAAAAGCCTCCTGTTATTCACTTATTCAACAAATGTTTTCTGAGTTTCAGCATATGGCAGGCAGTAGGCTAATTACTAAGAAGCTGCAATGAAGCAACAAATGTGGCCATTGCCCTCATGGAGCTGATATTCTAGTGAGTGGAAATAGAAGCCATAAACTAAAAACTCACTCTTAGACAAGTACTTTAAAATTGTGTCTACAATGACTGGATCAAGAAGATGTGGTACATATATACCATGGAATATTACTCAGCATTCAAAAAAGATAAACACATGCAATTTGCAGCAACATGGATGGCGCTGGAAGGGATCATGCTCAGCGAAATAAGCCAAAAAGAAAAAGAAAAATACCGGATGGTCTCACTCATAGCAGGAATCTAGAAAACTTAAATAAGGGACCAGGAAAATGAATATAAGAAAGTGAAAATCAAAATCAACAAAAAACTATGAACCAGAGACACTTTTTGGGGGGTGGGGGCGGGAGGGGAAGGATTGGGGTCAGAATGGGGCGTTTGCAATTGTATGGGGGAATATAAAAATAAAATTTAAGATTAAAAAAAAAAATTGTGTCTACAAAAGAAAAAAAAATAAAAGGGAAGATTTCCAAAAGAGATTACAACAGCGGGACTGTATTTAAAGGTTCTTTGAGGAAGTGATACATAAGCATAGATAGAATGAATAAGCACTACAAAGCAAATGTGGAGGAAGCAGAAATAGATTCAGTCAGAGGAAGATTATGCAAACAGTTTTCAGACATACAAGAGCTTGGCACATGCTAGCATGAAAGAGTAGATAGTGGGATGGGTAGGGACCTTTTTAGTTTGGGCCCTGGAAGCTATGTTAAAGGTTCTAAACATTATTTTAAGGTTTTAATAAAGAATGCCTTTTTTTTGCATTAAATAGTTTGATTCACCTTTAGCAGAGAAAGTTGGAGATTTTTTCTCTCTCTGTCTCTGCCTCTCTCTCTCTCTCTCTCTCTCTATA